>NC_088362.1:42177575-42350075 GCF_034508935.2 Berghia stephanieae
TTGAACATAAAGAGCTTTAGAGCATTACTCATTTGACTTTATACCTTTTCGACGCAACTACCTAAAGTTGAAGTGACAGACCCTCTGGAATCTATTGCAATTGGAATCTTTAGATCCAGGACTAGAAATCTATTTATTGTCCTTGTGTTATTCCACTTTTAAAAAGTCGAGATATTTTTTTACAAAAATAATTACGCCCTTTTTGCAGCGGCACCATTAGATCCCGTGGCCTAGGCATTCCATGAAGGAATATTGGTAATCCATCAAACAGGATGTTGTCTGATGTCAGCAGGAATCACCCATGTTGTCCAAGTGAACAAATTGGGGGTTAATAATCTTTCCCAATAAAAAAAACGAAAGTGCCTGAATCGGGGCTCGAATCCGGTATCTTTCGGATCACAGTGCAATGCCTTAACCCTTCGACGACTTCACTCCCAGTTAGATCTTAGTAAAAGTATATAAGGCGTTTGGGCAAAAACTGGGGCTTTAAGTTTTTAGCCCGCAAGGGGTAGAAGCAATGCCTATGGGGTGGGGGTGGGGGGCTCAACCCAGATTATTATTATTACCTTCTCCTCCTCCTGATCACATCATCATCATCATCATCATCTTATTTCAACGTGAATTATGAATTCTAAAAGTTGAGTAATATATGTTATTGTTTTGCTTTATGATTTCAGGTAACCCCCGGGGTCGTCTACACGCCAGCCCAGCAGCCCATGATCGCACATTAACTGTATCGACATTCACGGTTTATCCTTCGTGCAGCTTTAAGGAGAAGTATGCCATTACCATATATATATATATTATATATATATATATATATATATATATATATATATATATATATATATATATATATATATATATATATATATATATATATATTCGCTAGGTTATCATTGTAAATCTTTTTTTCTTTTTTTTTTTTTTTTGTATGTTTGTTTCTTGTCCAGTTATGAAAACAATTGAAAACACGAATCGAATTAATAGAAAAGGGATCCTCGCGGAGAGGACGAGAGACGCATGCGCACGACCAACATGACGTTCTCTCTTTAATAACTTTTCCACCGGTGACGTCACAGACTATGGGTGACGTCCAATCAAGGGACGCTACTCTTAATCTCATCCCCTATGACCACAATAGTTAAAAGTCGAAAATAATAACGCGTAGCAATACATTGGTGCTCATCAAAACATCAGGAGCTAAACCTTGAATATTGGGAGGTCCGGGTTTGTTGTGGTTATTTTGTTTTTCATGACAAACCAGCCTAATTCTGACATTTTTTGAACAATTTGATTTTGACATTCTTTTAATATCATTAAAATAATTGTTTGGCTAAGTTTATCAATGTAGTAAAGTTACCCAATAGTTCAAACATTTGGATTTGAAGTTTACATCAAACAAGCCCGGATAGATGATCAATGTTCTGGGGAAATTTGGAATAAATGCAGAAGAAACTATGACAATTATTTTGATTAATGCCTATTGTGGTCAATTGATTGATAACTTATATCGTTGGCAATTTTCGGAATTTTTACGATTCATCCATTAACCGATTTCTCAAGAAGGGAGATATCATTTACATCCAGACAATTTCCATTCATTATTTCGTTGTAATTTCACTCAGGTTTTGTGTTCACCAAAATCACGTAAGTTTCCGCCAAGTGTAAGTTGAATAAAGAATTTATTCTGTGCTGAAAAAATATTTTAAAACTATACAATGGCTATTTCATATTACAAGTTATTAGATATGAATGTGTTGATATTTTTATTGTGCTCTATATTTTAATGGTCAATACTATAAATTTGATTCAAATATTAAATTCATTCATACATGTTGAAGGAAAAAATCCTTTCATTATATTGTATGATCATTAATTACTCCTTCTCCTCCTCCTCCTCCTCCTCTCCCATTTCCTTCACCCTCCTATTTCTTCTAATTATTATTGCTATTGCTACCACCACCAACTACTACTACTACTACTACTACTACTACTACTACTACTACTACTACTACTATTACTATTACTACAACTATTCCTTATTCTTATTCTTCGTCTTCGTCATAATTATTATCATTGTTATTATTATTATTATTATCATCATCATCATCATCATCATCATCATCATCATCATCATCATCATCAGCATCATCATCATCATCAACACCACTAACCATATACTTGCCATCCAGTCAATAATTTAGCCATCCAGCTTATATACAAATATCTTTCAAGCCATTCTCAGCAATTGATTCATAATGGCCATCACCTTATCATTTTGAGGATCTCAATTCTAAAAACAGAATTATTCCCAAATATCAATAACTACAACAATTTCCTGTTGAAAATGGATAGTTTATGATGACTGACAGTCGGAGATCAGAAAAAAACAATTCTGTTCTTTACGAATGCATGTGTACGAATGCGAAATAGCCCAGTGGACAGGGCATGTATCTAAAACAGAATCTCATAATCTTAGGCAAAATCTTCGTTTTCTTCCACGTCGTTCGTAGATCGATGTAGGTTGGGAACGCAATCGTTAACTTGATATCAACAATAATAACACGGAATGGAAGCGTTTCGGGTTACCCTTTTGTCAAGAACAAAAAAAAAAAAAAAAAGATGCATGAATCCCTTAAGACGAAAAATTGATGAAAAGATGAGGTTGTTAACCGATTCTTGCCACTGGAGTTTCTATATTTAGCCATTTGAACACGATCATGTGTTATATATATATATATATATATATATATATATATATATATATATATATATATATATATATATATATATATAATTGAGGATAGTTAGCTGGAACGACGAAGAGTGCTCGACAGTTTCTGGGAGCGAATTATTAATTTATTTGTTCTCACCTTGATTTTGTTTTTACACATTCTCCAACAACATTTTCGGAGAATATGGAAAATAACGAGGTGACAACAAATTAATTTATATATATATATATATATATCATTGTGTTCAGGAAAAAAGGCAACACTGTCATGAAGGAGGACATTATGATAAATATGATCAAAATTCAAGATCTGAAAGTGTCCGAAATTTAGGCTTTTATTTAAATTATTTCAAAATATACAATATTCGCTCAGAAATATTGGACAAGTGCGGAACCTTATCGATGAAGACGCATGCAAAATACATTGGTGTAATAAAACGGTCTGAAAATGTAGGTACGAACCACTGCCAGACAAGGCAAGAAAGAAAAAGAAAAGAAAAAAAAAATCCCCAAAAGCAGCTCGAGACAGGCTGATATTTTGGGATGTTTTATTTTTCTAATATTTTTCTTAATGATTTGTCTGCCACTGTTTCATTAATACCCTTTCGGATCGTTATTGCGTGTTTGATAAAATGTTGAAATAAAGTTTGGCGGTAAAATGTAGTATAAACTTTATCTATTACAAAAATTACCACTCACCCAGATAATCAATGTTTTTTCATTTTTATTATCAATTACTTCGCTTTATTACAAATGTGCCGTGTTGTTAATTTAGCTATGTACAATCTGATCAGCAATATTAGCATTTATACATATTTTTATACACTTTTTTTCTTTTTCGATTTCAGAAAAAAATATACAAATTGATTGCTTGCCATATTCTTTTATATTTTACTAGTCCTAACTATTGGGATATGGCATTACACATTTCTAATGAACACACAATGCTAAATGCTTTGGGGATGGGTGGAGATTCCTCCAGGATGGGGGGAACATTCCTCACCTCCTTCCTTTCTGGGGAGCCTATCTTCAGGTGCTCCAGTACTGGTCCAACCTTGCTATTTCTTCTATGAGCTGACCCTTTTTTATGACCTTGTATCATTGTAATGTCTATTCATTATATGTAATGTTGTAAGCTATTATTGTGTATTTTGTAAATATTTGAGGGTTGAATATATTATTTTTGGCAGCGATTGTGTGACTTGAAATTAAAATATATTTTCGATCTACTTTAACATCCATTAACTCTCTCCTTACCAGCCATTTTCAGGATTTCCCCCAAAACTTCACACCCAACTAACACAAAAATAGATTTTTTTATTTTTCATCAGTAAGTTCTTGTGATAAATAATTTCTTTTGCAAAACATGCTCTACAACACACTGTTCATTTTCTTTAAATTGTATGATGTACAAGAGAAATTGGAATAATAAAAATGTTGGTTGTATCGTAACGAATGTGACGATTTTCCTATGGTTGGTAAGGGTTAAAACTATTCCTCTTTGATTTACTATTTTCTTGGGCGCTTAACGACTAGATCTAACGTGTTTTCCCTCTCAATCACTTTGCTTTTACTTGCGCTGATATGAAATGACATTGCCGTTACAATCCCAAACCGAAAAATAAAGAATAACAACTTTTGATTCTTCAGCCAATGGTTTCCCTTCCTTTGGATAAATAACAGAACCTCAAAATTGTGAAAAGTAACAGAACAAGTCAAGGGGTATAATTCGAAAAATATTCATATTATCATTCCAACCAAAGCCATTCCAACGTGTATGGGAGTAAGTGGGTGTTGGGGTGAAAATTGATGATCGACACTTGTCTTCGCGGATCGAGACAAATAGATATCTTATAGTATACATCCATTATATGGCAATCTGAAAGATAAATAGATTTTTAAAAATTTTGGTCATAAAACGATTCTTTCTAATATCAATCGATTTAAATGACCCTCATCGTGTCAAAAGTCTCAAAACCTGATATTTCTAACAAGTGTCAAACTTAAAACTTTAGACATGTTTACCCCGTTGTGGTGCTCTGGAGAGATACGTAAATATATGGTCAACAAAACTCAACCTTCAAATATCGATCGATTTAAATGACCCTCATCTTGGCAAAACTCTCAAACCTGGGAGCTCGCGAGGTCCGAGGATTGAGAGTTTTTGCCAAGAAGGGTTTTCTGTCTGGCCAAATTTATTTTTAAAAATGCTTTTTTGTATAACAATAAATGGTCTTCATAGTCATTAGAAACGATGATGAATCCAAACATCCGTGTTGCCCCCCCCCCCCCCCCCCCCCCCCACCATCCCCTCCTCTATTGTTACGTTTACTATTGTGCTTTTATTCAGGGTAAGGACGGTGAGTAATACATCCAGGCAGCTTTGTATTTTTTCATCGCTCATCGTGCCGAATAATCAATCACAAACGCGTTACGCCAAAAAGGTCTTTCTTTGTTGTTGGTGGTGCTTGTTCGTTTATTGGTTTTTTTTTTTTAAATACTCAAACTAGCTTCGCTGACAATTTACCAAAAGAATCTATGTGTATATCGAATCAAAATTTATCTTTTATACAAATCAATTATCACATTTTTAGACGACTTGAAGTAAGAAACAAATGATAAATCTGTTGTATATATTTTGGCCAGAAAATTTCACTCAGGAGTATATATATATCGATTTATCATGGATATAGAAATTATAATAAAACGCATATCTTATTCACTATAATATAGAACAAGATATTTGAACTTGCGTTAGATATTCTACATGTTGGCAAAATGTATCGGTTTGCTTAAATTTTATATTATATTAAACTTGACTAAATGTTTAGTGCACGTCTTAATTTTCGAGAGCTGTGTAATTGTTTATATTTTTAAAAATAAACATTATCTGTCAATTTCCCTTGGAGTTTTCTTTTCATGATATCAAGCTACGTTAAGCTGATCAGTAAACTGATTGACGGGAATTGAGTTGAATATTATACAGTTCAGTGTGACTATGAAGTCTTGTTGTATGACACTTGCCTTAGGATCGAAAAGTCCTGGATTCGAGTCCCGCTCTGTGCGCACATAGTTGAGTGCTTGAAAAAGGTTCTTTACTCGTATTATCTCACTCAGCTGTAAAATGAGCACCTTTCGGTTAACAGCGTTGTATCTGTCGGAAATAAATGTAATATCGCCTAACAGATGTCTCGTCCTATATGTTGTGTTGCTGTTGGCTAGGGATCGCTTGGAAAGTGCTTTGGTCTCGATTCGTGGATATTGCACTATATTAATGTCCAAGTATTTTGTATGAAGCTCTTTTAAGCACATAAATCAGCTCATGTATGAATGAGTATCTGACCATAAACAGCTAAGGATATTGTGAAAGTGCAGATTTATGAAAAGCACTTGTTCCAGCGCTTTTCCAGTGAAATTTGGGTGGTGGGGTCTTTTACATCACATGGTGGGCAGGAAGTCACTTGCTTATCCTTCTATCCCCTCATATCTGTTTTTCTAGTTACTTTCTGTCTTTGTCGTTGTCATGGAATGGGATTGCTTGATTTTGTCCTGGTCCTTGCCGGAGTCCTTTGCTGAGGGTGGAAACAGACAAATGTTTAGTATTAGTTTGGACGGATGATTATTTTCATCGTAAATCATCACTCTGTGATGCATTATTGGTAATGTTTTCTGTTTTGGATATAATCTGTAAACATTTGAGTGGATGAGACTTTTGGGTGATCTCAAACTTAAGTACACCGATACTGTGCTCTTGGAATCTACATCTATTCCCTTGTTGAGCCAGTCCCCTTTGTCTTTTTTATCGTGTGCTTTTAATTGTATTTCTGGAATCTTTTACCTATCTCCCCTTTTCCATTTTCATAGGCGCTAAAATGACACGAATGTGTCACAAGCGCTGTAAAACAATAAAAAAAAATTTTTTTTAAAACAACAACAAAACAAACAAAAAAAATAAATAAATAAAACAATTATGGTTCTATATGGCCCGGTGGTGGCAATAATGATAACTACGAAGAGCATGAAAAAAGGTCGTGGAAATGGACTACCACATTTCACGTATAAATAAAACGCATGTTTGATCCTTTTGTTAAAAACCATACACACTTTATGTCTCATCCGCTATGAAATGTTACACAAGTTACGCTTTTATTTTTTTTACTTTCATTTTTATTTAATTTGTTTGTTTTTGTTGGATCTTTCAACTCCCACACAAGTAATACTCGTTCTCTAGTAATATTTTTTAACCTGATCCTTTTTGAGCCAACATGACGTTTAGAGTTCTGTAACATTAAACAGAGAGTCATAATTTCTTGTTACCATTTTGATGGGATCATTTTAAATCCGCAAGTCCTTTTGAGTCTATAAAAGGGACGAGATGGATCAATAATGTAATTGGAATATCATTACAGTGTTGGCATGGTAATCAGTCGACGTATAATATATTGGTTCAACTGGGGAACATATGTTGATTCCAAGAGCACACTATATGTGTACTTAAGTTTGAGATCACCCAAAAGTCTCATCCAGACAGTAGCACAGGATCCGACTAAGACGAATACACTCAAATGTTTACAGATTATATCCAATACAGAAAACATAACCAACAATGCATCACAGAGTGATGATTTACGATGAAAACAATCATCCTCCAAAACTAATACTAAACATTTGACTAAATATTATCTATTTTCCGGTCTGGTAGCTAAAGTTATGAGTCGGTATGCACATAATTGTAGGTCTGATAACCGAACGTAATTATGGGCTTGTTTTAACAATGTTGTAATGAAGTATAATTTGCATTTTTAAAAAGTGTATTCCCATTACAAAACTGAGCACATATCAATTTGGGTTCTGTAAATAAGTATACGTCGTTATGAACTAATTGAAGTGATGGAACTACTCTCAAACCAACACAAAAAAATACTCCCTCACAACAATGTTAAATCAAACCTGCAGCAGTGACATTCAGTTTGGTTATAAGACCTGCAATTAATATGCACGTAGGGTTCATTCGGATACTGTTATAATGTAGTGGCAGGTAAAATTATATAGAAAAATGTTTAACAGCTTATACATTTTTAAAGAGAATGCGATGACCATTACAATAGCTGGCAAAGAAACAAAAACGAAAATATGTAATATGAGCTTCACTGCGGTCGTAGTGGAAATTTATAGTAGCATGGTGAAACAAATTCATGTAAAATATAGGTAAACCATCAAATATCCATACTATACACACTTTATCTATTGAATTACGCCCCTTGAATTGTTGGTCATTATATTATGTGGAGGAGGAGGAGAAGAAAAAAGAAGAAGAAGAAGAAGAAGAAGAAGAAGAAGAAGAAGAAGAAGAAGAAGAAGAAGAAGAAGAAGAAGAAGAAGAAGAAGAAGAAGAAGAAGAAGAAGAAGAAGAAGAAGAGAAGAAGAAGAAGAAGAAGAAGAAGAAGAAGAAGAAGAAGAAGAAGAAGAAGAAGAAGAAGAAGAAGAAGAAGAAGAAGAAGAAGAAGAAGAAGAAGAAGAAGAAGAAGAAGAAGAAGAAGAAGAAGAAGAAGAGAAGAAGAAGAAGAAGAAGAAGAAGAAGAAGAAGAAGAAGAAGAAGAAGAAGAAGAAGAAGAAGAAGAAGAAGAAGAAGAAGAAGAAGAAGAAGAAGAAGAAGAAGAAGAAGAAGAAGAAGAAGAAGAAGAAGAAAGAAGAAGAAGAAGAAAAGAAGAAGAAGAAGAAGAAGAAGAAGAAGAAGAAGAAGAAGA
The DNA here is from genome assembly GCF_034508935.2 of Berghia stephanieae. Lineage (NCBI taxonomy): Eukaryota > Metazoa > Mollusca > Gastropoda > Nudibranchia > Aeolidiidae > Berghia > Berghia stephanieae. Next base: position 42,186,060 of record NC_088362.1, read on the forward strand.
AGAAAGAAGAAGAAGAAGAAGAAGAAGAAGAAGAAGAAGAAGAAGAAGAAGAAAGAAGAAGAAGAAGAAGAAAAGAAGAGAAGAAGAAGAAGAAGAAAGAAGAAAGAAGAAGAAGAAGAAGAAGAAGAAGAAGAAGAAGAAGAGAAGAAGAAGAAGAAGAAGAAGAAGAAGAAGAAGAAGAAGAAGAAGAAGAAGAAGAAGAAGAAGAAGAAGAAGAAGAAGAAGAAGAAGAAGAAGAAGAAGAAGAAGAAGAAGAAGAAGAAGAAGAAGAAGAAGAAGAAGAAGAAGAAGAAGAAGAAGAAGAAGAAGAAGAAGAAGAAGAAGAAGAAGAAGAAGAAGAAGAGAAGAAGAAAAAAAGAAGAAAGAAGAAGAAGAAGAAGAAGAAGAAGAAGAAGAAGAAGAAGAAGAGAAGAAGAAGAAGAAGAAGAAGAAGAAAGAAGAAGAAGAAGAAGAAGAAAGAAGAAGAAGAAGAAGAAGAAGAAGAAGAAGAAGAAGAAGAAGAAGAAGAAGAAGAAGAAGAAGAAGAAGAAGAAGAAGAAGAAGAAGAAGAAGAAGAAGAAGAAGAAGAGAAGAAGAAGAAAGAAGGAAGAAGAAGAAAGAAGAAGAAGAAGAAGAAGAAGAAGAAGAAGAAGAAGAAGAAGAAGAAGAAGAAGAAGAAGAAGAAGAAGAAGAAGAAGAGAAGAAGAAGAAGAAGAAGAAGAAGAAGAAGAAGAAGAAAGAAGAAGAAGAAGAAGAAGAAGAAGAAGAAGAAGAAGAAGAAGAAGAAGAAGAAGAAAGAAGAAGAAGAAGAAGAAGAAGAAGAAGAAGAGAAGAAGAAGAAAGAAGAAGAGAAGAAGAAGAAGAAGAAGATAAATAAAAGAGAGCACTCGCTTCACACACAAAGGGACCGATATCGATCTGACCATCCTGTCCAACCCAGCTGGGTCTGTTAGATCAGGTGGAAAGTACGTTGCGACGATAGTCTAGCGTATTATCAAAAGGAATGCTAGTAATTGTTATTGTCCGTTCAACACTACAAAAACCGGAATAAACTCCTACTCCGTGGGCCTAATGGCTCTGAAGGACTAATTTTCTCAATAAAACGTAATATATTATACGTTTAACCCAAGTTTCCTAGTCTAGACAATAAAGTCAATATTCAATATCTAAATCACCTCAATAAAGAACCGTTTTGACACAGTAGGTCACATTTGTTAAATATCAACGAACAAAATTGTGGAACAACAAGGGAGAGATGGGTGGGGAAAGGGGGTATGAAAACTATAATTAACAATTTCTCTCCAATCAAACATGGCGTTGTCTATCCATTGTTTATTTTCACATCATCAAAAGTGAAGTGAATGGATGGATGAACAAAAAATTAACAATTCACAAATTGAAAACTGATATTTTAATATTTTACATCAATGATTTCATGAATTGACACAAATCAAATATCATTAAATTACTGATACTACATTTATCTACACTGATTGGAATTATTATGCCCGACGTGCACTAATTAGCAGGTCTAATAACTCAATTCATTATGGGCTCATTGTTGTAATGGAAATCTCTTTTTAAAATGAAGCACAATATTGTCCATGACAACAATGTTAAACTAAGCCCATAATTGCGTTCGGATGTCAGACCTGCATATATGCACACATCGGTTTTTACACAAGCCGGCTTAGAAATGATGATTGAAACGATTTCTAGAAAGAAAATACTTATTGACGCTATGCGTTTGGGTAACATACTCACAACACCCGCCAGCCTGATATAAGGTACGAACAAACAAAACCACGTGTAACCTTGAACGTTTACTGTCTCGTTTGATAGAATTTAGTGAGAATTAATCACCAGAAAGCTGTCTAAATACAACAACAAAGAGCTGAGTGACGTCATTTTCGTTCCATCTATATGTTATCTGCTTTGAATAGTACAAATTCCGATCAACACGCTGCTTGCACTCATAACATGTAATTCTGTTCTAATTAAATTGTGACGATCTGCTTTAATGTAAAAATAGCACACAGTGTGTGTGGTGTGATAACGGCTCCGCCTGTGTCAATTAAATATCTTATTTGTTAGGGCGACATAGAAAATGTTTTTATGCAGTTGTAATCAACACACAAAATGCGTGTTACTTTTAACATTTATAATTTATTATATAGACTTTAGTGAGAATTTATTCAGCTCCCTGACGGTTCTAGAAACTATAACAGAGGACTGAACGACGTCAACTTGATTCATTCTGAAGACAAACCTCGGATTGGGTCGGTTACGCTGGGTGATAGATTTGCTGCTTTCAGGCATTGTAGGACTTTCATCAAAGAGACGACGTCTTCAGACACACGCACGTACATATGCAAACAAACACACCTCATATTGTTATTCTAAAAAGTACACACACACACATACACACACACATACATATTTCCAGGATCAATCTAATCATGTCGAATCAATCATCTTTGGTCACAGAATATTCTGATGGGCACTCGGATTTGGATGCATTGGGAACCACAATAGTATCTCCATGTTGACCAGGTGTTAATGGAGCTGGATACGCGTCCTCTTCATCTCCAGGGGTCACCTCATCCCCGTCACTACTTGCCGATATCACCCGGGGTGAGTTTGACCGCTGAATCACCCCTCTCGTCCCGGGCACAACTCTATTTACCGTTGGGACCGGAGATATCCTTTTGATGTCAAGAGCGTGTCCCATGGCGCTGACATCTTTTGTATAAATGGCTGAATTCTTAGGTCTGGGAGTGTCCGCCGTATTGGCAATGCCGTCAGGCCGACTGGAATCTAAGGCAGAATGCACAAGAGATGAATCTACCGTGTCAAAATTGACTGAAGATCCTGCTAATTTTGGACCGGATCGTAATCTTGAAAAACCGGAAGTTGGGTTAGAAACACCACCGCTACCAGCAGTTCCACCGCTTCGAAAAGAGAAATTTGGCCTCGGTGAGCTGAGATTTGTCTGCCTGGCAATATTTTCGACATACTGTTGATATGTTTCTACCGACTGTTGGAGTTTGAGCTCTGGGGTCGGAGCTGGGTTTGGCGGATTGTGATCTCTGACATCAGTCTTGGAAAACGGTCGGTATTTCCCGTGTTCTGATTTCAAAGGCCGGTTTTCTTCGTGTTTATCCAACCGCTCACGGTATCTGACAAATCGCACACACTGCTTGACTCGAGAGTTCAGACATCCGTTTTTGCCCTTAAGCTTCTCTCTCTGATCGCCTAAAGCACTCGACGAGAGAAAAGACCGGATTTCTAACAGAGGTTTAGGGCCAAGACTTTCGCCATTATCATTTTCCTTATCATCACCGTCATCGATAACGTCGTTGATATTGTTGTTGGCATCGATGACAGCTTGTTCTTTCCATGCATGTTGATGTGGTTGATGATAATGCGGTTGCTGACGAAGCTTGATGTGACCGGCAGACTTTGAGATTCCCCCATGAATTCCACCACCATTTTTGAGAACTCCTCTTAAAGGCGTCTGATGACTTTGCTGGATTGTGGGAGGTGGTGTTCTGTCTTGGCGAGAAAAGTTTTCCCTATTGCCCATCATGGCGATTGCAGACCGGACGCTGAACTTCGACTCGCTAACCGTCCAAGGCCGTTGTCTAGAAGGGCGGCTTATTCTTGGAAGGGATATTTTGTTGAATCTGAATTTGATAAGGAGAGACAGAAGAAAAAATTAAAAATTGTTAAAACTTTTGAAACATACAAATGTATTTAGACTATAAATTTTCTAGATTTTTATTATTCCCAATAAATACCTCCCAAATCACATCAACATACTTTTTCAAATATTTCCCCCTGAGGTTGTAGCTAAATTTTTCCCTTTTTAGCACTATGTGAACTATAAGTCTGGTCCCATATGGTTTGCTGAGGGATTGCATAAGGCATTGTGAAGCACTTTGACCTTGAGCGCTAAACGAATGTGCTTATTTATTCATTCATTCATTTCATAAAGTTTATTCCTACGTGTGTATATAATATTTCACTAACCGCACGGGTCTCTCCTCCGGACAGAAGGTGTTGAGGTACATGGTGTCCCGGATGTCGCCGCCATCTTTCTTGTCCTCTGCTGCCCTGATCTCACGTGACTTCCATTGATATTGGATCAGTCGACTTTCATCAAATCTGAAGAAACAAGACCCGTTTTTATTAATACATACTATTAAAATAGCGTTCTACGAACTGAAGTCTTACTTCTATTTATTAAACACATATTAATGACTAAGACCAATGATTGTTAATAGACAGTTGGATTTTTCTGTTACATCACTGAAGTTCCATTCAACCAATTAATCGAAGTTGAAATTCTGCCACTTAATTGCATTTCTTTTGATTAAAGAGAAAGAGAGAGACTAGAAATGAATAACGGAGAACATTTTGAGTTCAGAGAGAGAGAGAGAGAGAGAGAGAGAGAGAGAGAGAGAGAGAGAGAGAATGAGAGAGAGAGAGAGATAGAGATAGATAGATAGATAGATAGAGAGAGAGAGAGAGAGAGAAAACTTAACTCAAAATGTTCTCCGTTATTTATTTCCATTATTCACCAACAGAGTTTATCTTTTTATTTCTTTTCGTTGCGACCATGAGGGAGTTAAAGGCTACTTTTTACACCAATAAATGTCATCAAGCGATAGTTTATTAAAAATGGATGATTACAGGGCGAGTAGAATGTGTATAATACAGCACTAGACAAAACAGGTTGAAAATAATACAAGAAAACATATCCCACAGATTAACTTTTCCATTGAAATTTAAATCTACATACTAAACGTCTATATAGATACCGGACAATTCTGTCATAATCAAAGTCAACACATCTTTAATTATTTTTATTGTTTCGTCTTTATCAAATATATCAGACATTGTAAACATTTTGCCACATTATTAGTTATTCTCCATTAATAATATGTAATGCTTTCGAAACAATACACACACAAAAACAAAGAAAGAAAAATAAAAACAGAATTCAAAATGTAAAACAAAAGGAAAAACAAATAAACGAAAAAAGACAATACGAACAACAAACCAACAAACAAACAAACAAATAACTAATTGTATGTTGAAAGGCGGGAGCTGTTTTTTTTTTTTTTTTTTTTTTTTTTTGTTTTTTGGGGGGGGGTTCTTTTGTTTTGTTTTGTTTTTTGTTGGGTTTTTAAAATTTTTTGGTCTTTTTTTTTGGGGGGGGGGGGGGGGGGGGGGGGGGGGGGGTAAATCTGAAACGTGGCTTTGGTTTGGATTTGGGCAAACCTTTTATCCTTTTCAATAAAATCGGAGATTATCTCCAACTCGTTAGGTCTCAATCCAAAGGCTGTTGATATAAGCGTACGTTAGACTTGTCATAAAACAGGAACAGTGGGATTTGATTAACCTTCGATCTGTCCCGAGGCCAATGATCTCCTTCCCTGGAAAGGAGACCCTACCACTAAGTCAGACTGATTAATGAGACTATAATCACAATCGCTGTAGGATTATAGGTTTAGTTTTATGAGATTAAGATATTGGCCCATTGCTGTTTGTAACTTACTGTGTTTAGATTTGCAATATTCTGGCACAAAGGGAAATGTTTAAAACAAATTTTAGAAAATAATGCCACTACCATTTGTATCGAAACGGTGTGGCTGTGTGATCTTGTGGTATGACCCTCGACTTCGGACCGGAGTTCGAGTCTGGCTCTGAGCAGCGCATAGTTAGGTCCTTGGAAAGAGCTTTTTACTCGCATTCTCTCACTAAAATCAGGTGTCAAATGAATACCTGCTCGTTAACAACGTTGTTTCTGTCGGGGAAAAAAGTAATATCACCTAACAGGCATCATGTCTCGTCCTTTGTGTTAAATATTGCTGATGGCTAGGGGCCCCTTGTAAAGTGCTTTGGACACGTTTAGTGGATATTGCGTTCTGTAAATGCTCAAGTTTGTTGTTGTTTTATGTTTGTTTTGTTTTTTGTTGTTGTTGGTTTGTTTGTTTGTTTGTTTTTTTTTTTTTGTTTTTTTTTTGGGGGGGGGGTCTTTATTATATCGGAGTATAGGGTACTCCAGTGCTTTAAGTTCAATTTTAAGCTTCCCCTATTTAAATGTTATTATGGCACAATTAGGCACTAAACGAAAAGATATGAAAAAGTGTATAATATACAGTTTATGTATAATATGAAACAGCACCAGACAAAGCAAGAAAGAAAATTATAAGAAGAAAAAAAAACTGCAGAGGCAGGCTGATTTTTGGGGATGTTTACTTTTCATCTTGTATTTTTCTTTCTTGCTTTCTCTGGCCCTGTTTCATGTACACTTTTTCAGATCCGATAAAATCGAGCATGTCATCATCATATCGTTTCACACCAGTGCTGGATCCATTCCATAGTATCTGGGCTGCAGGTTCTTAAGTCAGTGTCAGTGCACGTCGTTCCCAAGTTACATTCCAAGAGAACGTGTTCCATAGTCTGCATTGGATGTCCGCATGTAAACTGATTGTCCGTGGAAGGTCGTCACTTTAACACGTTCTGACCAGTCTTACCCATTTTAGTTCTTGCCCGGTTTAGTGTCGCCATAGCCATCGTTATGTTATAGCCTGATACTGAAATCCAAAAGGACTGGCAGTTTGACGTCATTATTTGGTTTTTCCACCGCCTAATGAGTTGTCGTTAGTAGAGCTCATGGAAACAAGTTATTTCATTGGTTGAACTATTGAATACAACTCACGATTTGTTTTCTTTTGTGGCAAAAGACTGGCATTTTGACGTCATTTTTTGGTCAGTATCAGGCCATAACTTTACGAAGGCCATGGTGTCACCCACTCTCTTCTGGATAGTTTTGTTCCACATGGGAGGCGTTCCGTTGGGTCGTGGATGGCGTCATCATTGTAGCTGTCCCATTGTCTCTAGGTATGGACTCTGTATGTGGCTGCATAGTCTTGATTATTAATCTCAGACTCAGATAACATAAAACTTCTACCTTCTACTTGATTTTAGTCTTTTGATTGCGGTGATATGGTCATAGAGAGGGTGTCTGGTGTCACTTTCTTGTTTTATTTTGTTGTATTTTATGTGCGTAAGGTCTACATTCCTATATGCATGTGAAACATGGACCATAACGAAGGAGATAGAAAGAAAATTGATGCCTTTGAAATGTGTAATGAAGAATTCTGAGAGTACCATGGACCAGAAAGAAATCAAACATTCTGGTTCTTATTGATGCAGGCCAAAGGCCCAGATAACTGTTGGCAGAAGTTAAAATGAGAACACTGACTTATTGTGGACACATTCGGAGACACAACACCATCCAAAAATCAGTGCTAGAAGGAAAAGTAGCTGGCAGAAAGGCACGGGGCAAACCAAGGAAGTCCAAGATAGGAAATGTGGAGGCAATAACTGGCAAAAAGATAATAATCGACTGCTCGGTAATGGCCCTTGAGCGTGAAGAATGGCGTTCTATGACATTCAACCTCTGTAGGGAGACCGACTCCGGAGACGGAGAGTGTCCCTTCTGTGCGGCTATGTGGTCTTGTGGTATGAAACTCGCTTTCGGATCGGAGGGTCCTGGGTTCGAGCCTCACGCTCGGCGCATAGTTGAGTCCTTGGAAAGGGCTCTTTACATTCTCTCACCGTACTCGGGTGTAAAATAAGATTACTGGCCGTTAACAGCATTGTCTTTGTCAGAAAAATTGTAATCGCCTAACAGGCGGTATGGTATGTCCCGTCCTACATGTTAAATGTTGCTGTTGACCAGGGACCCCTTGTAAAGCGCTTTGAGCACATTTAGTGGATATTGCGCGATATAAAATCTCATTCTTTTAAATGATGGGAGTGAAGAGCCATTCATAAAGATCAAATGTTCGCCGCTCAGATCGGGACTCGAACCCAGGACCTTCCAATCCGAAGGTGTGTGTGATACCAGAAGACCACATAGCCGTTTCATTGGCAAAAACGAATAATGTCGGGCTGGAATACCTATGCTATATAAATGTACCTACAATTGTTACCCGCTGTCTCAATATGGTATTATGTCAACATAAACAAGACGAGAGAAAAAAAAAAACTTGGTTTAAAGTCAAAATGAACAGAATTATGAAATTTAAGGTTTTTAAAGATTAAAACAAAACTCACGCTCCTTAATGAAATAATTCACTTTAATTCAAATTCATGTTCTTATTTGCAGGTCTGAGAACCCAATTGTTTTAGGCTCATTGTTGTATTGGAAATACTCTAAAACCAGTACAAAATATTGTCCATTACAACAATGTTAAATCAAGCCCACAGTTGCGTTCGAATATCAAACATGTTAATATTATGTGCACGTTGCCCAAATTCTATAAGTTTAACTTAAGATTCAATTTTACGCATCTGAATCTGCATCTGTGTGTTTCTCGAAGGAGACTCAATTCTCAGCATTTGTATTCGAGGGCGGAGAGAGTCTTTGAATGTGACAACCCTTGTTGGTGTTTTAGGTTGAAGAATTTTGATAATCTTCGCTTGAAGGTGTCTAAATCTGTTATGTTCACACATGATTCGAGAAGAGCGTTCCAGTTTTTGATAGCGTGGAGTTCAAATGGATATATGAAGATGTTTGAGTTTTCAGATTGGTGTTTTAGTGTTTTTGAGCGTGAAAATCGTTGTCGTTCTAACATGAGGTTTATCCCGATATATTACCATTGTGAGAGGATTGATCACAGTAATGGTAGAGACTTGAACAGTTTCAGCATGATTTGAATTGCTTGGGAAGCCGTGCGATATCTTGAAGACATTACTGTAAGCGTGAGACCGTTTAATGTTCTTTAATGTTCCCTTGTAATCGATGGAGTATTGTTTGGGAGTCGGGCACATAGATTTAAGAATGGGTTGAAATACAAGGGGACTCGGGTCTATAGTTTATTATCGATTTGGGTTTGGTGATTTATGTATGAAGTTCTGGTGGGCAGTGGGTGTGATGATGTTAGTAGTAGTAGTAGTAGTAGTAGTAGTAGTAGTAGTAGTAGTAGTAGTAGTAGTAGCAGTAGTAGTAGTAGCAGTAGTAGTAGTAGTAGTAGTAGTAGTAGTAGTAGTAGTAGTAGTAGTAGTAGTAGGTGGTGGTGGCGGTAGTTTGAGATTTTGTAATAGTGATGGGGATGGTTATTTGTGGTGGCGGAGGTGGTGGTGACTTGTTTTGTTCATAGTGGCGGTGGTGGTGTGTGGTTTTGGTAGTGGTGATTCTGGTGGTTGTGGTGGTGGTGGTATGGTAGTGGTGGTGGTGGTGGTTTATGGTTTTGGTAGTGGTGATGGTGAAGTCAATCTCGAGAACAGATCAAGATGACCCCGGCCTCAGCCGTAATGTGAGGAATATGGTTCTTACTCAAGGAAAATAAACTACATACGGGGCTCGAACCTTCAACCTGTGGGTTAAATCCAATGTAGAATCCACTCAAACATCCCATAAAATATGGAAAGCGCCTCAAACTATTCAATAGAAATAGAAATTCATTTAATTGTCAAAATTATGGATTACAAAGACTAGATTTTTAAAGAATTTGATTTGCTTATTCAACGGAGATACGTACATTTTTGTTCAATACTGTAACTGCATGCAATTTTCTTTCCCGATCTTTAGGATATACAATCAAAAAGCCTTTTGTGCTGACATGTTTGAGTGTTTTCTCCTTTATCATATTAATAAGATGTTGTTATTGACACAAACTGGAACCTACCTCGAATATGACTGTACTTTTGGAGACATCTGCAGTCTTTTCCCGCTTGTTCTTGTCTGAAGCTCGAATCTTTTCTTACTCAATGTATTATTGGCTCCATGTATAATAATATTGTTCCCAATTAACGAGGACATTGAACTTTGAGGGGCACTGTCACCACCGGTTCTCTGTTTCAGAGACCCACGACCGCCTTTGCTGGTAACTCCATTTTGTGATATAATGTTGTTGTGATGTTCCACGTCGTCATTATTTTGTGTATGAAGATTTTCCTCTTGCCCGCTAGCTGCGTCACTGAATACTTGACTATTGGCCGTGCTTTTTGTTCCTCCAGTGGCGGCGCTTGGATGTCTTTGTCCTGTCGCGTTCATTTCTGCAGATGGTATTTCTACAAACGCGACAATAGGCGCTGATTGGGTACTTCTCTGTGATGTCACAGTTGTAGGCGGCGGGGCGTTTATGATCGAGGTTGCGCAAGATGGCACAGAAGAAATGATGGTTTCTGCTGTAGGCCTTTCCACTATATCGAAACCACAAGAGTGAGGATTTGTTTCGTGAAGTTCCCCGAGAAGTGGGGTCTTTACAGCTGTTGGAAATACTGTCGTGGATAGACAATATGCTTTGTAATCTGTTTGGTCTATGCCATATTGGTCAAATTTCTTCCTCGGGGAAAGCGTCTTGTACAAAACAGTTCCTTTATTTTGATTGTTGTTCAGTTTTCCAATCAGAGCAGTTACTGATGCGTCTTGAGAGGGTGTGGCGGAAGTAGACGACAGATTGTTTTCAGAGGAAATGGAGAGTTTCGGTGGGGTCATGTGCAGCGTCATTTTTGTTTATTTGTCGGGCCTGGTGATTTATCTGCTTCGACAAAAACCGAACCTAATACAATCTTGTTAGCAAGGCACATTGTTTTAAATACGATCCAAGCTGTAATTAAAGATTTGTGGTTTCTAATGAAAATAGAATAAGGTATTCCAAACTTTACAACGCCTGTGCTATTTCGTCTCTCACAAGAAGCAGAGTAATTTCATTGATGAAGATTAAATAACCCTATAGTGAAATCTGAAATATAAAATATAAAAGCGTTTTGAAATATTCCATAAGTAAATCAAACACAAGAAAATATATGTTCAGTCTTCATTGAGATAAAATATTTATAATAAAAATATTTCCATTCTCCCATGATCTTCCTTTTGATTTGATCTGATATAACCTTCAAGCGCTGCGAGAATCGCTGAACCCCGAACACACACACATCAACACACACACACACACACCCACACACACATACATACATACATCCACACACACACATACACACACGCAAACAAACATACAAACAGTCTTTCTAAGCACTGATATTACTTTATACTTAACATTTACTGCAATAACAAAAAATAAAACGTTCGTTTTCATACTACTCGTATTTCCAGTTATTAATGAAACGAAATAAATAAATGCACACATTGTAAAGAGCTTTTAGCGGTTCCTCTCGAGTTACTTAAAAACAATTCATCGACTGAACAAAAAAGCTATTAAAATACAGTTTCCAAAACAAAATCATTCAAACGAGGCAATGATAATAATATATAGGAATAGCTCGACAGAAAACTTTAAAAGAAACGGATTACCCATGAACCGCTTGCCTTTTAAAGGCAGTTGGTCTGAATAATATAATAAAGTTCCGCAATATGGGGTTACTTGGGCCACCAAGAAAATGTGTAAAGATATTAGTGCGTCTATGTGGACTTGTAGTAAGACTTTGGATTCGAAGGTTCTGGTTTCGAGTCCCGCTCTGAGCGACGCATAAATGAGTCATTGAAGAAGGCTCTTTACTAACATTCTCTAACCGTACTCAGGTGTAAAATGAGTACCTGGTTGTTATGTATATCTGTATTTAAATACACATATTATGTTAGTGATGATATGATTTTTTTATAAGTTACGTGAAGCCGTATTTGTATGTAAGTGTGTCTTTGGGCATGAGTGTGTGTGTGTTCTTGTGCATGTATGTGTGCGTGTGTGTGTGTGTGTGTGTGTGTGTGTGTGTGGTTTCGGACTTTTTGTTTCATGCATATCTACCTTTGCGTATATCATGTTTATGTTGTTACCAAATTAAATGAAAAATTGTCTTGATGGACAAAAAAGATATTATTATTATTATTATTATTATTATTATTGTTATTATTATTATTATTATTATTATTATTATTATTATTATTATTATTATTATTATTATTATTATTATTATTATTATTATTATTATTATTATTATTATTATATATTATTATTATTATATCATTATTATTATTATTATTATTATTATTATTATTATTATTTATTATTATTATATTATTATTATTATTATTATTATTATTATTATTATTATTATTATTATTATTATTATTATTATTATTATTATTATTATTATTATTATTATATTATATTATTATCAATATTATTATTATTATCATCATCATCAACATCATCTTCATTATTGTTATCATTATTATTATTATTATTATATTATTATTATTATTATTATTATATTATTATAGTTAGTAGTAGTTAGTAGTAGTAGTAGTAGTAGTAGTAGTAGTAGTAGTAGTAGTAGTAGTAGTAGTAGTAGTTAGTAGTAGTAGAAGTAGTAGTAGTAGTAGTAGTAGTAGTAGTATAGTAGTGTAGTATAGTAGTATAGTAGTAGATAGTAGTAGATAGATAGTAGTAGTAGTAGTAGTAGTAGTAGTAGTAGTAGTAGTAGTAGTAGTATTACTATTATTATTTATTGTCTCTGTCGAAAAATATTGTATAAAGCCTAACAGGCTCCATGTCTCATCCTACATGAGCCAGAGACCCCTTGTAAAACGCCTTGAGCACATTTAGTGGATATTACAAATAAAAGATCAATCACGAGCTCACCCATAACTTTGTGTTGTTTTAAATCATATAATGAATGAAAACATGACTAGATAAATAGTGTTAGATTTTGAAGAATATAAAAAAGTTTTTGAGTGCACTAATCTTTTTCAAGAAAGTGGCCCAAGACACGAAATATTGCTTTTATAGGTCTATAATTCTAGCAAAAACTCTTTATAACAATCAATAGAAATCTAATACTGATAAATAGAGGTGCCCAAATGAGTCAATAAAATGTAGATAAAGATAAAGGGAATAAATCTGACAATCTAATATAAATATATATGTATTCTGTGTTTACTTAATAAAGACCAAGGGCCGAAACGTTTTTTTTTTTTTTTGTGTTGTTCATTCATGAGTCAGATTTACTCCCTATATTTTTATCTCCAGAAATCTAATACCTACGTAAATTATCGCCATCTTCTGTACAACGAGAATTAGATTATTGCTATGTAATATTGTAGTTTTTACGATTGCTATCACCATTAATATCAACAATGTTACAATCATCAACATCATCATAACTCAATATTGATAACTATAAAAGAACACGATCATAAAGTTCTTTACATTCCGTCTAGAACAGCAATGATAAACATATAAAAACAATATTTATACATTTTCACAGTTCATTTCTTGTCAGTCAAAGACTATTTCTTGACAATACAAACGATATTAAAATATATCTACCAACATAAAATCATTCACAGGGAGCAATAATATAAGAATAATCACAGAAAACTTTGAAAGGAACCAACTACCTGTAAAACCACTTGCCTTTTAAAAGTCCTTAGTCGAAGTATATTCAAGTGTGTTTATATAGAAGTTCCAGTATTAGACTGACTGTCCAGCTAAAAGTAATCAATTGACAATGACCGTGGATCGAATACACCAACCAAACAATCACCGGAGTGGATCTAGGACTCCAACACGACACAATCTCCCAGCCTTGTTCGTGGTGGTAAGGTATTTGTTTAATCCAGTAGACCGCGAGAAACTCGGGATTCTATTGTTGAATATAAACAGTAGACACATACCGATTGTCATAATATAGTGGCAAATGAACGTAACTGTTTGTGTGTGTGTGTGTGAGTGTGTGTGTGTGTGTGAGTGTGTGTGTGTGAGTGTGTGTGTGTGTGTGCGCGCGTATGTGTGTGTGTTTGTGTGTGTGTGTGTGTGCGCGCGCGTATGTGTGTGTGTTTGTGTGTGTGTGTGTTTGTGTGTGTGTGTGGACGTGTATGTGTGTGTGTTATGTGATTAAGAGCAATTAAGCACAATAATTGCTTAGCCATGCATCTGAATCAGCTCCATGTCAAGTTTGAAATGGCACCTGCACTCATGCATAATTTGAGTGATATTCAACTGAAAACGAGACGACCAGGCGATCAGCCTACTGCTACTTAATTCTTTACTGAAATGGGGACTAAAACAAGATGAAGCGAAGACTACATTTTCATTCCCTTTTCAGGGGTCGTTTGTTTGTTTGTTTATATATACCTACTTAATAAATAAAATGTGTAAATGAAATTCCTTTTATTCGCCCAGTAAAAAAAAAAAAAATCATTGGCGTGTAATTCAGGGGAAAGATGAAATATCGCAGGCGTCAGCCGCAGTTCGACACCGCAAATGAGCTAGAGCAAGGCGATTTACTCAAGGCCTCTCGACACAGCATGTGAAATCGAACCCTATACGAAGCGCCTCTGTGCCATGTTACATGCTGTGCTCTGTATGGCCAACTGGTACTGTGATATGACACTCGCCTTCGGACTGGAAGGTCCTGGGTTCGAGTCCGCTCTGAGAGGCACATGGTTGATTCAATGGAAAATTTTCTTTACATTTTCTCACTATTAACAGTGTTGTCTCTGTCGGAAAAATTGTAATACCGACTTATAAGCGTCATGTCTCGTCCTACATGTTCAATTGATGTTGGCCAGGGATCCCTTGTAAATAGCTTTGAGGACGTTTAGTGAATATTGCGCTATATAAATACTCATACTCGCGCTCATGTTTCTCTTCCTATTTTGTTTATATTGTTTATTCTTTTTCTATTTTTTTTTATTTGTTTTATCGTTTTCTCCTCAAGTTTTGGACAACGGTAGCTGACGATTTTGCAATCAATTCATGGATCCATGATTCACTGACCCCACCACATTTTGAAGCTAAGTAAAACGTGTTTAAATCGCATGTAGTTTGGATTATATTGGTTAGAAATGGGAGATAGCAGAACCCCCCGCCCCCCTCCCTCATCTCCCCCTCTTTCCACAACCCAGGTTTTTTAAAAAGACCTTTTTATAGCATCTTTATATAATATCCATAGCGATCAATGCCAGACGCGTCTCCGGACACACGCTCCAATTTGCTCACTTGGACAACATGGGTGATTCCTGTTGATATCAGACATCTTGTTTGATGAGTTATCTATATTCCTTCGTGGAATGCCTAGGCGACGATATCTTATGATGTCGTGGCACAAAAAGCATAATTTTTTCTATTAAAAGAAAATATAATATCATAAAGATGCCTTTCAACCACTTTTTAACATCTTTCTATGATGTATCTTCATATTGAAATAACCTTCCCGATGTTCTTTTTCTAAAGTGTGGGGAAGGGTTAAATCTATCAAACGATGCTCATTTTACCGTATGTTTCATTATTTTCAACCTAGAGGGGGGGGGGGGGGGGGCAACGTTGGGGTTGGTCTTAGTCACCCAAACTGGCCTTAGTCATCCCCATTCAACGGTATAGCACTGTATTGTACACACCTTTCCATAATTTTGACTCCACATCCCAAATACGACATTTCGCCCCTGAATCAGCGGATCAGCCAGCAACAACTATAACAACGGCATTGGGTATAGATTATCGATTTACGATCAGCCGCCCGTTCCCTAACGTTCTCCGACTCCTACACCCAACGCACCCGCCCCTGCAAACGACCCAAGGTGTACGTAGGTAACTTGTCTATCGTATTTTTAATAGGCAAACAATACCTCGGAACAATCCATAACTTGGCGTTAATTGTCGATATTCCCCATTCGATTTTTTTTTTTGGGTAAATTTTTAGTTAGACGGTCTAATACCTTTTCAATCAATAATATTAAAACCTGAACGTGATTTTGTGATCTATAGTTAACTCTTGAGTAAACATTGATAGACAATAATTAAACTGATCGTTGCTGATCAATTAGTGGTAGTCCTCCAAAGCCGGAGTTTATCCCGGTTTCTGAATCGATAAACAGAAAGCAGTAATTTCTTGCTTGTCTTAGGATAGGACGACAATCAGTCACAGAGTGTCTTACTCCAGGTTTATTGGTTTAATACCAAATCGTTGCTGGAAGGCAAAGGGATCAGAAAAGAATAAAAACCCATGTCCATCGCACTCAAGATCGATAAAGGCCCCTTTGCGTATGATGAGGGTGCTCCACCACTGAGATATCGGGTGCCTTGCTTCTACAAACGTAACAATTGAAACGTGCAGTGTTTTGTTACGTGTCTTAAATATCTAGATAATGTCGATGATTTAATTGGATGGAAAATTGTTTTCATTCCTATCTATAAATTACTTCTGCCCCCCCCCCTTTTTTTTTTCTTTCTAATAAGTATGAGTCACTGTTACTGTTGCTTTGAGTGATTAATTATTCTGGAATAATTTTCTGTCAATAAGCTACATACTCGTAAAAGTTTTGAATATTGATTGATTTGATCGTAGAATACTGTTGTGATTGGATGATTCTCTTCGAATTTGCACGGTTCCAATTTATCAGACACGGGGTTTGAGATCAAGATTCGGTCGAAGAAAGGGATCAAACTCGTCATTGATAAAATTGATATTTTATCAACTTATAATAAAAATGTATGCCCAATAGATAGTTCCTCCTTTGGTGTGAAAATGTTTGATTTGGAGGAAACAAACAGAAAAAAAACTAACAATACAAAGTATAAAGCAAACCAAAAAAAAAAAAAATCAAACAAGTCGATATTTTCGACTTATGCTTCCCCGCTGATACACCCACCCCTTTCCCATGATACTGCATGATAACATTAGATATAGGGCTACACATCTAAATTTCTAAACCAGGGACCAGTGTTTAATGGCAGTTTTTATAAAGGGGTGTCAACCATGCCTCTCATACTACAGAACGCCCTGGTTGTCGCGGAATACTCCATCTCTGAAGATGTCCTTAACCTATCACATGTAAATGTTGCTGCTCGAAGCTCGAAGAAATAGATAATAATGTGAAATTGAAATTAAGCTTCAATTTAATTACAAAAACATATCAAATAAACGTTTCGGGTTTCCCCTTTATCAACAAAAAAGGATGAATGAAACACCACAGGTGAATGAGATAATGTGATAGTGGCGTAGTTAAGATAAATAAACCCATAAGATGGTTTATTCATCTTAACTACGCCACTACCACATTATCTCATTCATCTGTGGTGGCTCATTCATCCTGTTTTTCTGATAAAGGGGAAACCCGAAACGTTCATTTGATATGTTTTTGTAATTAAATTGAAGCTTACATTCAATTTCACATTATTATCTATTTAACCTATCACAACAAACCTTTCGTCAGATCTGAATAAGCAGGTCCTCTGTCTAACAACAGAGCCATCGCAACCCCCCCCCCCTCCCCCACACACACACACACCTTCATAAAAACCCCAATGATTATCGTTGTTCAGTATCAGGTACAGCTGCAATATTTGACAAAGCGTAGAGAGGGGCTATACAAAGAAATCGACTTCTTTAGCAGGAAAACATAGCATGCAATAATTAGGATTAATAGCTGTTGGGCCGGAAGGAAAGGGTAGTTGAGATATCTTACACCAATCTCAGTCATGCATGACTGGATATGAATTCCAGAACTGTCAAGTTCAAGCAAACTAACGTCAAAATAACGAATCAAAATAAAAGTATTTTACTTTCTTTATCATAGTATTAAAAGATAAAATATTGTAAGAAAACATCTGAACAACGAGATACATTTGCTTCAGTTTTATCATACAGTCGTCAAATAGAGGGGGGAGCAGAAGCTAATATGGTATAGTTTTTGTCGTGAAAGCAGCAACGTAAAGTTTTCCCTTATAATTTCCAGATTTTCATTTACGTTTTTTATCTCTCGAAATATCAACCTTTTACGGTATGGGTTTTGCCAAAATTGTACATTGCATTACTCACTATGTAAGTATGAATCGGTATAATGTGTGTATGTGTGTGTGTGTGTGTGTGTGTGTGTGGAGTGAGGGGGGGGGGGGGGTGAGCACAAAATAGCCAATGTACGTGTATCTAGCCTAAAAGTGGGGGGAAAATATCTTTCGCAGCAAAGGTCATTATCAAATATTCGTTGAGTATTAAGAAAAGAAGAAAAGCTTAATCAGAGAAGAACGGTATATTCCATTTCTCTTTTTGAATTTACTTAAATATTGTGCTCCAAAATAATATGTAGGTGTTTGAGATCATTTATTGGCGTATTTATTTTTCATGGGAACCATCATGAAAATGGTAAATAAAAGAGAGAGAAGAAAATAACTGGGTTGGCAGCTCTGATCCCCTTCCCAAATATAAAGGGGATGGAAAGGACAATGTTCTTTCTAATTCCTATCGATCAGTGAAGAAGAGATCGTTTTTCCTTACCAAATTTGTCTTTGACACACAAGGCATAATTTCCATAAAGAACGGGGAAAAGATAACGGGTGCCGTTACATTGGGTGGGTTGATGACAAAAGATCCATTTAATTGTATTGTGAATACACTGTGTCATCATAAGTCTGAAAACATTGTTATAATGGTCGTGTCTGACACGAGTGTTGACTATGAAATATTACACAAAGGGACATAATTTCATCACGCCCCTTTTGAGGGGATTAATTGTCTCAAATAAGGTAAATGTTTATCATTCGATTCCACAGAAAATTGTAAGATTTTTTGCTGTTTTTATTTGAACAGCTGATTTGATTATGATTCTGTCATGTCTGAGAAATGTTGTGGTCATGAAGTTGGGACGTCATTTATAAATAGTATTTTGGTCTGCTTATGTTATGTGATTAAATAAACATTGTCCTTAAAAGAAAAAAAAAGGAGGAAGATAAAGAAAATGAAAGGGTTGTAAGTGTGCATCTCATAAATCTATGTTGCATGCCACTAAGGTTGTAAGGATTGATGATGACGTCTGTGATGATGATTGCGGTGATTATGAAAGAGGAGGAGGAGGAGGAGGAGGAGGAGGAGGAGGAGGAGGAGGATGGTGGTGATGATGATGATGACGACGACGACAAAGAGAACGACGACGACGACGATGATTTTGATGATGATGATGATGATGATGATGATGATGATGATGATGATGATGATGATGATGATGATGATGTTGATAGTAATGATACGATGTTCAATCGGTTTGTTGGGGGAAAACTTTTCTTATGAATTCGCAAAACCTCTTGGAATAATATATAAAAGAATTTTGAAAGGTACTCTTGGACTGGTGAAAAGCAAGAATCGATACCATTTAAAAAAATGAATAAAACTTGTAAAATTACAGGCCAGTACGTTAATCACTCACCATGTGTAAACTGAAGGAAACATTGGTGAGAGGCCATATAATCGAACATTACGTACAAACTGCCACTAAAGTAAAATATACGGGATTTATTTTCTATGGTTGAATTGCTTTTCGACTTTTACTTACTTATTTACTTAATCTTCATCGGCCATGGAGCGCATAAGGCATCTACTAAAGACTTACGAAAGTGTGAAAATGGAGAGGCTTCTGTTTTGTTCCCATGCATACGAAGCCTCTCCATAATTTTCACTCTTTCGTTAGTATTTTCACGATCATCGGCTTCAGGCAGCCCCTAACGTTTTCTACTAAAGACTTCCAGTTCTGCCTATCGGCTGCATGGATACCGATGATGTTCCAGGTTAAGCCAGCCTTTTTTTTTTAGCCGTTCTACTTTTGGGAACCATAAATGAGTGATTGGAGTATTAGATAATGAAACCTATAATGTTAAATATACCAAAGAGGACTAGATTATTATTTGATGTGGCGATTCAAATCAATCTCATTGCTCGCATTTAATACGACGAATATTCCATCCTTTAATCGAATCTATAAATCATTTGTATGAACCGACGTATAATCATTTAAAGGTCTTTTAACCCTACAGGTAATAGTCTCATTTGTTGTAATGGAAATACTCTCAAACCATCGCAAAATATTGTCTTTTACAACGATGTTAAATCAAGCCCATGATTGCGTTCGGTTATCAGACCTGCAAATAAGTGCACTAAGGTATGAACCCATTTGAAAAAAAAAGACAACTAGAGAGGTATTCTTACTCTTAGTAGACTAAATTTGAACCATACACTTCTCTCTCTCTCTCTCTCTCTCTCTCTCTCTCTCTCTCTCTCTCTCTCTCTCTCTCTCTCTCTCTCTCATACTTTCTCTCCCCCCCTCTCTGTGTGTGTGTGTGTGTGTGTGTGTGAGTGTGTGTATGTGTGTGTGTCTGTGTTCACCGAATAACATCAAGCAAATGATGACGCAGTACTGTCGGCGTGGACTTAGAGCTCTGCCGTACTCCGAAAAAAAAAAAGAAAAAAGATATCACATTTTAAAAATTTTGGCTAGAAAATTCTTCCTTTAAATTTAAATCATCATCATCATCCATCGTGGCTTGTGCTCTTGAGCACGTTGCCGGTCAGCTGTCTCCACGAATCACGATCCTCTGCGGTGTGCATGAAATCTGTGTTGCTTTTAAAATAACATTTGGCCATTCATAGGTTATTTAAATAAGTCTAAATAAGAAAAAGACCCTCAACTTGTAAACAAAATCTCATACCTGGGACTTTCTGTAATATCTCTAACTAAACAGAGTCTATGATTCAGTCAAATGAGACATTAACTGTACGGTCTTAAATCTGTTTTAAATTAATACTTGACAACAAACACGTAATATTAAGATGTTATGAATGGTCGAGCGGTGTCTTGTCTAGAACTAAAAGTCAAGCGGTGTTGAGAGTGGTCAGTGTTCAGATGGATCAGATGACAATGAGCGCACTGCGTTCTTGACACAAGCCCAATCCCATATTATGCCAATTGACTTAGATGTAAATGAGAATCTGGCTAAAGACAGTGAAGGGTTATATTATTTGCAAAAAAAGGCGCATGTCAGGCGACGTGAACAATGTGAAATATAAAATTGGTTTCCTGTGGGCTATTTATAGAAGAAATGAAGCATCATGACGCACATCGATCATGATGAAACGACAGACATTACCTTAACATTTACATACGTTTATGTATGTTTCTAATTGTAGTGGGCTTTTTTTTTTTGTATGTCAACACAGACTCTATATAAATACCGCTGTACATATTTGCATTTCTTAAGCTTGACTATCAATAGTTATCGTAATTTGACACATAATGCGTTATTTCCGAATCATACTTTGTCTCACTCCTTTGTCGTATCAAAGCTGTCCTATCACTAGATTATATAACTGGTTTACAAAGCCGGCATACGACTAAACACGCTTTTTGTTTGTTTGTTTGGTTGTTGTTGTTTTTTTGTTTTTCGGTTTGGTTTGTTTGTTTGTTTTGTTTTCGTTTAGGCCAGAAAACTTTTTACTTTAAATGTCAATCCACTCTCAACACGTGAAAACTGTTCAAATCTGACACTCCTTTATAGCCCCATATTTGGAATGCTTTGACACACAAGTTGAAGGCCATTTCAATCGATTGATATCGGAAGCAAAAGTTTTCTGGCCATGAATAAAGTGTTTTGTCAGAGTAAAGCGATGCAGGCAGTCCGTCCATGTCAAAGCCACGTAAAGTGGTCCTTGACGATATTATCTATCAAAATGGAGGAGTCTTTCCCCGTTTCTCTAATGAGGAATAGAACATTATTGGTTATCAAATCATTGAAGGTATGTGATCGAAGACTTGGGATTTAATAAAGTCTGTGTCGCATCGCTGTTATTATTGATACCTTCGTGAAAAAAGATGAAACGTTAGTTTTGTTAAAGTATAATCGAACTCGCCTATAGAGGGTTAAGACCATTAGGATGTTACTATCAAATCATTTTTTTAAAAAACTGTTTTGAAGCAAATTCCCATCAAGTACAATAGGTCACGGATATAAAGAACAGCCGAAGGCAGAAAAAAAAAGTTCTTAATTTCATGGAAAATCAAATGGTGTGAAAATGAAACACAGGCATACTTTGCTTATTTCAATCTATTCGATTAAAGCTTGTTCGTTTTAAGTGTTCTTTACTGTAGTTATTGCATATTTTTTCACCTTTTACCCTTGATCATCATTGTGCTGTATTTCATATTGCGCGAAAGTCATGTGGCCCTTTATCCACACACCTAGACACTGATTAAAATATGTCAATGACATTAACGTCGATAGATTTGAGGGGTTTAGAATATTTTTTAAAGTCTTATAATATACCAGCAGTCTGGATTCACTCTTAGTTTTGTATGCCAGGAGTTGATTATTGATTCTTGCCATTAATAGTTTCTGTTAACAGTTTGACCAGGTGGGACAGGCCTGTTCAGTGTGTGGCAAGTTTGTGCATCACTTTCTTCTCTCTTTGTTTTCTGTTAGCCTTCTATGGTCTTGGTGAGTACCAATGAAGCCAATGAGCTGATTGTCTTTTCAATTCAGGATCGAATGAATACACACGATATTTCATATTGAGACAAATTGAGACCAGCGATACGAAAATAAAGACCCACTTTGCTTGAACGAGGCGTCATTTTCCATCATGACAATGCACCTGTTCACAAGTCACGAGTTGTAAACAAGCTCCTAAAGGGCTACTCATGGGAATTGTTGGATCACCTGATCTTGCCCCATGCGACTTGCATCTCTTCCCTGAGATAAAAGAAATGCTGCGAGATCAACGACCTGAAGATGAGGACCAGATTCAAGAGGCAATGAAGAATGCAATCACGGCCTTGGAAAAACAGCTACTGGTCACCATCTTTGACCGTTGGGTACACCGAATGCAGGAGTGTGTGGAACTTAACGGTTCCTATGTTGAAAAGGTAATTGAATAATACACTCAAATGTTTACAAATCATGTTAAAAATGAAAAAAATACCACCAACATAACAAAGAGATCATTTACAAGGGAACATATCGCAAAACTATGCTAACTATACATTCGACTGTTTCCCTCCCAGCCAAGGACTCCGGCCAGGGTTAGATCTCATTCCAGGAACAATGACAGGAAGCAACGAGCAGAAGAAAAACAGTAAATAGATATGGCGGATAGAAGACACAGCAAAGGACCTCTCTGCCCACCACGGGAGGTCTGAACACCTTACCAAAACTTTTGTTGTTGCTTGATTTTAAGGGTTTTATAGCGCTTCCAACAGATTAGGGCCATATCAGCGCCAGTAAAAAGGAAGAAAATTGGATAGTAAAAAGTTCTAGAATTATAATTAAAGTATCCAAGAAAAAGGAAGATAAGGGAATTAGTTCAAATAGGGAACAGATGAAGATTCCAAGAGCACAATATCAGTGTAGTGGTATCAGTGGAGGGGGGGGGGGGGGGAAGCTGTACGGTCTTTGCTTCGTACCCGAAAGGAACCCAGTTAGATCACCCACCACTGAGCTCTTTGTATGTTTTGTTTTTAAAGGTTTTACGGCGCTTGCAACACATTTAGGTTATATCAGCGCCAGTAAAAAGGAATTGTTTGTTTTTGTTTTTAAGGGTTTTACGGCGCTTGCAACACATTTAGGTTATATCAGCGCCAGTAAAGAGGAAGAAAATGGGATAGTAAAAAGTTCTAGAATTACAATTAAAACACCCAAGAAAAAGTAAGACAAAGGGGAACTGAGAACAAATAGGGATCAGATGTAGATTCCAAGAGCATACCACCAATGTACTTAGTTTGAAATCACCTACAAGTCTCATCCAGACACAAGCACAAAATCCAACAAAGAGGAATACACTCAAATGCTTACATTATACATTCAAAATAAAAATAAAAATACATAACAGAGAGATGATTTATAAGGAAAAAGATATCATCTCCCAAAACAATAACTATGCATTTGACTGTTTCCCTCCCAGCTAGGACTCCGGCCAGAGCCAGGACAAAACCAAGTAATCTCATTCCAAGACAAAGACAGAAAGCAAGTTGGAAAACAGATATAGAGGGATAGAAGACACAGCAAGTACTTCCCTGCCCACTATGGGAAGCATGGGTGAAAGTTAACGGGGATCAATTTGCCTGAAAGACAGACCGGTGCAGCCAGTTTGCCTGAAAAAGATGCTAATTTTTTTTAATTTTTTTTTTGCGATATGCGACTCACCAGCTGAGTGTCAACCTTCTCAGAGTGAAAACTGTATTTAATTCTATGATACTAAAAGTGGTTTGTGTTTTTAAAGCAAAAAAAAAAAAAAAAAGAAAAGAAAAAGAAAAAAGTATTTAGTCTGCATGATTGAAAACAAAATTTATATATAAAAGCTAATACCAAACCCAAAGCAAAATAAATGATCTTCGTCATTTAAACACTCATTCGCAGCAATTTCTAGTAATAATAGTATTACCTGGTTTATGGAGACACTAAGATATGTCATCACTTTAAATTTGTATAGCAAAAGACTCAGGAATTGCAATACCAAGGGCTATTATTATCCAAAACACCCCAAAGAAGTGATCAAGAGACCCCAACCATGGTACTTGTTTTGATGCTAGTGTTGGTATGGGTTGTAAGTAGTGATGATGCTCTAGTGGTCGTGGTGATAATGATGATGATGTGGTGGTAGTGGTTGTGGCAGTGTCAATGTTGTGATGGTGGTTGTAGCAGTGGTGTCTACAACTTCTACAACTACTTTTGACTCAAATATGGGAAATACCAACCTATGTAATATACAAGTTGAATACCCCAAAAATAGTCTTAATGCATTTTAAAAAAACAAACCTACAGCATTCTTACAGCTTCCCATTTAATAATAGTAATAATTTAAAAATTAGACTCATACAAAATATTTAAGAAAAAAATATTATACATTTAAACAGTCAAAATAAAGTATTTTCAGTTGTATTATAAAGGGGAATAACCCATTTATTGGCAATACAGTCCTTAATTGAAGGCTTCATTGTCAAAGATGTTGGTTCTATTTTATTTTCACTTGCCAAGTTCTATTTAACAAGAATTAGAAGCTTAAATGAGATCGGAGACTATTTGAAGTATAAAATAAGCTTATATGCATAATTCAATGCAAATCTTCAAAAATGGTGTGAAAGGTTTTAGTGAAAACCAGCGTTTAATAACCAACTGAAAAGATAACTATAGTACAACCAAGGAATTTACCCAATGGAAACCGTACGGTGCTCTTATTGGCTAACCAACCAGCGGCCTCGATGAGAAAAATATCCGCCATTGAGACGTTGGCTGGGAATCGCGTTACTATAGTAAACAAGGGCTGATCGGCCGTTCGTGAAATCTAAGAAAATAACTTCCTGATCGCTCGTTTAACTCAAAATTATTCAAAACGATGTCTCTAAAATGATATAAATGTGACTTCTTAAGGTTTTCTTCACGGTCAAAACCACACAACATTCTATTAATGACTACGTCCGAGGCAAAAAGGAATATTGACAGGTCGACCGAGAGTTGAACTCGTGAGACGACAAACATCAATGCGAAGTGTAGCGAGAGTCAAGCTATTGTTTGTCTTGTCCTGTTCTATATAGAGAAAGGGATAAATAGTATAGCCTCGTGTGTGAGTGGTTGCGTGTCATAGTCATGCTTTTAAATTGTTTCTGTTGTTTATGTGTGTAGTGATGACTCTCTCACACTCAATTTCAATGCCGAAAGAGGAATTCCCGCACACAAGAAAGGGGAATTAGGGTGGTATTTGGCATACATATTGTATAGTATCTAGTTCTAAATAGATAACTGATTAGAATTATATTATGATATATAAACACAATGCCAAATACAATTCGGAAGTTTCCTTATTTCAAATGAAGTAAAGCTCCAAAACCTAATGGTAGTGATTATAGTACTGGTGTTAGTGAGGTGATGTGGTGTTGGTGGTGGTTGTAGTTGTAGAAGTAATAGTGATGATGATGTGGTGGTGGTGTTTGTAGTAGTAGTGGTAATGATGCGGCTATGTGGTCTAGTAGTATGACACTCGCTTTCAGATCGGAAGGTCCTGGGTTCGAGCCTCGCGCTCGGCGCATAGTTGAGTCCTTGGAAAAGGCTCTTTACTCACATTCTCTCACCGTACTCAGGTGTAAAATGAGTACCTGGCCGTTAACAGTTGTCTTTGTCCGAAAAATTGTAATATCGCCTAACAGGCGTCATGTCCCGTCCTGTTAAATGTTGACCAGGGACCCCTTGTAAAGCGCTTTGAGCACATTTAGTAGATATTGCACTATATAAAGCTCAATTTAAAAAAAAAAAATATTTCAATGATGATGATATGGTGGTGGTGGTTGCAGTAGTAGTAGTGGTAGTGATGATAATGTGGTGGTGGTTGTAGTTGTAGTAGTAGTGATAGTGATGATGATGTGGTGGTGGTTGTAGTAGTAGTGGTAGTGATGATGATGTGGTTGTGGTGGTTGTAGTAGTTGTTGTAATGGTGATGATATGGTGGTAGTGGTGGTTGCAGTAGTAGTGGTAGTGATGACGATGTGGTTGTGGTGGTTGTAGTAGTAGTGGTAATGGTAATGATATGGTGGTAGTGGTGGTTGTAGTAGTAGTGGTAATGGTAATGATATGGTGGTGGTTGTAGTAGTAGTGGTCGTGATGACGATGTGGTTGTGGTGGTTGTAGTAGTAGTGGTAGTGATGATTATGTGCTGGTGGTGGTGCAGTAGTGGTAGTGATAATGATGTGGTGCTGGTGTTTGTGGTAGTAGTGGTAGTGATGCTATTGTGGTGGTGGTTGTAGTAGTTGAGGTAGTGATGATGTGGTGGTGGTTGTAGTAGTAGTGGTGGTGGTGGTTGTGGTAGTAGTGGTAATGATGATGATATGGTGGTGGTGGTTGCAGTAGTAGTGGTAGTGATGACGATGTGGTTGTGGTGATTGTAGTAGTAGTGGTAGTGATGATGATGTGGTGGTGATGGTGTAGTAGTAGTGGTAGTGATAATGATGTGGGGCTGGTGGTTGTAGTAGTGTTAGTGATGATATTGTGGTGGTGGTTGTAGTAGTAGATGATGTGGTGGTTGGAAAACACATTACAGGTTATTATAATACATGATTACACACATTCTCTAACTTCATTTTTTGACAG
The DNA here is from genome assembly GCF_034508935.2 of Berghia stephanieae. Lineage (NCBI taxonomy): Eukaryota > Metazoa > Mollusca > Gastropoda > Nudibranchia > Aeolidiidae > Berghia > Berghia stephanieae. Next base: position 42,212,918 of record NC_088362.1, read on the forward strand.
CTTCATTGTGCCATAAATATACGCAACAGTTCTGAAACATTTTATTGTGGATTTTGATATTGTTTGTTGTTTTTCTTGTGTCGTTATGTTGACATAGAGACCGAATGAATGGTAATGACTACATTCTCAGCCAACAATAAAATGGCGCTGAATGCTTTCATTGGTGGACACTTTTTTGGCTTCGTACGTATTCTCATTCGTTTAATTCTATGAGTACAACAGATAAAATGTATGACAGAAAAGTGACACATGTGTTCACCTGTCACCTTTGAAAGAAAATTAGTCTACACAGGACTTTCCTAGTATTAAAAGTTCCGGTGGTGCAATAATGATAAAGCCGGCAGAAGAGTCAAAATGCCGGCAGGCGATTATTACATTTACTAAAAAACCGGAATTTCCGGCATATGCCGGCGAACTTTCACCCATGATGGGAAGTCAGGAACCCCACCCAGACCTATAAGTCTCATCCGGACACAAGCACAAAATCCAACAAAGAGGAATACACTCAAATGCTTGCATTATACATTAAAAATAACAAATATAATAACACATAACATAGAGATGATTTACAAGGAAAAAAATATCATCTCCCAAAACAATAACTATGCATTTGACTGTTTCCCTCCCTGTCAAGGACTCCAGCCAGGGTCGGGACAAAAACGAGAAATCTCACACCAAGACAAAGACAGAAAGCAAGTTGGAAAACAGATAGAAGGGGATAGAAGACACGGTAAGTACCTCCCTGCCCACTGTGGAGGTAGGGAACCCCACCCAAGTAAAAAGGAATAAAATGGGATAGTCAAAAGTTCTAGAATTACAATTAAAGCACCCAAGAGAGAGTAAGACAAAGGGGAATTGGGAACAAATAGGGATCAGATGTAGATTCCAAGAGCATACCATCAATGTACTTAGTCTGATATCACCTAAAAGTCTCACCCAGACACAAGCACAAGATCCAACAAAGAGGAATACACTCAAATGCTTACATTTCATTATATCGTACATTAAAAATAACAAACACAACAATACATAACAGAGTATGTTATGTATTATCACACCTGTTACCTTTACCGTATAAAGAGAGATGATTTACAAGCAAAAAAATATCATCTCCCAAAACAATAACTATGCATTTGACTGTTTCCCTCCCAGCCAAGGACTCTGGCCAGGGTCGGGACAAAACCAAGCAATCTCATACCTTGGTACAAAGACAGAAAGCATGTTGGAAAAGAGATATATAAGGGGATAGAAGACACGGTAAGTACCTCCCTGCCCACTGTGGAGGTAGGGAACCCCACCCAGCCACTGAGCTGTGTGGTCTTGAGCAAATCACCTCGTCCTAGCTCAATTGCGGCTGACGCCTGGGCTATTCCCGTCTTTCCTTGGAATAGTCCCGAGAGACGAATTTCCCTTTTGGGATGAATAAAGGACGTTTTATTTTATTTATCTATTTTTAATTAGTTTGAGATAACCTAAATGCGGCTATGTGGTCTAGTGGTATGACACTCACTTTCGGATCGGAAGGTCCTGGGTTCGAGCCTCGCGCTCGGCGCATAGTAATATGAGTACCTGGCCGTTAACAGCGTTGTCTTTGTCCGAAAAATTGTAATATCGCCTAACAGGCGTCATGTCCCGTCCTACATGTTAAATGTTGCTGTTGACCAGGGACCCCTTGTAAAGCGCTTTGAGCACGTTTAGTGGATATTGCGCTGTATAAAAGCTCAATTTTGTTTAATGTCTCATCCTGACACAAGCAAAGGTCTCCACTAAGAGGAACACGCAAATGTTTACAAATCATATATATGTAAAACAAAAATAATACAATGCATAACAGAGAGATGATTTACAAGACAAAAAATATTAACTTCCAAAACTCTAACTCTAACTATACATTTTACTTGTTTCTCTCCCAGCCAGGGTAAGGACAAAACCAAGTAATCTTATTCCAAGACAAAGACAGAAAGCATGTTGGAAAACATATATAGCGAGATAGAAGACACAGCAAGTACCTCCCTGCCCATATGAAAGGCCAGGAACCCCACCCAGTCACCCATCTTGTGAAAAGAACAAAACTAGGTCACCAGAAAAGGACAACAGATAAATTTAGAAGATACCTTACCATTATTCCAACTGGCACCTCTATTGGGAAAGTTCACAATAATTATTAACAATAAAAAGAACGATGGCTTTCTTCGTTATAGGCGTGAACATATTTTAATTCTTTGCTTTGAACACAACATTCATAAGAAGCACACATTTTGTTTGCTTTAATTTTTTTTCTTTTTTTTTTATTTTTTTACTTTTCATTCTTTTTAAGTAGTAGTGTGTGTAAAAATATAATAATTAATCCGTAAATCCCACAAGCATTGACATCATCATTATCATCATCATCACCATTTTTTTTCATCATACATACACCATGGCATATCAATAATGATATAATTAACTACCACATTCACACTATCCACATTATCTTAAAAGGTTCATTTTTGTTTGTTTTCTTTTCTTTTCTTTTTTTTTTTTTGGAAAATAATCTGACATAAAGACTGTCATAAAATAATGACAAATGCAGAATTACTTTTTGAAAGAGTTTTAAATTAAAAAAAAAAAAAAGAAGAAATTGAACTAGAGTATACTGAGATTTGTTTCCATTGATCAAGTAATGTATTTATTTTTTTCTTTATCGTTAAAGGGAGTGACTTTTGAAGGAGAGACGTTGCCTCTGTGGATTTGGAACAGTTTTGAATATTCTCAGCTTTGATTGTGTTACTTTATTCATTTCTCAGAGTAACTTCTTGCCACAAATAAATAAACATACCCTAAATCGGTCTAAAACTCAAGAGGTAATGTGTTCCCTTGATGCAAAGTTACCCATTTGACGCTTTGTTTAATTCATACCGGTTCATTAACCCGTTGCAAGCAGGATTCAAGTTTATTCTAACTCCATATCAGAACTTACCATTTTCATCAAGAAATAGAACAGCAACAGCCACATTATTTGAACTATATATGAGTGTAATTTTTGGGACTTTTAGATCGTCTTGGACTAGACACATAGATTGCTCTTGTTTTTACTTTCCTTCCATGTTTGAACTAGATAAAGTTCCATTAATTTATTCATCAAGATCCAAGCTCCATCGCTGCTGTTGCCATCTTGATGACAATGAATGGTAAGTTCTGCAGGTTTAGTATATTAATTCAGAAAAGTGACTGGAGCAGGCACTTATGTTGATAATAAACTACAAGAAATGAAGTGAGTAGAAACATGTCAGAAGACAATAGAGAATGAAATCTTTGCGGAGATGATGATTTGAACCCGTGACCCGCCTGTTACAACAACTCCGCCTAGCCACGAGACGGAGGCTCTACAATCAATGCCTTCTACCTTTCCAATAACATGTGGTTTTAAACGTAGTAATTATCTTACACCGTGGCCAGACGAAGTTACTGTAACTGTCAGGTTGTGACTTCGAATCCTCATCATTTTTATTCTCTAATGTCTTCTGGTACGTTTCTAGTCACTTCAGTTATTATTATATTCAACAATAAAATGATGGGGGGAAAATCATGAATCAAAAGAAAGTCAGTGCCATCTTCAAAGGGTTTACAACAAGGGTGAACATTTATGTTTGAACCCTGGAGAAAATCAGCAAAAATGCTATAATAACATTTTAAAATTTCAAAAATGATTTATTTATATTTTGATCGCCCTTTTCAGCATGGAAGACGCTAGTTTGCTGACCCTATGACCGATAGATTGGTATGGATTTAGATATTTGTACTTACTTGTCTGCGCACTCACAAACACACGTATGGTTCAGGGAGAGAGAGAAAGAGTGCAAAGACAATATTATAATCGTTTATTCACGACCTACTCACACAAGTATCACACAAACATTCACACACACACACACACACACACACACACACACACACACACGCGTACACACTAATATACAAACTCTTAAAGTGAATACAAAATAATGATAAAAATGACGTCATGGAAATTTTAAAAATTCATTAATTATTATTATTATTAAAAGTTGAAAAATTGGTATAAAAACATTGTCACGTTGTGACGTTTACATACATTCAATAATAAATTATCAGGGTTTGAGAAATACATCGCCAGGGATATAAATAAAACTATATTTTATAAAGCTATACAATTAATTATTCAAACACCTTTTTTCCAATTGGAACGTTTACGCAGAGAGGGGTAGACACAAGACACACACAAATCACACACACACACACACACACACACAAATTACATACATATAAGCACATAGCATACATTAATCCATTAATTTCAAAGCAATAATAATAATAGTAATAATAATAATCATAATAATAATAATAAAATAATCACCATAATAGTATTTTTTTAAATTATAAAAAACAAAAACAAAAAAAACAACAAAAAACATAATAATAATAATAATAATAATAATAATAATAATAATAATAATAATAATAATAATAATAATAATAATAATAATAATAATAATGTCTGTTTTGTTTTTAAGAGTTTTACGGCGCTTGCAACACATGAAGGTGAAACAGCGCTAAGAAAAAGGAAGAAAATGGGATAGTGATAAGTTCTAGAATTACAATTAAAGCACTCAAGAAAAGGTAAGACAAAGGGGAATTGGTTCAAATGGGAAAAGATGTAGATTACAAGACCACACTTTCTAAGAACTGAGTTTGAGATTACCTAAAAGTTTCATCCGGACACAAGCACAGGTCCCCACTAAGAGGAATACACTCATATGTTTACAAATCATATATAATATGTAAACAAAACATAATACAGTGCATGACAGAGAGATGATTTACAAGGAAAAAAATATCATCTCCCAAAACTAACGATATATTTGACTGTTTCCCTCTCATCCAGGGTGTCCGGCCACGGTCAGGACAAAACCAAGTAATCTCATTCCAAGATAAAGACATACAGCATGTTGGAAAAGAGATATAGGGGGATAGAAGACACAGTAAGTGCCCTGCCCACTATTGGAGGTCAGGAATCCCAGTCAGAATAAAAAATAATGGTAATAATGATGATGATGATAATAATAATAATAATAATAATAATAATAATAATAATAATAATAATAATAATAATAATAATATTAATAAATCAAAAATAGTCTACTCAATATAGTCTGGGCAGTGTCTATATCATTATCATCACTAAAAACCAGAAATCATCATCACAGACTTATCAAGGGACATGAAAATAAAATCTCCTTTTCCCCCTTTCTTACAACAACCAAATATTAATTCTAAAGTCTAATTCAAAAAGGATTACTTAATAATTAATATTATCTATTTCATATCTTATTTTTCTTTTCTCTTTTTTTCTTTTCAAAGACTTTAAAATTTGATTTCACAATCAGATTTGTTTTTTGTTTTTTTGTTTTTAAGGGTTTTGCAGCGCTTGCAAAACACATCTAGGTTATATCAGCGCCAGTAAAAAGGAAGAAAATGGGAGAGTAAAAAGTTCTAGAGTTACAATTAAAGCACCCATAAAAAAGTAAGACATAGGGGAACTGGGAACAAATAGGGATCAGATGTAGATTCCAAGAGCATACCATCAATGTACTTAGTTTGAGATCACCTATAAGTCTCATCCGGACACAAGCACAAAATCCAACAAAGAGGAATACACTCAAATGCTTATATTATACATTGAAAATAACAAAATAATATAATAATACGTAACAGAGAGATGATTTACAAGGAAAAAAATATCATCTCCCAAAACAATATGCATTTGACTGTTTCCCTCCCAACTAGGACTCCGGCCAGGGCCAGGACAAAATCAAGTAATCTCATTCCAAGACAAAGACAGAAAGCATGTTGGAAAACAGATATAAGGGGATAGAAGACACAGTATGTACCCCCCTGCCCACTATTGGAGGTCAGGAACCCCACCCTGAGTACTTAGTTTGAGATTACCTAAATGTCTCATCCAAACACATGCACAGGACTCCGTTAAGAGGAACACACTCAAATGCTCATTATATTGAAAACAAAAAATATAACACAACTTAAGAGAGATGATCTTCAAAGAAAAAAAAACGTAATCTCCCAAAAACTATCTATATATTTGACCTTTCCTCCCAGCTAAGGACTCCAACCAGGGCCCAGGACAAAACCAAGTAATCTCATTCCACGGCAAAGACAGAAAGCAGGTTGGAACACGGGAGATAGAAGACGGAGTAAGTGACCATATGGCAAAATTTCAGCCCCCATTTGCCCTGGAAGACTGCTTTTTTTTTTTTTTTTTTTAAGTTCTCTCTTATATTCCTTAAATCTGTGGTTTTTCTTAAAGTTGATATCACACCATGTGCCGGATTTTTTAAATTTGCTCTAGAGCCATTATCATTCATTTTTCATTTAAATATTTACCCTATATCAATCCACAAACAGAAAATCAAGCCACGTATAAATTATATCATCAAATATTAGCAAACGGCATTATTAATAATGAACGGATAAACAATTGTGGGTCATAAAAATAAACATTATTAATGAAATAAGCATAAAATCACACATTTCATTTTCCAGAGCGCAGTTTGTTTTTTTAATCAATCAGCACGCAATCAATTTATAAAAGGAATTCAAAAGCTAATGTAAAATAATACTACAGTGTGTAAATCCAAAATAAAAAATAATAATACATCTAATAAATATTTTTAAAATTGTTAAATAAATAATAATAATAATAATATAATAATAATAATAATAATATAATAATAATAATAATAATAATATGTAAAGACCAATAAGTGAATATGTAGAACCATGAATTATTATACATAAATGAAAAAAAAAAATGCACCAAAAAAGTATTTTTTTTTATATCAAATAATTTAAGTTTCATGCCATTTTCAAAGTTTCTGTTTATGGTCAGTTATTATTACAAACAATTCTCAGTTCAAATGTTTAACAGTATAATAGGATGCTGGATTATGGATTACTTATGAACGCTTGCATCTTTTATAATTCTTTGTCATGTTTGCAAACTGTGAATGTCACCCCTCATTTTTAAACCTTTCCAGGCAAGAGTCAAAATTCTCATTCTAGCCTGACATTGTATATTACCAATACCGCACTGAGAACAGTAAAGGCGATGCAACTCTGATTTTAAGCCAGTAACTGCTCTCTTGGTGAAAATTAGCTGCAATCATAGCCATACAATAATCTTTTTTTTTAAACTTATGATTTGTAAAATGGAATTCAGTTAGTTGTTATATCACAATTGCAAGAGAAAAAGATTGACCAATATCTATTTCTTGTTTGGCTATTATTTTACTTGAGAAGGCAGGGAGGGTGTTTTTTTTTCAAAGTTTGTTCTGATTCTATGCAAACAATATAACAATCTTTCATTTGTTAAATCACCTCAACAAATAACATATCACCTCTTAACAAATTAAGCATTTTTATAAATTAACTACAGGGGTCTATGTCTATCTCCATTTTTGAATATGCTTATATATATACCTGTATACACTAAGATTTAAGGACCAATATATATCTCATTTTACGTTTATATATATATATATATATATATATATATATATATATATATATATATATTATATATATATATATATATATAATGCAAATTTTCACTCACATTTTTTTGGCCGAGACGACTCGTTTCTGTGTTTTTTACACTTCTTCAGTCGGCGTAATCCATTGTAATGGATTACAATCGATTACGCCGACTGAAGAAGTGTAAAAAACACAGAAACGAGTCGTCTCGGCCAAAAAAATGTGAGTGAAAATTTGCATTATATATTAGCTCTAACCACCATTATCGAGCACTTTCGTACCTACAAGTACCCACCAACACTCATAAATATATATATATAAACGTAAAATGAGATTTTAAGTATATGAACCAAATATATCGATTATACCTTTTAGAGGAAATCAAATCAAATATTTCTTGTAAACTTATGAAATTAAATCAAGCACACATGTAACACAATTAATTGTAATTGAGCTTTAAACCAAGAAATATATACTAGCAATATATTCCAGTTGTGTCTCAGATCATTCTTATTAAATTTTAAACAAATAATTAAGCCTTTTGCGTCCATGATAGTTATAAATTAATGCATAAAAATGTTTCAAAAGCAATGCGAATACATCCGTATTTTTAAAATAGGGAGTTTCAATTGGAATAATACATTTTATTTGACACATAACGAAAATTTATCATTTACAAGATAGTGGGGCAGATGAAGGCATGTTCTAAATTATTATAAAAAGTGAAATTTCACAAGTTGACATAACCGCTCTGATTTCACAAAATGTAAAATATTGAGCAATGTCAGCCCGGGTTTTTTTTTACAGACTTCTACACTCTTTCAAATCGTTATAATCATTATGGTCGAGTAAGTCACCTGTCCTCAGTGAACAAGGGTATTTGTTTCTTACTGTAACAGAAAAGTTTACAGTGTCATTCTAATACCAAAAAAAATAAATTTTTTTTTGAAGATCATGTTTGTTTTTGTTTTTTGTTTTTTGCATTTTTTTTGGGGGGGGGGGGGGGGGGGGGGGGGAGGAGGAAGTGGGTTACGGAGTTTTTCTAGGAATGGAAATGTACATCTATCACATGTCAAGCCCATAATATCATTATGCAGAGAAAACAACAAAAAAGTATTCTTTTCAGGAAAAGAAATAATGATAAAAGTGTTATAAAATATACCTTATTATCCCCATTAACCTCAAGAGCTCCTGTAAACCACATGCTTACTTAGCAATTTTATCATTTGGTTCTCTATCGTTACAAAAAAAAACAAAAAAAAAAATCAGTAAACAAATAAAAGGAAAAAAAATGAAGACAAAGAATAACAAATCTCAACCACCGTATTGAAATCAATTTTGTACAAAAAAGTAAGATTCCGGGTAAGGAGATGTTGGTTAACAGGACAGTTTCACAAGAAATGTTTGGTAAATGTGCGAGGCTACTCTGACATGGACTGAAAAAATGTCATTTTAGACAAGGGCCTTTTACTGCACATACCACCCACTTATCAAAAATTATCAAAATAAGTTTTTTTTCTTTTTTCTTTACAAACCTTTCATCATTTTGTAATCTAAAATGAAGACTGGCCTTCATTTAACATTCAAATTTTTAAAATTCAAGTATCAATTTTGATCATAAAAATAATGAGACATTAAGAATTGAAAATCTTTGTGATGAAATCCAATAGGAATATGACTTAAAACAACACAAATACATTCTCAGATTAGTCATATTACTAATGTAAACATCACTAAATTATCAATAAAGGAATAAAATCAAACCTTAAAAAAAAAATATCGGAATTTTAAAAATCTTGGCAGGATTTTTATAACAAAATAAAACAGGATAATCCTGAGAAAAACGGGTAAAAAAAACTCTGATACATGTGCTTGCAGAATCAAAATATAAAGCTGATTCTAAAATTAGTGAAAAATCAAAGTCCTCTTCCTAATTGATATTAGAGCTAAGCCTGAAAACAATTTTCTAGGTGCATGATGCGGTTAGTGGGGTTAATACTATATTAGATTTACAACAGAAAAAAAAGAGAGAGAAAAAAAAAAAAAAGAAGCAGATTCATGCACTTTATTAGACATGATTCAGGCTCATGTTCAATTATGCACTGCGATAATCAAAGGCATGAAAGAAATGGTTTGCATTCCAATAAAACCTGGTGAGAATTGGGGCTACAGAGACTAAAATAAAATAGGTAAAGCCATTGGCAAATGCTAGGTTTAAAGATGTAAATTTGTATTCATTTTCATAAATCATCCTTATAGCAGAATTATACATCTATTTTTCTTTCTTGTTGATGCCATTTTTATATATTTATTTGCCTTTATAATCCAGTTTTGCCTCATTCCCTAAAAATGTAGCATATGAGGAGTCATTGAAAGGACTTTCCTTTGTGTATTTTGAAATCAGTAACTTGGAAAGTTTAATCATTTCATATTGCATCAATATTTTTTTAAGAACTTATGACTACTGATTTCTCAGTTGTTGGACAGAAATAAGAGATTGCATAGATTGCTGGATTCTGGTGTCCACTGTTAATTTCAGGAAAAAGCCGTGCACTATATTTCAAGACAAAATAAAACAAAATATTTTCTTTCGTTTACAAAACATTCACATACCATAGAATACTAGAATGCAAACCCTGCTACTCGGAAGGAAAAGTGAAAAAATAATGATGAATTTGTTTGCTAATTTGTTTTTAAAGTTATATAGTGTTTGTAATACTATTTTTTTTTTTTTTTTTTTTTAAAGGGTTTTACGGCGCTTGCAACACATTAAGGTCATATCAGCGCCAGTAAAAAGGAAGAAAATGGGATAGGAAAAAGTTCTAGAATTACAATTAAAGCACAAAAGAAAAGGTAAGACAAAGGGGAATTGGTTCAAATAGGGAACAGGTGTAGATTCCAAGAGCACACCGTCAAAGTACTTAGTTTGAGATCACCTAAATATCTCATCCAGACACAAGTCAAGGTCCCAACTAAGAGGAATACACTCAAATGTTTACCAATCCTATAATATAATATGTAAACTAAACATAATACAATGCATAACAGAGAGATGATTTACAAGGAAAAAAATATCATCTCCCAAAACTATAACTATACATTCGACTATATCCCTCCCAGCTAAGGAACCCCGGCAAGGATCAGGACAAAACCAAGTAATCTCATTCCAAGACAATGACAGGAAACAATTGAAAAGCAGGTACAGGGGGATAGAAGACACAGTAAGTACCTCCCTGCCCACTATGGGAGGTCGGAACCCCACCCAGTTGTAATACTATTAGGTCATTTCAACGGCAGTAAAAACTAAAAATAATATAACAGTCAAGAGATTCAGATCAAGCTTACAAGTAAAAGCAAGCCAAAGGAGACAAGTGCGACATAGATAAAAAGCCAATCCAATGGCAATTTATCCCTGTAGCTTGTCTGAAACCATCAAAAGGTGTTACACTAACACTGCTTATTTTGTTTGTATCTTTAGGAGTGTTACAGCACTTGGGACACTTTTAAATCATTTCATCGTGAGAAAAAAGGAAGATGATAAGGGAAAAACTGTAGATCTGAAGTTAAAATCACCGAAAAAGTAAGACTAGTTAAAAAAGGGAACAGTGGATTCTAACAGCATTCTAATAATGTGCCTATTTTGATATTAATAAGTCCCATCCAGACACAAGCAAAGAATCCCACAATGATGGATAAATGCTTAATGAGTACAATATATTCAAGACTAAAAACTATACTAGAACATAACAAAGAGACGATTTGCAAGGGGGAAAAAATCATCTCCAAAAATTATAACTTTTTATTTGACTGTTTCCCTCACTACTGGAGGTCAGGAACCCCACCCAGTACACGTGCTTAAAAATAGCAATGTAAACATGAACAGCAAGGATACAAGGACTATTTAAAGCAAAGAACAAGAGTAGAACAATCTTCTAGTCTAAAACTAGATTCGGAATAACCATACAGACAGAAACACCGGATCCAAGTTCATAGAGATACCTTATATACACAGGATCCAAGTCTATAGAGATACTATAAAATTGTTACAATATTGCAAAGCAATGTCATCATCTACACACCTTTTTTTAAATACAATATATATTAGTGTAGACATACAAATTCATAATTGAACAAGTGCACACACACACACACACATATTCACATGCCACACCCACACAAATGCACACACTTACACAATACACACAGATGCCCAGCCCTTCCAGAAAAAAAAGGAAGGGAGACAAAGATGATAATTGTTGCAGTAAACATTAAATTATATTGTTAAAATTGCATCCACAGACATATTTAACTGGAATGAAAATGCGAAGACGTACACACAATGCCTTATTAAATCTACTTTCAATACAATCTTTATATCTCCAATTTAAAATATTTTAAAACTTTGTTCCAAAACAAAGAAAACAAGAACGAAATAATCTCAGAACTGGTGTAACAATTATCTAATATCGTATTATTTTTATCATTGGAAACTGTCATCGTAAACATGATTTTATATTCTGTTGAAGAAAATGGTATAATTCTTTTAAAGCCAGATGCAAAGCATATTGGGTGCGTCTCATCTGGATAAGTATCTATAATGAAAGAGAGAGAGAGAGAGAGAGAGAGAGAGAGAGAGAGAGAGAGAGAGAGAGAGAGAGAGAGAGAGAGAGGGGTGGGGGGGGGGGGAAGAACAGACAAATGAAAAAAAAGAAAGAAAAGATAGAAGAAAGAAACAACAAAAAATCTAAATGAGATGACATCTCATGACAACCGAGTCATACATGTTTTATGTATACTTTTACTACAAGTCCATTGAAAATGTGACAGGTAGTATTATAAAACACAAAAATACATGAAATTAAAAAGCATTAAAACAAACTGTTTTTATGCTAATGATTTACTAAAAGAATCCATTGAAAAATTCAAGTTTTCTTTCAAAATTAGAAATCCTCACAATCCAGTTTTGAGTCTACATTTCATTTTTAAAAAAACAATATGCTGTTTTAAATTCCCCTGTCTTGTAAAATAAATAAATAAATAATCGCAGGCCCTGAAATTTCCATCAACTGGAAACCATTGACATTCACCCATGCCATTCAGAAATAAGATGTCTGTGTAGAAAGCAAATAAAAATGGCTCAATCATTTTTTGAAAACAAAATGGACATAATTTTCACTGTGTTGAAGCAATAGCACAATGAATCAATTTGAAAAATAAGTTAACAGAAATTTCATAAGCTATCCAATGGCCGAAATATTAGAGAAGCGTTATCTGAAAGAAATGATGTCTGAGATCCAAGCCAAGACAACTATGCTCCGAGATAATTTCATTATCGTTTGTTTTTGTTTTGTTGTTGTTTTTTTTTTTTTTTTTTGGGGGGGGGGGGGGGGGGGGGGGTATTTTCCTTTCATCCAAATCTACCCTATAAGTCATTGTGCGAAATGCCTTCCTTTAAATTTTCATCTGAGTGAGATGTAATATTGAAGCAATTCTGCTATCCCTTTAAGTATAACACAGCATGCAGCGACATTTTGACACAGATGCATTTACACACTGACTTTGGATTTTATATTTCTATAAAACATGTCCATTGCATTTTAAAATATGAGCAACTTTCAACTGCTTTCCAGACAGACTTCAAAATTTGATTTAATAATAAAATATTTTAAGTCCTCTGGCCAATGAGGCCTGTATAAAAACATAAGAATGAATTAATTCCATTTTCTCATTCATGTGAATACATCAGTGCACATCCATAGGAGAATTATGCCAAGTTATAATATACATAAAATGTTTGCATTGAAGGAGCAAGTTGATACTAAAAAAGGGGATTGAAGTCATTAGCAAAATAAATATTTCCAATACATTATAATTCAAAAAGCCGACATATTTGCAATAGTACACACAACGATCCACCTAAATACAAATTCTGTGTGGGATTGGGGTGGGCAGATGGGGGTATTGATGGAGAGAGTAAGAGAGAGAGAGCTTTAAATTTTCACCGTCAATATAAAACTCCATTTCTAAATAATGAAACAAAACCAAAAAAAACATTATAATGTATGATAATAACTTTTTAAAAATAATAATAACAACAAAAACAATAATAATAATAATAATAATAATAATAATAATAAATAATAATAATAATAATATATAATAATAATAATAATAATAATAAAAAAAATAAAAAATTAAAGATAACACCGGCAACAAAGTCTTTGTCAAGATACTGAAGGGAAATATAAAAATAGCAATGATAAAATTCCATACTACTACTAAGGTCGACTTAATGAACATTCCATAAGATCAGACCAATGATAAAACACTTGTCTTATCAGTAAGATTCAATATCTAAGTATATTTATTTATATTAGACAATCAACATGAATTTGGGATAATTCTGAACCCCCCCAACCCCCCTTCTAAAAAAAAAAATCAACAAAAAAAAAAACAAACAAATGAATCCTTTAGAAAAATAAACAACAAACAAAACATCTGAGCCAAATCACCGCAAACACAGCATGGTCATGTTAATGCATCAGTATTTTGATTGTCTTCCTCTCCTCCTCCTAATTATAACTACAACGATTATCAAGAGTGCCAAGACGTAAGACAATCAGAAGTGAGTCTATTGCTAAAAACTTAATTATAGCATCAAATTCAAAAGCAATTGACTTTTATTTTGTCATTTAAACTTCAAATCCACTTGACGAAAACATATTTTCCATAATTTAAAAAAAGATAAAATTGTGAGATCGTCATGAAAGTTTGTTTTGTTTTGTTTTTAAGGGTTTTACGGCGCTTGCAACACATTTAGGTTATATCAGCGCCAGTAAAAAGGAAGAAAATGGGATAGTTGAAAGTTCTAGAATTACAATTAAAGCACCTAAGAGAGAGTAAGACAAAGGGGAATTGGGAACAAATAGGGATCAGATGTAGATTCCAAGAGCATACCATCAATGTACTTAGCTTGAGATCACCTATGTCTCATCTGGACACAAGCACAAAATCCAACAAGGAGGAATACACTCAGATGCTTACATCATACATTAAAAATAAATATAATAATACATAACAGAGAGATGATTTACAAGGAAAAAAATATCATCTCTCAAAACAATAACTATGCATTTGACTGTTTCCCTTCCAGCCAGGACTCGGGCCAGGGCCAGGACAAAACCAAGTAATCTCATTCCAAGACAAAGACAGAAAGCATGTTGGAAAACAGATATAAGGGGATAGAAGACACAGTATGTACCCCCCTGCCCGCTATGGGAGGTCAGGATCCCCACCCAGTCGTCATGAAAGAATCAATACCTGTACAATCAATTCTTTACAAATTAATAAATTAATAAATCGGTATCAAATTGACATCTGCAGGCAAGTATGAACCATACCAATTTAGCTGTTTTGTTTGTTTTTGTTTTTAAGGATTTTACGGCGCTTGCAACACATTTAGGTCATATCAGCACCAGTAAAAAGGAAGAATATGGGATAGTAAAAAGTTTTAGAATTACGATTAAAGAACCCAAGGAAAGGTAAGACAAAGAGGAATTGGTTCAAATAGGAAACAGATGTAGATTCCAAGAGCACACTATCAAAGTACTTAGTTTGAGATCACCTAAAAGTCTCATCCAGACACAAGCACAGGTCCCCACTATGAGGAATACACTCAAATGTTTACAAATCATATAATATAATATGTAAACAAAACATAATACAATGAATAACAGAGAGATGATTTACAAGGAAAAAAATATCATCTCCCAAAACTATACATTTGACTGTTTCCCTCTCTGCCAGGGTATCCAGCCAGAGCCAGGACAAAACCAAGTAATCTCATTCCAAGACAAAGACAGAAAGCAAGTTGGAAAACAGATATAGGGAGATAGAAGGCACAGTAAGTGCCTCCCTGCCCATAATGGGAGGTCAGGAACCCTGCCCAGTGTAAAAGCCTTTATCCACTCTCAGATCAAAGTAATTTCTAATTGCCAGGCTAGGGAAACCGACTAAAAAAACCCTAAAAAACCTAAGAGGTCATAAAATTTTTAATAATATTATGGTACCAACCTGTGTTATATTCTTTAACAGTGATGTGTATACTTTTCGTATGAAAGAAACCATTTTTTAAAATACATATAATAGGCTGATATAAAGGAATACGTGATAAATTCTGCTTATTTATTTTGCTGTTTAAATGAGATTTGAGACATTCAAGGTCATATCAATCAGCACCAGGTAAATGGAAGAAGATGGGGTGATAAAAAGATTACATATCTGGTAAAACTAAGCCAAAGCAACTAAGTATCAGAGGTGGATCCCAATTTTACTCTATCTATGTATCTACTTACAAACACAGGTTAGAGAAGTTTTGTTACTAGAATCTTTTTGAATCACATACACATGGCCTCAACTCTTGAGACAAAAGTAGAGAAAAGGAAAAAAATTGGGACACCAATGAAAAGAAATTTGTGTAAAGCATTTTTCACAACAACAAAAAACAAACCAAAAAATGAGAATCGAATCAGTAATGAACACAGGCAAACAACAATTTCAAAATAAAAAGGCTAAAACACAAGATTTGTTGCAGTGTTTGTTTTCTGCAGAAAATATTTTTGGTAACATAAAATATTAAGGAATATTATATGCCTAATATGCTGCAGATTTTTTTTTTTTTTAAATCAAACTACACTGACTCATGTTGCTTCAACTACATGTAAATGGGTCAATACATATTTCGTTGAATCCGTGTTTCTCTTCAATAAATGAGAAGCACTGGATGAGACCATCAGTGATGAATACATGGAGGAAAAGTCGAAAATGGGCGAAATAATTCATCACTGATAAAAATTAAAACATGGTCATATTTAGTGAAATGTGTATACAAGTCAACAGTCACTGTCATATATTATATTTCTCAACAAAAAAAAAAGTTTTTATTAACTTTCTTTCTAGATAAAAAGATTTTTTAAATGACCAAACGTATCAAAACACTGGCAGTTCAGTGAAGATAGTGCTTATTCTGTGAATGTCTCTGATACCCAATGTTCACCATAGGTCACATGGCCAATGGCCAAAATTACTGTTACATCAACTATCTCTTTAAATACATTATCCCAGATCAAATTAATTGGCTGGATTAAGCGAGTTATGTAATGACTTTTAGATAATTCTAATTTAGCTGCGTAGATCCAATTACAAAACAAAAACAAAACTTAACAGAGTTAAAAGTTCAGAATTATTTGCTAACCAAATAATCTGAGTTGCAGAAATCTAAAAACAATTGAAAACAATGAGTGAGTATGTAAATATTTTAAAAATATATAAGATCTTTTTTTTCCAAAAGCAAACTACAAGGCACATATTTGACTAGAGATGTATCTAATACTACGTCATAATTTGCTCCAAAATTGGAGAGGAAAATTTAAAAAACTAATGCAGAAAAGAACAAATGAAAGGACCAATCAGAATATGGATTAATGGATGGATGAATAAATGAATGGGTAAATTGACAGATGGCTGGATGTAATGGAAATAATGTATACATTTTTTTGTTTCCTAAGCAAACCTGGATGTTCAAATCAATAAAAATTGACACGCTGGAAGTGAAATATAGCGGTAATGGATTGCGTAATGATTGGTACAACTGATATTTTGCATATTATCTATCCCATTCTTCATGATATGTTTTAGATCATATAAACATACTTGACCAAAAAAAAAATAATCTTAAAATCGACAAATCATTTGAAATGCAGTTTAAGAGAGAATTTGGTCTACATAAATTGTCACTACCCCAATATGTCTCTTAAGGTAGATATTCTAATGCAAATTATTACCCTCATACTTTAATCAAGACCAATAATATATCTAAAATAAAAAAAAAACTGCATTGGCTTCAGACTTTAATAGGTTGACAAAAAATTTTGGTGTTATGTGATTTACCCTGTTCAATTTCAACTTCTTTTGTTCGAAAAATGCTAAATATCTACTTCAGGACTAAAATATGACAAGAAAGTTATCAATGCAGATACCTTTTATCGTATATCAAAACAATTGATGGAAGTATTTATTTCTGCCTTTTGCATTATATGTGTGACCCTGTTACATAAAAAAAAAAAGGTTTCTCATTTTCAATAAAATGCTAAAATTCCTTCAGAAGACTGATCTAAAACAATATGATTAGCCCACAGCAGCTACACATATTAAGATGCATAATGTGGAGTATATTTTGCCTTTCGTTCAGGAGTCCTAGTCTACCATTTCAGTTATAAAACAAATGAAAATGACCTTTTGGTGTATTGGACATTAACTTTAAATTATGAAATAAGTAGGAAATAAAAATAATATTGATTTAAAAATAAACTATAGATGACGAGTATCAAGAATTATGGCGGTGTAATGTAACATCAAAATATCTTTATAAATTACCATTTCAATAATAATTGTAATCATCATAATAAAGTTGCATGCAAGCAGAAAAAAAAAAATTAAAATAAAGCTAGACATTTAAGCAATGCAGAAACCAATACATCCCACATATCATGTTTACATTTTGTTTTTTCTTTCAGAATACATCATAAGAATTTGCTGCTAGGAGTCAGGACCATGGGATTGGGGCTGGTGATGATGATGATGATGATTGTGGTGATCGTCCTCCTTATCCTCTTCAGTTGTCGGACTTGAAACAAAATATGAATCACCTTCCCTGGTCTCTTCTTTTCCCTCACAATTTTGTCCCTCTACATGCAAATCATCTGGAATTTTTTCTGAACAATCTAAAGTTTTTTCACCTTTCCCATCCTCATCTTTCACAACCGAATCATTTTCTTCTGAGGCAGTAGTAGAGGTTAAAGTTAAATGTGAAAAAGGTGCAGTAGCATCAGTTGAGGTGCTTACCATTTCTTCTTCAACACTCCCACCACTTCCACCACAAAGAGTCGATGGCGAGTCTTTATCTGTCTCTTCCCCTCTTGTACTGCTACCACTGTCTTCACCGCTGTTTTCACCGAACCGATGATGAATATCTGGGAGTGAGGTGGCTAGAACAGTTACATCCTCTTCCTCCTCCTCTTCTTGAGTACCGGTCGGCGTCGGATTATCCTCATCATCATCTTTACTACTGTCTCCCTTAATCAAATTACCACTACTACATCTACTCTCAGTGAGAAATTCCCCTGTTTGTTGCCTTTGCTGATGAACAGGGTCTATGGAATATCCTAGGTCATCTTGAGAACCAATACTGAGGTCAAAGCCCGACGAACCTCTTTCAAGGCTCAACTCTGGCAAGGTAAGATGGCCTAGAGTATCACTATGAATGATGTCCCTAGAATGCGTTTTAAGGATGTGAGACCAAACTGGTTCCGATGCGGGTGACTCGCTACGACTGGTGTTATCAGTGAAAACGCTGTCCCCATCAGAAAAAGCTTCCAGCACGGCGCCTTCTGAGGAAGCCTTTGTGAAGGTGGTTGTGGTGTTATTCCCTGAGGACTGATGGTGGTGATGATGCAGGCTGCTGGGATTGATGATGGTGCTATTATTTGAATTACTATTATTTGGATTGCTGCTGCCATTACGATGGTGGTAATGATTCTTATTGTTGTAATTCTTGTCTAAAATGTTGCTGGGGCCACCACTTTTGCATTGGTGGTGGTGGTAGCCCCCTCCTCCTCCTCCATTGTTGTTGCTATTATAAGCATTGCTGCCCGTGAAAAAACCAAGTCCCTCTCGGCCCTTACGACTGTTGTTTCGACTTTGTAACGTATTTGGACTAAGGAACCAGTCTGACCGCTGTCTTAATCGCTCTAGCTGTTTGCGTTTGACAGAATTGAAACGGCTGAGACAACGACTCTGGTAATGGGAGCGAACCTCATTCAGATTGTCCTCTAAAGATTTGGGTCTCTGCAGAAATGTAATGATCAGTATTACTATAAAAACCATCATCATCATTGTTATTATCATCATCATCATCAACGTCGTCATCATCATCAATATAATTATTATTATTAGCATCATCATCATTACTATTATTATTAGTATTATTATTATCATGATCATAGTACATAAACACAACAATCGATTATCACTTAATGAAGACCTCATTTTACCTCTTCTCTTACTATATTTTAGATGTTTGATCGACTTGTTAATAGGGTAATACATGCAGTAAATATAATAAAATCCGTTAAAGTATCTGTCTATGATGACAAAAAAATCAGGAGAAAGAAATATCGGTGGATGGCCCCTATGAAATCTGCTGATTCTGATGTTATCTGTATAAGTGCAGGCACTTATTACTTCATTAATACTTCTCAATTACCCAAGTCAATGCTTTTTTCCACTGATTTTAAATTTTGCTTTTGTGACAAAATACCTTAGACACTTCTGGAGAAGGCATGAGGGAAACCTCTGGCGCTGACAAAGTGGAAACGTTAATCATCATTTGGGAATCATGGGGGTCACTGGGGTCATGGGAGAAATCAGAATGTTGTATGCTGGGAGAGAGCTCTGGACTTTGACTGCTGAACTGCCTCTCTCTTCCCAGGAAATCTCTGTGTCTGTCATCACTATCTTCATCATTGTCATCCTTTGCATCTTCATTATCCTCTCTGTGTTCCATCCTTGTCACTTCAATGACATCTGATCGTACAGCTGTGTATGAAAACAACATTAAACATTAAGTTAAAAAAGAATAATATTTTTTCTATTGATACTTTAGAATGATCTGAGAATGGGAATGTAAAACACAATAAAAAATAAATGAATAATTATTTTTTTTAATATGCCAAAGTCTATGTAATAGTACAGCCTTCTTAACACAAACTGGACTTTTGAAAAGGTTGCGCTGGTGTTTTAAAACTTGAGTGAGCGATAGAGCTTTTAAAACACATCCATGAAAAAAACGAAGTACTTATACAAGGATTTGAACACACACCATGTCCTATTTGATCGGGGCTACGAATTAAGAATTTTGAATTCATAGCAATCAAGAAAAAGGGCAATACAAATATTAAATAGTAGATGTACTTCCTTTTTACCAGTTAAAAATTTCCATTTAAAAAAAACTGTAAGAAAATATAAATTCAAAATGTAAACTTGTGAAACCCATAAAGGAAAAATGTGAGTAATACAAGCACATGCAGTGACTTTTTTCCCTGGACGAGCATATTTTGTTTCTCAGATTATAAATAAAATCCTAAAGTTAGGCTAGGCTAACATGCCCCACAATTAATAATAAAACAATAGGCCTATAAGTGGTAACTACGAGACATCCACAATCATTAAAAATAAAATCAACTTAATGAAGCACTCAAAACACAAAATAATACACGAACACTCTCAAACAGATCACACACACAAGCGTACGTACAAGTGAAGAACGCCCAAAATGTGCCTTCTCATTTCACTTATTATGGATTATTGGAAGTATAAGCAAATTTGGGAATGCTTACAAAATACTATAATAGTACTTTTCACTAAGAAGGTTGTCATTTCCAGACTTGATTTCTAGACTTTGTACATAACAGTGATCGAATATTATTAAAAGTTGGTGGATGAAACAGAAGGAAAGAGAAAGAAAGAAAGAAAGAGAGAGAGAGAGAGAGAGAGAGAGAGAGAGAGAGAGAGAGAGAGAGAGAGAGAGAGGGGGGAGGATAGAGAGTGAAGTTAGAATTTAATAAAAAATACAGACACTTACATGGAATGAGATCAGACTCAGGTGGCCGGCTATAACGATACAAATCTCGTATATGGAGGCCAGTCCGTGTTGTTTCCACAAAATATTGAATATTCTCCCTACCAAACATGTCTTCCACACCATAGTTATCAATTAGAAAATGCATTATTCTACTCGCTTTTTCAACCTGTGAAAGTAAATTTCAAATAGATATAAAATGATATTATCAACAACAACAAAAAAAAGATTGCAACACGTTTATTGTTTATTTCTGATGGCCATTTTCAATCATGTTATTTTCAAGCAGAATTCATGAAGGAAGGTACGATTGATTTCAGTTATTTCTATATTCTCTTTAACATTTCATTTGGTTCACAAAAGAGTGTGAGGTAACAAAGCAAATTGATGTCACTAAAATAATGTGATGTCATTAATTTAATACATTGTAATGAGTGAATTTTGCTGCCATTTACTTATGAATTGCTAATATTAGAAAAAAAAATCTTAATGTCCAGCGAATGGACGTTTACTGTGCAATCATGCATTAAACATTTTTTGAGAAATTTCCATAGATGATAGACAATGGAAGGCAGACTTTCTTTTTGTACTAACAGGATCTTGTTAAAGATAAATTATCTGAAAAATTATAATTTGAACCATAGACATCTAGCTATTGAGGCAGATGAAATAACCAAAACACTGCACCCTAAAAGTTTTTCATTATCATTGATATGTATTAGATGCTTTATTATACTGCATTCATTTTCCTGATATATAATGTGGCGAAGATAACCTTTAACTGTTCCTTTGGTCTTTAATGAATTCATTTAGTATGGAGCTGGTTGGGATTCCAAAAATTGGAACAGTATGGCATTATTATCCTGTTGTTTCCATTTAGAATATCAAACATTGGAGATGAAAAGCAATGCATGATGAATACATAAATATAAAGGTACCTCTAATTCTCAGAAATTTTTCAAAGAAGATTGTCATGTTTATGTATTTAAAAAATATTATCATTTTCTTATCTGTGACCCACTGCCTCTGAATGGTTTGATGTCAAGGGGTTTTGAGATGGTAAAAAAAAAATATATATATAATGAAAATATGAGACCTGGGTTGTATTTATACATTTTATTGACAGCAATGGATATATAGTCTCTAAAAAGACAAAACTTAAAATTTCAAATTTCTTGTCACTATAATTTTAAAATTACTATTCGAATCGAGACGACCTCGATATTCTACTGTTTTGATATAGGTCACATATTCATAAATACAAATCATAATCACCTTAGCAGGGTCTTCAGCGCATGTGTGAAACATACTGCCAGCCACACTGCGGGACAATGCTTCCACCGACATACAGTTCACTTCTGAATATGCAACAATGCGATACCAAGTACCAAACAAAAGAGCCACAAGTCGCTGATGAGCTGGTGCAAGAGATTCTATGAAACTGGAAGAAAAACAATGCAACGACTATATAAATACACTCTGATGAACTGGGCACACCCTTTGAGTTTACAACATAAATTTTTTTTGTAACTTCAATTTCAATTTTTAGAAATCCTCTCTTCTAGTTCAGAAATAATTCTTTTTTTAAAATGAGTACGAAAACCACATCCTGACGGTAACATTCTAAATCATATGCATTATGAGATTGCGTAGAATTTCATTTTAACTATAACAATATTTTCAAATGTGAATGACGTTTTCTGTAAAAAGTAACATCTAATTCATGCTACAAGATATCAACATTCAAAAAAGCACTCTTCTTTACTGTTGCAAAAACTCGCATTCTGAAGTCCTATCAGATAAAATTAATAAATAAGAAAGAATATAGAATTATTTTTAAAAATAAAACTGATAGCCAAAATTAATATTATAGCTGTTAGATCTACATTCTTGAAGCGGCAACAGAGTGCAGCTTCAAACTTTTATGCATCTGAAAAACAATAAAAAGTCATTTTCTGAAATCATTCCTCCCAATAAATGTGCATTTTCAAATTTTAAAAAGCAGAGGTGAATGTTAGACAAAATAAGGAATCTACATTTATCCAAAATCCCAATAATATAAGCTATTGACAAATACAACTGAAACATTGAGCATCAACCCTAGCCTACTGAAAAGAAATCCCAAATTTTGATTTAAATATATAAAAAAGAGAAAGAGAAAAACTGAAAACTCATAGTCAACCTGGATCCCAAATCTAGAGAGAATTGTTATAAGTAATACAATTTAACTCACATCGCATTGTCATCTGGAAATACTTTGAAAAAAATTGACATATACAGAAGAATTTAAGTCTTCATCACAGAAAACAAAGCTTCAAACACAAAAAGGCGTAAAGCCATAGACATATAGTCATTTCATATAGTATTTTTTTAAACTATTTAATTCAACCATTCCTTTTATGCACTCACATGGTAAAATCATCTGCAAGCGAAAAGGTATACTTCTCATTTCATTTATAAAACTCAAACTGATAATATGAATCTTTTTGGAGAGGGGGGGGGGGGGGGGGGGGGTTGGTGGGTAAGTGGGAGAAAGTGTTTTGTTGACTTTTTTTTTATTCATGGATGATGTATTTGAACAGCATGAAGGGACATGCTACAAAACAATCTCTAAAGATACAAGCTCCAATACTCCATCAACAGATGGTCATAAAACATATTATAATAATAATAACAATAGTAATAGTAAAATTAATAATAATAATAATAATAATAATAATAATAATAATAATAATAATAATAAATAATAATAATAATAATATAATAATAACAATAATAATAATATAATCTATCATATAACAATGGCCCTAAGATAACATGAAAGCAAAACAAAGAATGCTTAAAACATATTTTACAGGAAAAATTCTAATGAATTCTGAAAAAGTAAAGATACTTTGGAATGTTGAAAAGATTATAAATAGTATAATATTTTCATTGGCAAAGGTTTTGTATTAGAAAAAGTCATGTGATGCATTCCAATTATTTAAGATAACAGAGCAAAAACTCATACTGGAATACAAACATAATGTAACTCAAGATGAAGATGGACTTCGTTGGATTGGTCATCTATTGTGCATTCTAATAATGGCTAATCGAGATCATAATCTGGGTATTTTTTAAATAATAATAATAATAATAATAATAATGATAATAATGATAATAATGATAATAATAATAATAATAATAATAATAATAATAATAATAATAATAATAATAATAATAATAATAATAATAATAATAATAATAATAATGTTTAGCACATGGGTTTCAATAAGACTGGACTCTGGTGCCTTCTATCGTTGAGTGAATAACAATCATATGATGCATTGATTAAAGAAAGGGTAAAAAAAAACTAACTATAGAAACATTAAAAATGAGTTTGGGAGGGGATGGGGGTTGATATCAAGTGGTGCAGAAAATATTTTAAAGTTGCTGTTTGAAATATGTCAAAGATTCAACTCCCTCAAGTCTTTGAGGCAATGAACTCCAAATTAGTAGGTCCAAAATCAGAAAAGGATCTCAAGCAAGCACCTATACCTTTTCTAGAAATACCCAAATGGTATTCAGAGTGATCATTTCCGAAATGTAGTTTCGTGATCATTTCCGAAATGTAGTTTCTTTACAACAAAATGTGTGTGTGTAGAAGATATGAAAGGTAGGTAGCAGAATAGGGGCCTAGCAATGATTTCTGGGGAATACCATATCTCAATTCAGAATGTTTTGATTCAGTCACCAATAACAATTTTTTTGTGCATGATAAAGAAGATGTAAACCAATTCTGCACGTTAACTGATATACCAAATGAACTTTCTAAGACGTTCAGTTAAGATATCACGGTCGACCGTATCAAAAGCACAAGATAGATCTAACAGACTCAGCAATGAACTTAAACCTTGGTCAATTTACAACTCATTCTCAATCAGTTGGTTAAATGACATTGCCTGTAAGCAGACTGAAAACGCTCTTCTTGGGAGTTATGGCATAAGTGTTTTAGTTGTGACAAAATCTGTTTTTCATCATATATGAGTATGATGTTAGCAATTTAAAACTTTCTGGTACATTGTAATAACTGACTTACTGGTGTACTATTTCAATCTGTTCCACCTTCTGCTGTACTGTCAACACTTGTAGAAGCTGCTCTTCTCCCTCTGGAGTGAAAACACCACCAGGAATCTTCAAAAGGAATTTCTAGAGGAAAAAATCAAGGAGGAAAGAATGAGTCTAATATAGAAGTAAACTATTGAAAAGGTGTCAAAGCTTTGGCCATAGCATCCTTTTCAGCATATAAAGGCTTATTCAAATATGACACCTCAGATTTTAAGACTGTTAGTGATGAAAATAAAATAAACTTTGAAGGAGAAATTCCCTTCGAATCAAACATGATGAATCAAATTTTATAGTGATTGAGAAAGGATGGGGAAAAAATCCCATTGTTACCATCGCTTTTCAATCCAAAATAAGTCTGAGATAGTAGCAATAATAAGTCAATTGCATAGTGTACGTAAAATATATATATATATATGGCATGCTCCAATCACTTCAACATCAACTTGGCCTATGAACACCTTTGTGGCTAAATAATAAATTTGGATAAAATAGGATTCTTGAATGAAAGTTAAAAGTATAAAAAGCAGACACAAATACCTTGACTACAGAAGCTAGAGTGTAGAAGCTGTAGTTGGAGTAGATGACCTGTTTGCCTTCTGTCAGACGTTTCACTATTCGCCTTGTGTCGTTGGGGTTGCCAGGTCTGCGAAACACATCTGCTGTAGCAACCCCTTCTTTCGCAATGTACACCAAAATATCCTGATAAACATAAATTGAAAAATAAACATTCAATCATGACACTTCTTCAACTTTACACTGCTACGAAATTTCATATATTGAAGTATACTAATATTTCTATAATCAGTAAAGAATTATGGCAGACATACCTTAATGGAATTTATACCAAAATAAAACCAAAAAAACCACACACACACACACAAAAAAAAAAAAAACAACAACCCACATCCAATTCAAATAATTAACAATACAATCATCAACAGATAGATCGTTCTAGGCTTAATTGCAAAATTCCACTTTATATTATATTTTAACTTCAAAGGATAATTAATAATAATTTTTTTTTAAATAAGACAAATTTAAGATGAAGATTACGACAATGTCAACAGCAATGACAACGACGATGATGAGATTTGTGATGATGATAGGGTGCAGATTTTATCAAAAAGGAAGTATTACAGTCAATCTTATCAGAAATCAAAGTTACTCAATAATGGCTGCAATTTTGCATCAAATCACTGATTTGATGGAAATGCAAAAATTAGACTTATACACTCAAACTCCTAATAAGCCAATTTAAGACATATAATTAACAATCACATACCACCAAGGGCCCTGGCAAAAAGCCATGCTTTAAGGCTGATGACAGAGATGCCCCAAATTTCAACCTGAAACAATAGAAGCAAATGGCATTACTTAAGGTATCAATAGAAGTGATGAAACAAAATAAAATACAATAGTTACCATCATCTGCACACAGATTGACAAAATGCTCTATATGCATTATTCATTTCTAATATATTTAAGTATAATAAGGATTATGAATTTCAAAGTCTAAAATAAAATTGTCTCAAAGTTGTTTTTCTATATCTAAATTTAAAGATTTTACAACGAAGCAGCCAGGATAGCTGCTCATGCTAAAGAGTGTAAGACTAAATTCCTAGATACTTTGCTTTGAGAGTAGATAGAAAATGATAGCGTGGTTTAGCATGCATCATATGCTTTAATCCTTTATATACCTAAACTGTTGCAGCTTCAGTATTGAAGATTTACACGCAACATTTGTAAAGTTATAAGATCAATGTTTATATTGCTGTAATTGCTTAGTATTAGTAGAGAGGATGCCAGTCTTTCGCAGTACTTTCCACCAAAAATAACATACCCAAATACCCAATGACTGCTTGGAATACAGAGGCTGAATGCGTTTCCCAAAGGTATATTCTGTCAAGGTGTCTAATCAATGGCTCAAACCCTCAGACATAATTTAGAGCATTTAGTGAGCAAATAACCATTATTCTACACCACAATGGCATATATATAAAATTAAAACGCTTTGTTATAATAAAATTAAGGTTCATGATACGAAACTGAAACTTACTTCTGACATTGGAAAACTTCGGCCTGTGAACTGCGATCAGATACACATCCACTGAAAACATTTCGGAACATGGCAATAAATTCATTCGTTCTAGACAATGATAAAAATGGACGGGAATGATGAGGAAGTGACGAGGTGTTGCATTCTCCACACTAGGAATACATCTCTTGCTGTCTTGAGGTTCATCCTCCTACTTTGGTATGAATGCCAAATTTGTGCAGCTGCACGATACCTTCTGTCATCTGTTTTAAGATACACAAAGATCCAATACATATAAAATTAATACTGAAGGGAAAAAATCTATTTTTTAAGGGATATAATTAGAAATAATTTAATATATTAACACACTATCAACTCTTTTATATATGATATAACTTGGAACAACTTTTATTTTACATTTCATTAGTCACTCCCAGATGCCAAACAATCAGCGGTCATGCCAATTTATATTAATTAGAATCCTGCAGTTTCTATGATGCATGTACAGATAAAATTGTAGCCTGCTACTTGCCAACTTTAAAAAATAAGTTGGTTTTCATATCAACTTGGTAAATTACTGCAATAAATCACTGCCATGAATTCTCTATTGCTTTATCGCTTGTAAAATAGATCATTAGGATAATTAATTTTAGAAGTTAAATTGCACTGCCATGAATTCTCTATTGCTTTAACGCTTGTAAAATAGATCATTAGGATAATTAATTTTAGAAGTTAAATTGCACTATCTACACAATCAGCTCATAGGCTACATATGATATATATAAACAGAATATTGTAGCGATAAAAATGACATTCAATTAACAGGCTACCAGATTCAGTCATTGAAGAATGAAAATGATCAAAGAGGCTTGACCTAGCACAGAAAGATCATATTGCAAAGAAATATAATTGGAAAATCTTCCTCAACCTTCTATCATCAGATTGTAACTTGTCCATCTAACTCCAAGTTTGATGGACAAAGCAACTTAATTTTTTTTTTTTAATCATATGATATGATATGATATGTTATGATATAAGTCCAGATTTATGTAGGCTTTTACAGCCTTTTATCTGCTCTTGTGCATTCGTGAACGTATATAATTCAAGTCTCTCAAAACTGAGCATGCCACATGGTGGAAGGAGGTGTCTGAATTTAACTTTACAAACAGTATTTTTCTGTTTCAAAATGAGCATCAAGACGGCACTTGAATGCCTGCAATGAAGGGGCGTCGACAACTGTTGCAGGCAGGCGGTTCCATTTGTCGACTACCCTAACTGAGAAAAAGTTCTGCCTAAGGTTTAGAGAACACCTTTCTTTGGAGAGTTTGAATTTGTGTCCTCTGGTGGTGCTGGTGGAATCAAGATTTAGAGGGCTCGTGCTAACATAGTATAAATTATGTGTGTATTTGTACGCTTCAATTAGGTCTCCTCTGTCTCTCCTATACTGCATGCTAGGTATTCTTATCTTTTTCAGTCTTTCTGTGTATTCTAGATCTTTGAATCCCGAAATGACCCGAGTTGCGCGTCTTAGAACACTTTCTATGAGGTCTTTGTTTTTCTGTAGTCGTGGTGCCCATGCTACATTGCCAAATCCAAGTGGGGACGTACAAGTGCAGTGAACAATTGTCTCATGTTATCTCTATCAAGATATGTGAACGACCTCCTAATGAGGCCAACGATTCTGTTTGCTTTATTTACTTGGGTTTCTATGTGCTTAGAGAACTTCAGTTCCTGATCTACTAACACACCTAAATCTTTTTCCTCTTCAGTAGGCTGAAGTATGACAGTCTCGCTAGAGTCATGATTTCTCATTGTGTACTGATGGTGCGGGTTTCTATATCCCAAGTGCAAGACATGGCACTTGTCTGCATTAAACCTAAGCTGCCATTTATCAGCCCACTGTACTAAGCTGTCAAGATCACTTTGGAGCTGAGTTATGAACTCTTCCTTGTCTACTCTAGAGAACACCTTAGTGTCATCTGCATACATTTGGCACAGAGAGTCCACAACGTCTTGAAAATCATGAATTTAATTGGGAAATTAACGATGGTTGCATTAACTAATGCTGTAAAATTAACTGTTATTATCCTTATGTACATAATCACAAGAGCATTCTTTTCTTTTCTCTTTTCAATTCAATATGTTAAAATATATAATCCTCCAGATGGAATTCATTAGCCGAAAATTCAAATTATGTTCAACGTTCTAGTTCTATGTCAGAAAAGAGTGTGGTGTAGGATATCCTGCAGTACTCTTATTTAGTCTTCTTATCAGAGCCTACAAAAAAGGTTTTGAAACAATAAGACTTTATCTTTTCCTGTTTTTATAAGCAGGCGAGAAAAACAAAAAAGGACCAGCCTCAATACCGCTGTTTCATTTCCATTGGTGTGTCTTCTTATTCTAATGACTCATGTCTTTCTTTAACATTGATTTTTACTTTTAATTCAACACCTATAAAATAGAGAAATATTTTGAGCTAAGCATAGGCCAGAAAGTAAAACATACAAATATATCACTTCAAAAATAACGTTAAAAATTCGGATGAAATTATACAAATACGAGGCCTCCTCCAATTTTATGCAAGTAAACTGTGTTGTTATTATGTGACTTTCACTCCTTTTTGTTTTTGTTTTTTTTTTTGGTCCAAAGACAAAGATTGTCATTTCGTACATGTCTTTAAAACATTTAGACTTAGAAGTTTGCTTTGGGTGACGATCTAAACATTAGACAATGCCTTAGACGTTTAAAAGAAGGCAAAGTGTTGAGATAAGATTACGAGTAAAACACCCATCAATCACACATCATTTACTTTACACTTCAAAATCAACAGTGATGAAAATTATTTTCTCGCGGCTGTATCAAACGATCCTTGAAAAGAATGATATTGCAAAATGGCAGGGTAAATAAATTTCGAAAACATAATGCAATTACATCAGCACTAAAACTATTTTTAAAGCTCTAAACATAGAAACACGATATAATCGCCAAACAATCGAAATCTCAAATGATCAACAAATGGCAGTCAACTGTTGCCAATCTGAACTCGACTCACTTGATTGGTGAAAGCTGAACGAACGCGATTCTAAAATGAAATATCCATGAGGAATATAAGGTCCTCAACACAAAGAAATCAAAGTAATCCCTCTAATATCAGCCAACCCGTCAAGGTTAAGGAATTTGAGAAGCATTTGAATCACAATAAGAATTGAATGAGACCATTATTGTTGACCTCAATTTTCTCTTCCTGATAGAGGAGCAGGAGGGCGCTGTCGGTAACCGACGAGTGTTTTGCTTTCATATTTCAATGTACAATAATATTCGCTATTCTTACCACTGTATTAAAAATGCTGCTCATAATTTAATACTTATCTAAATGACATTCACAATCTCTTGTATTTTAACACGCAATTCAATTATTATCGTTCGCTCAAAAATCAATTCAGTTTCCTCACCTTTTATCTCACTCAACCTCAGCACCGTTAGCAGAAATTATCAATCGTTCCGGCCAATATCGGAATCCGCCCTGAATGCGGATAGGGAAAATTCCTGGCATTCATTGGGAGAAAATCTTCCCATTTACTAGGCACGCAGTGGGATTAGGTCTCTAATATTATCTATATGTCCCTGCCCCTGCAAAAGATGAACATTAAGTAGACCTTGGGCATTAAGTAGACCATTCGTTAATGTTATTGCATTTCGAATTTAACTTAATCTTCAATCTTCGTCTTTCCGATAACATACAGTCACTTCTTGATGGATAATCCTATCAACTCTGTTCCCAGAATTTTGTCCTGATTATCGAGACATTCGGATAATGAAAGCATACTCTTCTTGCATGCAATTTTTATAGGAGAAAATAATACGAGACATTTTTTTTTTTTTTTGGACTGAGACCTCTTTAACCTTGCCTGCAATTCTTCTGAATGAATTTTTTTCTGATTTTTTTCATATGTCCTCTCTCAGAGTGAAAATAATAGGAGCATACCTAATCTAAGAAAATAGGTTGGCCTGCTCATGTACTATGGGGTTTGGTGATATTATCGATCCTTTTAAAAATGTCTCGCCTATGGCTGACTCTGGGTTTTTAAAAAGCTCTTACTTCATGAAATAATTTGCTGTGTTTTTCTTCGAAGGAATAAGGGACGTATTTTGTATAGTAAAATAAAGGGAGTAAAAATGACTCTTATAAAAGATACAAAGCAAAGTAAACGACTTTTCGGCGTTTAGCATTCTTCGGGTAAACAAGAAAAGGAAATGTGATAGATTGCATTGGCACTATAGAAACATTAGGTAATATGTAGAAAAAAATGTTTGTGTGTGTGTGTGTGTGTGTGTGTGTGTGTGTGTGTGCCCGCGCGCGTGCGTGAAAGGGCAGGAGAGAGAGAGAGAGAGAGAGAGAGAGAGAGGGGGGGGGGGGCAGAGAGAGAGAGAGAGAGAGAGAGAGAGAGAGAGAGAGAGAGAGCGACAATGAGATGAAGTAATGAGATGAAATGTAAACCAAGATCAAAACTATATAAATCTAGCATAATTATTTAAAATATTTACCACAATGTTTGGGACAGTCTACATCAATGTTTCAGGCTTAATTTGCCATCGTCAGTCAATATTTTAAATAATAATTCGCTCCATTACTACATGTCGAGCACTTTTCGTACTATATTTGTATCAAACACGATTCAATAAATCTAGCATAAGATAGGGAGACGGGGGGGGGGGGGGAAGTGGTATTAAAGAATTCTAGACGGCGACAGTGTTATTACTGACTCCATCCCTCCCCTGTTAATTTTATATATATATATATATATATATATATATATATATATATATATATTATATATATATATATATTTATATAAGATGAAGGAAGCATTCTCTCTCTCTCTCTCTCTCTCTCTCTCTCATTCCTTTGCACACACACACACACACACACGCGCGCGCGCGCACACACACTCACAAACATTTTTTACCTATACGCAATGTTTTAACTATAATGCCAATGTAATATATATCTCCTTTTCGTGTTTACCCGAAGAAGGCCAAAGGCCGAAACGTCGTTTACTTTGTTTTGTATCTTTTATAAGAGTCAGTTTTACTCCCTTTATTTTACTATACATTTTATTGACTGATTTAGGTGCCTCTAGAGTTTGATATTTTATCATGTGCACCTTGTAGGTTTTGTAATTTGAGGATAATCCATTCGAAATAGAAAATCATGGGTACTCACCAGCGCCTCGTCCGTCTCAGAAAAGAAAGATGTTAATCAATCGATAAATTGGTCGATTATATTTCAAATATAACAGATCCTTCTTCACCATCATATATCTGTCATACCTCGAGCAGAAAATTTAGTGATAATATCATATAACATTGCTTTCTGCGAATTTGCCGTTAAATCTATCTGTGCTTAATAGTTGTGTCTGTATCTTGCGGCCACTCCCCATAGTGAGGGAAAGATGACTGTTGACAAACCCTTGTGAGATATATGATTTTGATCAAACAAACTTATCTACAACTCCCTCCGACTCTTACAATCACTATTATTGACTACAAGTCCAATTTTCATGATGTAACTGCTAGTGCCTCCCCCCCCCCCCCCCCCCCCCCCCCCCCCCCCCCCCCCCCGTCTGGATTCTAGGATTTCATCTGTATTTTGACTAAATGTTAAAAATATAGAATTAAAAATAAATGAATGTGAGGGATTAAAATAGAAATTTGTTCATTATTAACTGTCTGTTGCTGAAACAACATAAAACGGTTTTTTTAGGAGTGGTGTGATATTACGCAATGTGTTCTTATTTCTGAATTACAAGTGATAAGAGCAATACAAATCAAATGGAATTGTAGTGGTGTGACATAGAATTTAAACAAAGTCCGCTTTTTATGTATTGACCATGGAGGGAATAATTCGTGAGTCTATGGTAATGACTGATCCGCTCTGTCGGTAGCAATAAATGAAAAGAAACAATCTATTATGAATCTAATGTTAGTCGTTTCAATCTTAACTTCCGGCAATCGTCAGAGGCTATTATGATTAGTGCTGGGATTACCCGCCCAAATCATTACCCGGGTAATACCCGGGTAGTGGTCTGATTACCCGGGTACCCGCGGGTACCCGTGGCAGGAGTGACTTTTGTCCCAAAAAAATTTTTTTGTGGGGGGGGGGGGGGGGGGGGGGGTCTTTTTTATTTTTTTATTTTTTTAATTAATTTATTATTTGTTACAACAAATGAAGCGAAACTGAAGTAAGAAACAAAGATAATTAACTACAATGAAAAAAAAATAATAATAAATAAAATAAAAATACCTGAGATTCCTTTAAAAGATAAGAACTAATATAATATAGTCTTAACCTATTGATTCCAAAATTGAATCAAATGTGTGTTAACAAATAAAACAAAAAAAATCAATGTAATTGAACAATACAGTAGGAAAATCTTTTGAAAAAATTTCATGTAAATGTAAATATGTAAATAAAATTATATTATTTCCAATTTTTGTTCAAAAATATTAAAACCGCCAAAAATTATCACTCTCAGTTCGGTTTCCATTTGTTGTATCGGGTACCGTTACCCGCCCCTTTTACCCGAGTACCCGGTTTAACTTTATTACCCGCGGGTACTCGCGGGTACCCGGGTACCCGCCCAGCCCTAATTATGATGTTTTCATATTTTCTTCGAAAAGAGAAGGAGGAGCCGGTGACTGGATCCTTCCAAGTAAACCAAGTAAAAGTATAAGACCCTCGAGTCCTGATGTTTGTGGAGTCCGAGATCTCATATTTCAAAATTATTTTAAAGAAAGTTTGAACAATTAATAGACATCTCAAAATGTTTACCAACTTCGACCCAGAAACCATTTTCTTCTCCGTTTTGGGTTTCGCTTGGATAACATTTTTGTGGGAAACCTATCTCTCCATTCGACAGGTAATGCCTAGCCTGGCCTGGGACTGTGTGGACACAGTGTTTTATTGAAACATTGGTTCTTTAAAGGCGGGGTTCGATTTTATCGTCACCTAACGTGTCAACATTTTCACCACAATATTCTTAACGCGCACGTTATTTATTTACTTGCGCGCCAATAAATTCGTCAGTTTTAGTTTTGTCATGGATTACCTATCAAGATAATAATGATTTTAAAATGAACAACTACAACATGGGTCGTAGTGCGGATATCAAGGCAATAGACGCATCCATTAATTTTTATTATCTTCAGGCGACATGTACATTATAATGATTATAATGCATGTCTGACATTCGAAATCATTATTTATGGGTCTATAGTCTTTAACTTTATTAACATTGTTGTGATGGACACAATTTTGTGTAAAAATTTTTTTTTGATTTCCATTTCAACAAGCCCATAATGAATTTGGTTATCAGTATCAGACCTATAAATAAGTTCACGTCGTTTCAAGCAACTGTACATCATATCAGTCAGTGGTGATAATCTTCCGCGGATCCGCGGGATTTTGGGATTTTCTTTGAAATGTTCCGCTGTTTTTGCAGTATCAAACATTTTTAAAATGAAAAGCGCTCAGGTGACTCCACGGTAGATCAATGAAAAAAAATTACCATCATGACTTGAGTCAGAAACACCCGTGCTTGGTTGCATGAATTTTGGTGACACTCGCATTTTTATGTCAGCCTAGACAGGGTGGCGCCAAATGTCAAAAGTGACACAAGACCAGCAGTGTCCTTGGATGAATTGATGTTGGATAGGGGGTTGGGTTAAAAAAAATATAAATAGAAAATCAATTCATAACACACTCTCTCTCTCTCTCTCTCTCTCTCTCTCTCTCTCTCTCTCTCTCTCTCTCTCTCTCTCTCTCTCCCTCAGGGCTGAGAATCTTCCGCCTAAAGGCGGATTTCCGCCCATCCCCATCACAATTCCTCCTTTTTCAAATATTTATTTTGGATAAATCGGCCGTTTTCAAAAAAACGCCAAATTCGAGTCTTCAAATTTTTAAAAAGTCAAGTATTTCCAACATACTCATTATTTTGTGTATGCTTTCTGTGATATGTATGCGACATAAAATTGTAATAACAGGGCTTAATGAGTTTCCAGTGGTCACTTATTCAAGTATTTGTGAATCACGATCCACATGTGACTCATTCCTGTTACGCTTATAAAATTATGTCACATTACATAAGTTAACACATTTTTGGACAAATATTGAAATAAAACATTGAAAAAACAATAAACACAGAGCATTGATACTAATTCTGACAATAAAATGACATTTATTGTTTTACAAAAGGCATTCAGAAATCAGTTTTTTAAAACAAAGGATATTATTTGAGCAATCATCATCTCCAAAAAATTATAGGAAAATGATAAAAATAAAAATTGTTTACCATAGTCTAGGTATATAAGTGTTAAACCACCACAAATAATGTTTTCTTTCAAGTATTTATATTTATCATGAAAAAAAATGAAAAAGTCATTCTTAACAGGAATGAGTTTGTGTAACAGGAATGAGTGGACGTAACAGGAATGAGTTTTCTGTTACAGGAATGAGTAATTACAACATATTTATTCGAAAGGATTATAAATTCAATACGCTTAGTGATTGAAACTCAGAAGGGGAACAAAATGGTTAGGGCGCCAATACATTGATTTGGGGCTTATGTTAGTAGAGACCCACAAAAGAGCACCAACATTGTTTGTTAACTTAACTCTAGGTTGAATCAATTGACTCAAGATAACTCTTTTGTTGCAGTTCGGAATGTTTGGATAAACAGACAAAAGAGGCAGTTTTAAAACACTAGAAAGAGCAAGAAGCTGCCACATACCCATGTATGATTTTGGTTTACTTAATGACATAACGTCCAATTTGAACATCTCTTCCAGGGTATCTTTATCACTTATGTGAACATCGGGAATATAATGGTCCAAGTTTGTGACAAAAAATCAACAACTGTCTGGATGTTGTCATTTAGTGAAATAAGGTTTGAATCTGACAAATTAAATAATGGTCCTTGCGTAAATCCAGCTCTTGTATCAATATTATTCGTATTTCGTCTGTTTGTGTGTCTTTGCCAAATGCATACACTGCACCACAAGCAGGCAGGCAATCCCCATCGGCCCTCAACTTGACTGAAAATAACCGTTTCCCATCACAAAGAAATCTAGGTTTATCATTTGGAATGAAATGTGTAAACCTGTTGTCAATACCAATGCGAGTTTTGATTACACTTCTGCTAGCCCCAACTATTCCACAAACACGTAATGCTTGATTTTCACATTCATCAACCACTTCATCAAATGATTTGCATTCATTCAATCTTTTGATAAAACTATTGTAATCGATTTAAGTCGGCATCACCGTAATGTCTATGTCATCTTGGTCATGTTCATCACTTGAATCACTGTTTCAGTCAACCGGTGCAACTTCAGGCATGTCTCCATCATTACCTTTGAAAACCTGTTGCCTCAAATCACTTTGTAGAAATGAATGAAATTTAATTGATGTGACCAACAACATTTTTGAACATTCTTGACTCCTTTTCTCCAAAGCGCTGAAGCAAGCATGTTAATGTTTTCACATTTTTTACATGCACATGTTTCTCTGTCCCTTTTTCTTGGAGTAACAACCCAAAATGGCTTAAGTCGGTAGAATGAAGAAAATGACATATATGGGTTTCAAGAGATGTATCACTTGTACAAATGTGAGATTGTATCACATAATAGTCTTCTTTATTTCTTGTTATTGTGTTTCTCTTTCCTGGAGCTAATTTAGAAGTGTCATCTTCAGGAAAAAATCTCGTACTATTTGTTTGACAAGATCTGGAAATTTTGGAGGCATTTGACTTCGTTTCCGAAATTTTCCAAGAGTTTATATTTTTGAGAGTCATACCAGCTGCCAAATGTTTCACGGATTTGTACATGTACCTTCTGTTCCTCAAATATTTGATGTCTTATAGGAGTGCAAAATGATATTGTAATGTTCTTTTCACAGAATTTTTGCCACCTTTCTTGTAATTTGTTCTGCTATCTTTCAAAAGTTTTCTAGTTTTTGATCGGGGTGTCAACGGAAGTTTGTGTTTTTTTAATGACCTGTCCAAGCGCTTTTTGTACTTTTTGGATTTCTTTTTCGAATGAGAAAGAGAGGAGAACAGCCTGTTTTTAGTAGCTTGATATCTTTGACGAGAGACATACTGGAGTGGAGATTTTGAGTGTGAGGATGGAGTGTAACTCAGATCAAGATTTTGCTGTTTCCGGTTTGTAGTGTGTGTGTGTTTGTAGTGTGTGTGTGTGATAATTTTTTATCCAATTCTTTCTCTGTTTGCGTTGTTCTCTTGGTGTCTTATCTTTTATGGACTTTTTATTTCCACTCGATTTGTCGCTCTGGTATTCGTCTTGTTCTTTTTTAAGACAAACAGCACGTCGAATAGGAATTCCATCTCGTCTTTGACGGTAAAGTCGTTGCTCTCGGCTGACGTCATGGCTTTTTTGGCCTTTATGAAGAAAACAAAATTTTAAAAAATCGTTACAACAAAGCTATGACCCTTGAAAATGAACAATGATATCAAGTTCCATTTCGCCACCCTCATTCCTGTTACAAAACAAGGTGTAACAAGAATTAAAGTCAAGAAACAAAGAAGACTATTATGTGATACAATGTATTTGTGCACATTTGTACAATTGATACGGGGACGTTAAAATCATAGTAATCATCTAAAATGTATCTGAGCCTAACAGGCAACAAACTATGTTTGGACATTAGGCATATGGTATTGGCAAGGTGACTTTGCACTAAAAATAGTCTTTCAGCAATGGAAGAAATGAATATGTATACAATAAAAATTGTTTTTAATGGTAACCATGTGGAGGTGCCGTGGCCGAGTGGTTACCGAAAGGGACTACCGACTTGGAGGTAACAGGTTCGAAAATCTCCACAACCATGGAGTGGTTTCCTTAATCAAGGAAATTAATTCTGGTTGCTTCACTTTGCTTCACCCAGGTGTATATTATGGTACCAGTGCTGCTGGGGAATGTAATTTGCTATAGACCAATGTCGTATTCATAAGTTAAATGTCTGTTTCATGCTACAGAAACAGGGATAAGCTCTGATTCTATGGGTCATTATGCTGCAAAGGACTTAGTTACAATAAAAAGTGTGTTTCATTTTATGAAAGTTCACATTCCTCATTCCTGTTATGTTTTCCTCATTCCTGTTACATCCCTCATTCCTGTTACAAAACAAGGTGTAACAGGAATGAGTGTAACAGGGATGAGTTTATCTCGCTTCGATTCATACTATCCCTAATATATGCTTTACTCCAACATTAAAGTATGACTATTATTTAGAGCCTTAAAAAGGCTATAAACTGATACTTTCTATTTTTGATTCAATTTCTAATTTAAATAACAAGCCCTGGTAACAGGAATGAGGGTCATGGTCTAATGTTGAACAGTACTCACCATTTTTGAAGCGGTTTTGATCTGGAAATCACATTGGATGAAAAAACCATGTGTTTGTAGTTTTAGCCATGATGGAAAATGGGTATCTACGGCGATAAAACATTGTCAGTTGCACTTCTATTGTTTAGAGGATTTTAATTGGTTAATTTTCACTGCCGTTACAGGAATGAGTGACCACCTTGGGGACAAACTTTAGTAATATATAATAATTTTTTTTAAAGTCTGATTGTTACAAACTTTTATAAGGATGTTAGAAGATGGCAATTTGCATCAGCTGCATTCATAGTTGTATACAACAAGACACTCCATTTTGTTAAGAATTCGACTTCTGACCATCATGCAAAAAAAAGGACAGGGTATTTTCCTCTACCCCCGTCAATACAATACGTCATATCTATCCTGAATCTCTCTCGATTTTTGTTTTTTTATGTTTCATACAAGTTAGTAATGTGTAGTGAGAGTGTGTAAGCAAGTATTTGCTAAAAATATATGCATCAAATATGTCAAAGAGCCAATTATCGTCACAGGACAGGAATTTGGCAGTTTTTTGAAAAAAGCCGAAATAGTGATTTGGAGAATTTCTCAGAAATTTTCCACTGAATTTGCCGTGTCAAGCATTTTCCTCAAAACCACAAAATCACCATTATGTCTTATGTCATATTTGACACCTGTGCTCAGTCTCTTGAAATTTGGTGACGGGTCCCGTTTTTATGACGTCGGGCCAGACTGAATGGCACCAGATGTCACAATTGATACAGAAGACCAGTGGTGTTCTTTGATTAGCTGGTTGATGGTTGAAGGGGAAGGGAGGGACAAATGGGTCTGGATTTTTTTCTCCGTTGTAGGTACCTATTCCCTTTTTAATACCCCCCTCTCTCTCTCTCTCTCTCTCTCTCTCTCTCTCTCTCTCTCTCTCTCTCTCTCTCTCTCTCTCTCTCTCTCTCTCTCTCTCATCTGGTTGTACAGAGATAATAATATATTATTAGAATAAAGCAATAAAGCAATGGTCTCTGGGTGGGGATCCTGACCTCCCATAGCGGGCAGAGAGGTACATACTGTGTCTTCTATCCCCTTATATCTGTTTTCCAACATGCTTTCTGTCTTTGTCTCGGAATGAGATTACTTGGTTTTGTCCTGGCACTGGCCGGAGTCCTAGCTGGGAGGGAAACAGTCAAATGCATAGTTATTGTTTTGGGAGATGATATTTTTTTTCTTTGTAAATTATCTCTCTGTTATGTATTATTATTTTTATTTTGAATGTATAATGTAAGCATTTGAGTGTGTTCCTCTTTGTTGGATTTTCTGCTTGTGTCTGGATGAGACTTGTAGGTGATTTCAAACTAAGTACATTGGTGGTATGCTCTTGGAATCTACATCTGATCCCTATTTGTTCTCAGTTCCCCTTTTTCTTACTTTTTCTTGGGTGCTCTAATTGTAATTCTAGAACGTTTTACTATCCTATTTTCTTCCTTTTTACTGGCGCTGATATAACCTAAATGTGTTGCAAGCGCCGTAAAACCCTTAAAAACGAAAAAACAAAACAGCAATGGTGATTGGCTTAGTTTACTCTTCTTTCTTTTTATCTTTGGGCTATGGCTTTAAATTTGAGAGATTCTTGTGTTGTATTTAAGCTGAATAACCACTATGTTTTGGTAACAAAGATATTGTAGCCTGCTTTATAAAGTAAAAATCAAAACAAAACAACTCTTTCTGGCCTTTTATTTGAATAGCATTGTAGGCCTTTTACATATGGAAAGGACAATTCATTAAATGTTTACAAAAAGTAAATTTATGTCTAATAATAAGAATGGATTTATACTACTTATAGTAATATATTAAATAATACTAATACAAAACTATGTTCCTGTTATTTTTACACTTTGCTTGTGTTTGATCGACAGACGGAGACATTTTCCTCCTTTTTGACAAATTGCTATTATCATCACTGAATAAAAAACACTCACCAAAACCACTACATCAACATCTCTACCACCACTACTATTACAACCACCACCACCACATCATCATCCCTACCACCACCACTACTACCACTACAAATAACACCACATCATCCCTACCACCACTACTACTACTACAACTACCACCACATCATCAGTCCTACCACAACTACTACAACCA
Organism: Berghia stephanieae; assembly: GCF_034508935.2. Taxonomy (NCBI): domain Eukaryota; kingdom Metazoa; phylum Mollusca; class Gastropoda; order Nudibranchia; family Aeolidiidae; genus Berghia; species Berghia stephanieae. The sequence continues at coordinate 42,253,882 of NC_088362.1, forward strand.
CCACCACACAATAATCTCTAAGACCACCACTACTACAACCACCACCACATCATCAACCCTGCTACAACCACCACCACAGCATCATCCCTACCACCACTACTACTACAACCACCATTACATCATCATCTCTAAGACCACACTACTACTACAATCACCACCACATCATCATCCCTACCACCACTACCACATCATCCCTACCACCACTCCTACTACAACCACCACCACACCATCATCACTAGCACCACTACTACTACAAATAACACCACATCATCCCTACCACCACTACTACTACAACCACCACCACATCATCATCCCTACCACCACTACTACTACACATCATCATTCCTACCACAGCTACTACAACCACCACCACACAATCATCCATATGACCACTACTACTACTACAATCACTACTACCACATCATCCCTATCACCACTACTACTACAACCATCACATCATCATCCCTACTACAACCACCAAATGTTTAAATTACACTTTCAACTTTTGAAATTCCACCGAGTCGTGTTAGAAATTGCTGCAAGACAAATTTTGGATCTCATCTCAGTTAATTTGAGTGAAATTCAAATTTATAGGTTATGGTCGAATGGATGGGTCATGATCTTCACGATGAAAAATTTCCTCCTTTTTTGTGACCAGGCATTCTCACCCCTGCTCTCTCTCTCTCTCTCTCTCTCTCTCTCTCTCTCTCTCTCTCTCTCTCTCTCTCTCTCTCTCTCTCTCTCTCTCTCTCTCTCTCTTTCTCTCTCTCTCTCTCTTTCTCACTCTTACTCTCTCTCTCCCCCCTCCCCCTCTCTCTTATTTTTGTCTGCCTCTCTCTCTCTCTCTCCCTCCCTGACCCATATTTTTCTCTCAACCATCCTTCTATCTTCATTTTATGTTTTAGAAGTCATCTTGTCATATAGAAAGATAAAAGGTTACACTAAGCAAGGGTGGTCTATATTGTATATACAACAAAATTTGTCCATTTCGGCTTGAGTTTGCCTGATGGACTGATACATTTTCCTCCTTTTTGACAAATTGACAGCATTACTGATCAGTAATGTCTTACATACTAATTGTTATGAAAATAATGACCAAAAATGTTCAGACTTACTGAAAAATGGGCATTTACAGGCCTGTGTCATAAGTCATAAGCGGCCTTTAATGCAGTTTAAGCTTGACTGGTTATTTCCATTTAGAGTCTACAAAAGGGGTGTTATTTATAATAAAATATCAACATGCAAAATACCAAGGTTTTATTGTTTATAAAGAACTTCAATATACAGAGAAAAATATGGAAGATGGCAAATTTAATCTCAAGTTTTCTCAAAACATAACTAAAACAGAACATCTATCAAGCTGGCCAAAATAAATTTAAGAGAAATGAAGAAAAAGAAATATCTCTGATTACAATTTTATTCTTAACATGATTATTAATCTTATTTTTTTTTTTTAATGTTCTCTGTTCACTGCTTGATGGTTTCCATTGGTTGATTCTCTTCGGTTAGTAGTCCCACACAACTTTGACCAAGGACTCAGTTCATCAGTTCTACTTAAAAATGTTTTGGTCTCCAGACTTAACAGGTGGTAACATGTCTTACATTAATACATGTATTAAATCACCAAATACACTTTAATAAGGCCAAATTTGGCTGGTATAGATTTTTGGGGGGAAAATTTATTTAAAAAATTTGTTCTTTCACTATTGATTCTATTTCTAATTTTGAGAAACACAATATCTTTTCAAAAGTTCTGTAGATATACAAAAAGGTTTACAGTTTACAAAATTTGATACATTGAAAGATAACTTAATATCTAAGATTAGTTTTTTGAAGTTGGGTTATTTACATTTTGTTTCTTCATACAACAAGCAATGAATTTTCGTTTTTATATAAAAGAACAATTGATATGTAGAGAGAATCATTCATATCTGCACTTTTTTCCTTTTCAGCGCAATGTTGCAAAACAGGCAGAGAAAGTTCCTGATGTATTGGAACGAGTGATGGATGAGGAAACTTTTCAGAAAGCTCGTAGTTACACCCTTGACAAGAGCTCTTTTGGACTCTTGAACAGTTTTTATGGTCAAATAGAAGCTACAGTAAGTTACAATGGTCTTTGCTCATCTCCAGTCAAACAATAACAAGAGAAACCCTCCAAGATTCACAAGTTCCCGCTTGGAGCCAGATTTTATATACTGTCGTCATGTGAAGCAGATAATATTTGCTGTTTATTACACTGCAGTCCGATTAAGATAAACTACGTTAAGATAAACTCAGAGGCTGGGCCTGATTTTTATGCTCTAAATCATTAGTAATTTAAAATGTTTAAGATAAACTCCATCCGTGATCTAGTCTGGATAAAATAAACTCATCAATCATCTGAACGACTGGGTCTGAGATAGACAGGAAGTCTCTTAAAACCTTCATTTCCCATCTTTTAGTCTCATCATCGCGCAATACATTTACTTGCCGTAATCAAGAATCATCACCGACTTTATTAGTTGAGTGTGTAGTGTGTGCAAAGATTCACTGAAATACACAAGCATGTCACCACATGACGCACTCACTTACACATGCACGTGAATATGTGGGTTTGTGCCTTTATCAAAGCTCACTAGAGACTATGGGTATGGGGGCCAAGTCCTTTGTCTACTCTCCCCCCCCCCCCAACACACATACACACTCACAATTGGTAATCAGAACAAGACGACTGGCATTCATCGCGCAATTAGCTTAAACAAGGGGGCGAGTGATGATTCCGTCTCAACTTGCCCATTTTCTTTTTCCATTCTCACTCTGTCTTTCCAAGCATTTATATCATTGCATGCCTGTTACATGGGAAAGATGACTCTTACAACAAATGATAGCCAAAAAAAAAAGAGTCACTCTTAGTTTAGCTAAGCTTAACAGGAGGCTGGGCTTTCTTTCTGGAGATATGTATTTATTAAAGGAGAATAACTGATAGATTAATCAAATATTAGTGTTGTCGAAGGGTTGTTCCTCTTGTGTTTTGGATAAGATAAACTATTTTTCTGGTTCCCGCAAGTTTATCTTAATCGGACTGCAGTGTTATTTCTAGTCCAGCCTATAAATTTTGCACAGATCCATAATATGGTGTATTGTACTAGTTTCAGAATAAATATTATCAAGGAAGTAGTATTAGGAGATAAACTATTTGAGATTAAATAACTTTTTGGCAAGTATGATGTTAATCATTTTCATTGTCGTGATTATGTTCATGACAAAAAAAAAGATAACACAATAGACTGTTTTTTATTTTATTATTTTCCTATTTTCCAGCTCATCTTGTACTTTGGCGGAATTCCTTACATTTGGAATGTATCCTCGGCACTGCTGGTTAAACTTAATCTTTCTGATGGAGAGGTAATCACTAATATTTGAAAAATAAACTAGTTCATCATCAAGTGATTTTTCATCAACTATTGGTGATGGTCGGATACTTTTTTGATTGAGTATTCTATTTCTTAGTTTTAAAAAAAAACCCAAAAAAGCCTTTTGAGAATTAGAATTATTCACACTTTTATCTCAAATCAATTTTCAGTAAGTGAAATACATTTTACAATACTTTATTCATTCCAAGCAGGCACATAAATCTATTATCCATTTCAATAAGCAAAAGTTGTCTGTTAGGTAACTTTTTCGGTTGTAGCACTTGCATACAATCCATCATTGCTAATAGCCAGATATTTGTTTACATCTGAGCCTATTGTGGAAATATGTCTCATAATGCCAGGTCCATGGTTTTGCAATCTTTGTCACCCATAACCTTATTTCTCTGTGGCTTGACATTTTATTACAGGAGTCACATTGTCAGTTTTATTTTTGGGTACTATTTTTTTAAATTCATTTATTTATACGTATTTTTTCTTTCTTTCTTTCAGAACCTTCTTTTTCTTCTTTTAAAAAAAAAATATACTCATTATACATCTGCATTTGTACCTTCTCAGATAATGCAGTCCCTGGTCTTCATGGTCCTTGGCATGGTCTTCTCAACCATCACCTCCTTGCCATGGTCCTTATACAGAACATTTGTCATTGAAGAACGACATGGATTCAACAAGCAGGTAGTTTGACTATGTGATAGCGCATGTCTATTTATGTCACAGTGGAATTGCGTCTAGTATTATGGTGTGTGCGGCCTTTAGCTTCCTTTCAGTTAAAAAAAATCTGACCCCAGGCTATTTATATTCCTTTTTTTTTTGTTTTTTTGGTCTTTTTTTTTTTCTATTCTTGAATACGTAAAGCGACAACTTAAAAATAACATTGAATGTCATAATATGGCTTGTCAATTCTAATAAAAGGAAATGTTTTTATTTTAGATGTATTATTCCTCTCAAATATTAATTTAAATCATGGTTTAGCGAGAGAATTTTGTTCAGCTGAAACAACATTAATTTTACTGACCCAACAAAAACGTTTTATTTACAATTACAAGACGTGTTTTAGAGGGTTTTTTTTTGTTGTTGTTGCAGTTGGTTTTGTTTTGTTTAGGAGTTTTACAGAGTTTGTGAAATGTTTATTTATATCATTGCCAGTTGACAGAAAAATGGGTCAGTTTCTGACTTATCTTACCGGTTTTCTGTCACTCATTTTTTTCTATTCCAGACTTTAGGATTCTTCATCAAAGACTCCTTGAAGCAGTTTGCCGTGCTTCTCGTTATATCCCTCCCTGTGTCTGCCATCCTCATCTACATCATCCAGATAGGAGGTGATTACTTCTTCATCTACGCTTGGCTTTTCACTTTAGTCGTCTCATTGGTGAGTGAAACCAAAAGCTTTATAATCAGACCATTTATGTTTAAATAGTTATTGTTTTTTGGATTTTTAAATTTTTTTTCTCTCCAGAAAATGAAGTGTCTAAACAACCTTGAAAATGTGCATTGATAATTTTTTGTTTTGATTAGAGACTTAGACTATATTCTCATAACATGGAAAATATTGAAAGTATGTGACACTAGCCTTCGGATCGAAAGTCTTGGGTTCGAATACCACTCAGTGGCACACAATTAAGTCTTTGGAAAAGGTTCTTTACTCACATTCTGTCACTGCACTCGGGTGTAAAATGAGTACCTGGCCATTTACAGCGTTTCTCTCAAAAAAAAATTAAAAATGCAATATCGCCTAACAGTAACAGGCCTCATGTCTCATCCTACGGACCCCTTGTAAAGCACCCTGAGCACGTTTAGTGGATATCGCTCTTGTTCTTGGTTTGTTGGTTTGTTTTTTTTTGTTGTGTTTTTTGTGATAAGGTTTTAGCACTCTTTTATTTTATAAAATGTTATAGATCAATATGTTTCCATGAAATAATAATATTTTTCTTCCAGGTAATTGTAACCGTGTATGCTGACTACATTGCCCCATTGTTTGACAAATTCACTCCACTACCAGATGGTGAGCTGCGCACCAGAATTGAAGAAATGGCATCCAGTATTAATTTCCCTTTGAAGAAACTCTTTGTTGTTGAAGGTAAGGGCCAGGAATTATCTTCTTTTTGTAAGCTTTTCATCATCGCCTGTTTTATTTTCAATATATAGTTACTCTTTCTGTTCAGGAAGCATATTGCTTATCTACATTGCCTCCCATAGTGGGCAGGGAGGTACATACTGTGTCTTCTATCCCCTTATGTCTGTTTTCCAACATGCTTTCTGTCTTTGTCTTGGAATGAGATTACTTGGTTTTGTTCTGGCCCTGGGAAGCAGTCAAATGTATAGTTATTGTTTTGGGAGATGATATTTTTTTCCTTGTAAATCATCTCTCCGTTATGTATTCTTGTATTTGTTATTTTTGTATTATGTATAATGTAAGCATTTGAGTGTATTCCTCTTTGATAGATTTTGTGCTTGTGTCCGGATAAGACTTATAAGTGATCTCAGACTAAGTACATGGGTGGTATGCTCTTGGAATCTACACCTGATCCCTATTTGTTCCCAGTTCCCCTTTGTCTTACTTTCTCTTGGGTGCTTTAATTGTAATTCTATAACTTTTACTATCCCATTTCCTTCCTTTTTACTGGCACTGATATGACCTAAATGTGTTGCAAGTGCCGTAAAACCCTTAAAAACAAAACCAAACAAATTATCTACATTGCAACAGTGTGTAGTTGTTGTGTACCAATGATTTGTTGTGAATTTAAGTATTATTCATTTCAAAGTTTGGTTCATATCTTTTGTTCCTCAGGCTCCAAGAGGTCATCCCACAGCAATGCTTACTTTTACGGATTCTTCAACAATAAGAGAATCGTTTTGTTTGACACATTGCTGGAGGATTACGCTCCTGATAATTTAAAGAAGCAGGAAGAGGAGGAGAAAGAGAAGAAAGAAGAGGAGAAAGAGAAGTTGAAAGAAGAGGATGACGAATCTCAAGAAAATACAGAAGAGAAAGGGAATGAAGAAAAAGAAAAAAATGAAAAGGTACGATTTTTTATTTTGAGGGCTTCTCCCAAATTCATATCACACATATTTAGATTTTCTTATGAATATACTCTTACTGATTTCACATTTCATTTCCAACAACCAGCTTTGATTTTGTAGACAATACTTTAAACAGTGTTCTCTTTAGTTCTTGGATCTGATATTGTTCAGTATCATTGTTATTGTTGTTTATATTGTTGGTTGATGAAAATGTTTCTGCTTGAAGCTCGAAGGAAAGAATAACGATAGGTATTGAATTGTATGCTTCAATTTATTAGACATAGACTTACTGTGAACGTTTCAGGTTTCCCTTTTATCAACAAAACAGGATAAATGAAACACTACAGATGAATGAAATATTGTGATAGTTGTGTTGTTAAGGTGAATTCACAATCACATTATCTCATTAGTCTGTTGTGTTTCATTTTTTTTTGGTTAATAAGAATGCTCTGTTTCAAAAGTGAACATATCGTTGGTTATCAACATGTGTTTTTTCCTTTTTAAATATTTGACTGCTATGTCGGTTGTGATTTAGATTGTATTAATAGTATTATAGAAGTTGATTTTTCTATTTTTATTCATTTTTAGGATGAAGAATCTGAGGATGCTGAGGAGAAGAAAGAGACTGAAGGGGAGGAGGAGAGCAAGAAAAAGAAGAAGAAACAAGGATGCACAAACGATGAAGTGCTGGCAGTTTTGTGTCATGAACTTGGTCACTGGAAGTTAAACCATGTCTTAAAGCAACTCATCATTTCACAGGTATGCTGAGGATTTAGATAGGTCTTGGTTTAATCAATTTGTAAATGAGTCTTTAGTATATTACAAACTTATGAGCGACTTCTAGGAAGGCAGAATAAAATGTTGAGCTGTTATGAGCAGCTATGTCGTTTAGTGGTATGACACTCGCTTTCGGATCGGAAGGTCCTGGGTTCGGGCCTCGCTCCGTGCATAGTTGAGTTCTTTGTAAAGGCTCTTTACTCGCGTTCTCTCACCAAGATCAGGTGTAAAACGAGTATCTGGCCGTTAACAGCGTTGTCTCTATCTGAAAGAATTGTAATATCACCTAACAGGTGTACAGGATGTCCCGTTCTAAATGTTAAATATTGCTGTTGGCCAGGGACTGCTTATTGCACTATATTTTTCTTTTAATGCTCAATTAGTGTCTTTTGTCAGATATCAAAGAATGTTACATTTGACATAAAGACTGCAGTTTTGTATTTTGAGATTGGGTTTATTTATTTTTTTTATATCACTTACTGAATGGAAAGTATTTTAAAGTATTCTCTGGACATTGTATTCCAACATTGTTTGTGATGATTGAACTAAAGATAATTCTTGGCAAAAAAAAAAAAACAAACTAAGAGAGAGAAAATATGTTGTTTTCAAGATTTAGTATGACTTGACTTGACTTAGATGCCTTTCGCGTCTCGACCGAAAGATCGGGTCGCCTTGGCTGTTTCCAGTATTTCCTGTGTGAGGTGTCTCCAATATTGCCGGTCCTCTGCTAGGGTTCTCAGATTTTCAAGGTCCCCTGCCGTTATGAGACATGCTTTGTCCAAGTGTTGTGAGGTTTTTGTTTAGGATCACAGGGAGTGTTGTGATCGGTCTTCCTCTGAAAAGGTTCCCGTGTTTTTGGAAGTATCCCGACATGGCTTGGTTAGCTGGTACAGACCTGCCGTTCATACCGATTAATCGGTATCATACCGATTTGCAAGACCTTTTTTTTCGTATTTACCGATTTCCCGATTTACTTGCCGATCGTACCGATTTCACCAAGTGACCAAGGGCCCGCAGCCCTCCACCCCTCTCTTTTACGTTTACTTTGTGCTTTACGTTGCACGTTAAAATTTTCAAGTCTCGTGAACTTTGACCCGTCCCGCGATACCTCGATAGATCACATGACGTAGCGAGCCTCTTTGTGATGCCCTCACACAGATAGAAAACACACACGGCGCGTTATTTAGTTTTCATTTCCTTTGTGAAGCGACAGCGAGCTGTACTGGTAAACCACCGCGGTCCCTGGCTTCTGACTCGTTACCAAGTGCCACCATCTTTAAATAAGTTAGTAGTCTGATTGCCAGATTGGCGTTGTGCGTGCCATTTTGGGTGTTGGGGAAAAATAAGGGGGGGGGGGGATAATTGGATAATTTTACGTCTCATACTGATTTTTTTCCCCAGATACTGATTTTTTTACAATGTCATACTGATTTCCTTTTTCGTGAAGTGGCAGGTCTGCTGGTATGTTTTTGTCCCTGCGTAGTATGTGACCGAAAAGTTGCCATCGTTGTTGTAAAATGTCAAGGGAGATTGGTCTTTCTTTTGTGATCTTATAGAGTGATTCATTTGAGATCTTTTTTGGGTATTTGATGTCCAGTACCCTTCTTAGCTGTGTGCGATGGAAGGCATCCAGATGTTCTTCTTCGGATTTTGTCAACGCCCAAGTGCCGCAGTTATACAGAAGTACCGGTCTTACAAGAGCACGGTACAGTTTCAGTTTGGTTTTTCTCTTTATTTTGTCACCTCTAATCCATACATTGGTGAGTTTACTGAGTGCGGCTTTTGATAGCTGTTTTCTTCTTTGTACATCCTCGGTGTCTCCAATTAGTGAGCCGACTTTCTTTGTTCTTTTCCATTCCTCTTTGTTCCTTGATATTGTTGTAAATTCGGTTTTATTGGCATTGACTTGGAGGTTATATTTCATGAGGGTATTTTGTATGATGTCTATATTTGCTGGTGTTGATCCAATAAAGTATTTAGTATAGCAGTTAAAAAAGAAAATTTAGAATGCAAAGTAGAAAGACATCAGCTGAGAAAGGATAGCCATTTGGAGAGAGTTCCAGAATAGAAGAATAGAGAGAATTTATTTATTCTAAGTAAATCTTATACTTAAACTGAATAAACGAGAAAGACTTGGAAATTGTTATCTCAAGTACAAGTTTTAAGGATTGCACGTTAATCTTATGGTGGCCCAAGGGTTGTATTGAAATTGAACACACTGTTTCAAAAATATGCTGTCATCTTATGGGTGTTATAAATAAATAAGAAACTGAAATTTTTTTACTTCTGAAACAAAAATGAATCAGATGATATTTAATGTAGGAAAGAAAAAAAATAACTTAAAAATCAAAAGTTTATTAATGTGTGACATTGATCTTCGATTAAAGTTTATCCGTCTCGTGATTTAATTTTTTTTTTACCAGGTCAACTTATTTCTGTGCTTCATGGTGTTTGCCATGCTGATGAAGGAGAAAGTCCTGTACGTGGCTTTTGGCTTTGACTCCACACCCACTTTCATTGGTCTCATCATCATATTCCAGTACATTTTTGCTCCTTACAATGAAGTAAGTTATGAAAAACTTTATTAACAACAAGATATGAAGTGAATAGAAAAGTGCCAGAAGACAATAGAGAATAAAAATTTTTCGCGGCGGTGGTGGGGTTTGAACCTGCGACCTTATTGGTACGACAACTCCGCCTGGCAGGTGAGAGCGCGGCTCTACCGTGTGAGCTATCCACGAACACAAAAATATTCGTTTCAAACTCAAAGTCATTACTAGATCCCTCTCTCACCCACTTCTTGAGACCGCCGATTCGTTCGTACACCACCATCGCGAATAATTTTGACCAGCAGTTAAGCTTAATAGCCAATATTCTCAACACAAACATATAACATAGAAACGATTGAGACATTGAGTATGCTCCGGTGTATGGGGTGAATTTTTAATTCAGAAAAGTGAGTGGAGCAGGCACTTATGTTGGTAACAACAAGATATGAAGTGAATAGAAAAGTGCCAGAAGACAATAGAGAATAAAAATTGTCGTACCAATAAGGTCGCAGGTTCAAACCCCACCACCGCCGCGAAAAATTTTTATTCTCTATTGTCTTCTGGCACTTTTCGAAAAACTTTATTCTATTCTTCATTTATTATTTATTAGTGGTCTTCAAACGTTATAAAGAAAAAGTACATTATTCACAGCAACATGACTCATGACAAGGTTTTCTGTTTTTCAAATAACACACTGTAAAATGTTATTAGCCGCATCCCTGATCCTAGCAGAGGGGGGGGGGGGGGGGGGAGTCAACAACACGGTCATGTCTGGAATCAAGAATAAATCTGGAGTTCACGGCATATATTAAAGAACTCTCTGCAATTGGAAATCAAAATGAGTGGTGAAAGGCTCTTGGCCTTGTAAAATGAATTCCTTATCATTAATGGTCAAATTGAATTACCCAACTGGTGGTCTATAATCTATAACAAAGAGCTGATTGTTGTCAATTCCTTTAATTCTATTGATATATATATAGGGGGTAGTGTGGCTCAGTGGTATGCTCTTTTCTTCGTACCCGAAAGGTACCAAGTTCGACTACCTGTGTTGCTATGTGGTGTAGAGCAAGTCACCTCGCCCAAGATCTCTTTGCGGCACTGCTCTGTGACTGATGATTGGGTTATTACATTCTTCCTTTGGAATAGTCTTAAAGACAAATTTCCCTTTTGGGATGGAAAAAGGGAATTTTATTTTATAAGATTTTTAAAAATTTTGAACAGACAAAGTTTGCCTGGGTGGCAAAGTACTACGTAGTGCACTTCTCTATTGTGAACAATGAAGTGGGATTTTTTTTTCCTCATGACAATCTATTCATCCAGCCGAAAATGGGGGTAATATGATGAATGTGTGGGTGTTAAGTTGATGTAGAGCACAACGATTGTATATCATTTTCCTAGGACATTGCCCTATAAACAGGGTAATTCTAAAGGACTGCTTCTACTTTTTTAAACAGACACAAGACTGAAGCTTATGATTTATCAATTTATAGTTAAAACAGCTTACAACTCTACCACAGGTTCACCATTTCTCTTACCGCAAGTAAGACACTATAGAAATGTCACCACCGCATCCACCATCATCATGCTTTTTGCTTTCTTTTTTCCTACTTTAGGTCTTGTCTTTCTGCATCACCTATCTCACCAGGAAGTTTGAATTCCAGGCAGATGCCTTTGCTCGTAAAATGAACCATAAAGCTTTCTTGTGCTCTGCACTTATCAAGTTGAATGAAGACAACCTCAGCTTCCCCCTCAGCGATTGGTTATTCTCAGCCTGGCATTACTCCCACCCACCCCTTCTGGATCGACTCGCAGCCTTGGAGGGTGATGATGATGAAGGAAAGAAAGAAAAGTAGGCATGAAGAGGACTAGAATGATTCAAAAATGGATCATGGATGACCAGGAAATACTAAAAAAATAAAATCATGTTTTATTAAGCTTTAACTTTTAGTGGCCAATTGCTATTATTTTTTTCTTTAACAGGGATGCCCTTTTTCCGGTTAAAGTCAGAAAACTGACTTTTTGAAATCTTCAGGCTATTACTTTTTTTTTTTTGCTGGACGTTTCAATTGTTGTTTTTTTAAATTTATTTATAATTGTTTTTCTTTTTTTTCTTTTTTAAAGATTAGATAATTAGTGTTATATGGATTTTTATCCTTTTTTTATGATTTAATAGTCATACTATTTGATGAAGAGAAGTTTAGAGGAAATATTTTGATATTATCTTCACACAAAAAATTTCAGGCTTTTGTTTTTTTGCCTTTATAAGCTGAGAATGATCAAAAAGGCAAGTTTTATAGTTCACGATGAGGAAAAGGGGGAGATCAGATGATTTTGAATGACCAGGGTATTTTCTTCAAATATCTTACCTCAGTTTTTTTTAATAGCTTTTACTAAAAATCATTTTTGATGTACTGATATTATTTAGGAAATTACACTTCATCGTTATCAAGATGAGAAATGAGTTGATCTAATATTTCTATACTTGGAAGAAAAACGAGGCTAGCTTTTTCCACATTCTGTACCTATCAATAATAATTTTGTGAATTGATAAATGATATGATATGTCTTCTTGTTTTATCTTCTTCTGTGTATTGTTGTCTCCTATGTGGCTTTCCATCTCTGTCCCGACATGGGAATACTTAGTTTTGTGACATGCCTAGTCATGTGGAAAATTGCATTTTTGAAAGAGAAAAATTTCAGCCTAAAAAACAGCCTAGAATTGCAAACTTCGTGATCCACTAAGTCTTTCACAAAGCTGTTCAATTCTAACTAAAATTTTAACAACTTTTGACAATAAATGACCTCGAGCAAAATTGAAATTGTTGATTTTCGGGTTGTTAATATGGTTTGCATAGTTTCAAAAATTTATCTATTTTGATAGTCATTTTATTGAATATTTTAACTTTACTCTTTTTCTATTTCTCTAAAATTACTTTGAGTTTAAGACACATTTCCATAATGCCCTCTAGGCATTTTATTTACTGTCTTTTCTGTATTTACATTATGTACCTATTTTGGAATTGCTATAATATAAAGTTCAAACCGTGTGGGAAAATGATTCAGTCTGAGCTGTTTGAGTCAATATGTGATTTTTTAAAAGAGTTGTTAAATGCGAGACTGGCTAACTGCATCATTACACGTGTGACTGTCTGAATGGATTTTAGAATGTATAAGTCATAAGATGTGTTTTTGTCTGAAAGTGATAATTTGTGATGAACTACGAGTTGATTTTGGTGAAGTTAGCAATTTTCTCCTTGGAATAATTGCAAAGCAGTTTTGAATTGTATAAGATAACATGTTATCTTTTTTTCATTAAATTTGTTGTCCCCTCCTTGTGGTTTTCCATCCTTGTTCTTGAGAGAATTACAGTAGAACTCGGAAATAGCGAGTTCGACGGGTCCACTCCTGATTACTCGCTATTTCCGAGTTCTCGCTATTCCCGAGTTGCCAGAAAAGGTCACTCGGCCGTACAAAAAGATGGAAAGACAATGTGTGTGTGTGTGTGTGCTTGTGCGTGTGTGCCGCAAATGACTGTGTGTGGATAAAGTGGGGTGGGGGCGGGGTTGAACACGGCCTTCGTTAACTACGTAATGATGGCCACGGGTTGAAGTTAATCCACCCCTAAAACCCACCCCTTCCATTTCCATCAAGATTTCATGTGTGTGTGTGCGCGAGTGTTTGTATGCACTAGGCATGTTTGATGAGGTAAGCAAGCGCATCACTCAATCACTGACCCACTGAAATGATGGTTCCACGCTCCCTACTCTCGCTGATCGTGTCGTTCGTCGCTGACCGATGCTGCTACTGCTAAGTGAGGCATGTTGACATGTTGGCTGCCAGTGCTTACCTCGCGCGTCGCGTGGCACCACATTGAGTGAATAATTGACCCCCACCCCCAATACACACACACGCACACAAACACACGCACCCAACCCCCACCCAAATTTGTTTCTCCTCCTATGTACTACTACAGACTAGGCTACTATGTAATATTACTCGTAACGAGAAATAAGAAAAGGAAAGAAGCTAGGCTAAAAATATTTAAATCACCCTTGTCTGTTGTTTTGCTTTACTTCGTTCGAAGTCCTAGGCTGGGGCAGGAAATGCTCGCTATTTCCGAGTTGACCTCATTTCATACTCGCTACTTTCATGCTAATTTTATTGACTCAAATAAGAGAAAAAAACGGGGATTTAGATTTTACTCGCTATTTCTGAGTACGTTACTTTCATTTTCTACTGTATTTGGTTTAGCTTTGTGTCCTTTGCCAAGAGTCACTCGTAATCTGAAAATCTAATCACTAAGTGATTTGTCTGATGTATGGAGCATTGAACAGCTACAGCATCTGAATCTCAGTAAATTATAATTTTGTAGTACAGTGCACTCTGGATACGTCGACGTTGCCTAAGTCGATTTTTACCCAAGTCGATTTTTTTTCTTGGTCCCTCCCCCTTCTTCCTATATAGCATTAGTAAAAAAAAAAAAAATCCACATAAGTCGATGTCACTTAAGTCGATGTTCTTATCACTTACGACTACAATAAAATCACAGATAAACAAGTATTTCCATTGGTTAAAAAAGCTACCAGTAAGAATTTTAAATGGTTAAGAATATCCGTGAACGATTGGCGCACATCGATGTGATGTAGGTGCTTTGCCTGACGTCCTTGTTCAATGTACATTATTGAATAACTAATTTCTCCATCTCAAATTTTACATTGTCGCAACTTCAAGTTCAAGATTTTTTTTTGTTCTAACCCCAGGCCATCCATTCCATGTTATGTAATGACCCTCTTAATTAGTATCAATTTTATCAAGAAGAATTCAAGTCAAGTCTACAACTACAATGGAAAACCTATCGCGGAAAAGGAAGATTCGATGCATTTGGAAAGTTTGGCATGCGACAGAAAATCATCGCATAGGAAATTGACATGCCAGCTATTTCTGTCTCGACGATTTACAAGAAGCTTGACCTTGACATAGAGGCTCCTACCCTTCCGCTTTTCGCAGAATAATTTCACTTAATTGGTATACATTCCACATTCAAAGCAAAAATTCCGCTTTTCACCTTTCCCATCGAGGAAAATTTAAAAAAAAGAATCTCTAGTGAAAAAAAAGTGAACTAGATCTATGGCTTATTTCGTCAGCATCTCCTATGGTCAATCAACACACATTTTGTGTGTCTGATTAGTCCCTTCAAAATGTGTGCTGCTGATGTCGGATAATATTATATGTTTGGGAGGGGGGTTGACCGAAGTATTATTATTATTATTGTGAGGTCAATGACCTTGGTAATATTATATGTTGGCTTCAATCTAAATCGGTAATAATATTATTGAGTACGGTCAGCTTCTTTCCCTATTTAATTTTAACCATGTGTACGTGTGTGTGTGTGTGTGTGTGTGTGAGTACCGGCACGCCCGTTTGTTTGATTAGGTGTGTGTGTGGGGGGGGGGGGGGGGGAGGGCCCTGACAAGGTTAAATCCATCCATTCAATGCTTTGCTCTCAGACGGCCAGGACCTGTGTGTTCTCTATTATTATTTGATCTTTACAAATTTTATATTTTTAATCATTTGAGTACTTTTGGATTGTCTATTACATTTTCTGTTGCAAAGCATGTCATAGTCAATAACAGTAAGTTGATTCCGCTTTTTTATCTCAAATTCCGATTTTTATGTATTCTGATTCCTCTTTGGGGCTATTGGGGGTAGGAGCCTCTGATGACCACTAAAGAGACCGCGCGATAAGAAGGGCTTTACTTATTCTAGATTGGTTTGCTTTGTTCACATGTGTTTTTGCTCATTTGGTTACGCTCCGGTTAAGTTGATTTTCGGATAAGTCGATTTTTTTCTCGGTTCCCCTGGGCATCGTCTTATCCGGAGTCCACTGTATAGTAATGTAAGCTCAGTGCATTTTGCACACTATTCTACGCTAACCAGAAATGAGAGAAAAAAGACAGGCAAAAAGCAGATTTCCTTTTTATTTCAAAATAAATTTAACTGTTTAATTTTGCACTATTTTAGAATAAAATGTTCAGATTTAGATTTAAGATAAAACTAAAAGAAAAAAAACAAACAAGATATTACTTAGTCATTTCTACTTACTGTAGATGTTTTCTTCTGTTGATGATCCTGTGTTTATATAGACACCTGTGTATGGTGGACAACTGTGTATGGAAGATACCCAGCAGTCGCTAGAGATATATCCCTTTGTCTTTTCATGCATCTCGTTAAGTAGCAATGAGCTCTAAGCGCTCAGCATGGAGAAAAATAAGGGGTTGAGTGAAGAAAAAAAATTAAGGAACCTAACAGGCCAAATGCAGTCTAAAGCTTGCAACCAACTCCTTAATAATGTGTTTTGACAGAGACAGAATTTCTTTATTGTTAAAAAAAATTACCAGAACAGTGATGATGCTAAAGTGGTCATTTGTGTAATGGACAGTGTTTGCCTTACGCCCGTTTGACTGTAATTGTTTGGTTTTTTTCATCTTAAATTGTCGTCCCATTTCGTCTCATGTGTCTTGATGGGTTTAGTTCTATGCCCTTTACAACACAGACAGATAGAGCAGCTGTTTTAAAGACTGCCTACAATAGGACTATATAGGACACAGTGCTGATGGTTTTCCGCGGAAATCCGCGATTTTGGAGTCCAGAGGAGGAATTTCCTCCTTTTAAAAATTACATTTTCTCAAAACTACTAACAATGAGAGAGTTGATGTGTGGTGGAACACACAGGTGCAGTTTCCCACTCTCCAGAAGTTAGCTAGAGTATCAATGATAGTCTATCATCTCAATTGCTCTAAAAGTGGGGTTTAGTGTAGTAAAAATGGGGCTTAAAGGGGTAATCGTTCAACATTTTCCTACTTTTTCACCTTTTGTCACCATCAGCACTGGAGACTGAACTCTCAATGCTGAGAAGTCATAAAATAAAAGTTTCAGTGTCTGCACCAAGATACAAACTACCAATCTTCTGATCTAAAGGCGAAATTAATGTCCATTATGCTGTTGTGGGTGGGCTCTTCTGACTGCCCAATGTGGGTGAGAGATTATTCTTCCTGTGGCTTCTATACCCCATATCTGTTTTCTTTTTCCATGTTGCTCTCTGTCTTTGTTCCTGTTATTCCTAGTAATTGGCAATTTTAACTAATCTCCTTCTGATTTGTTGATCTGTATTTCATTAAAAATATGATGAATTCTGTGAACAGTAATGGAGAATTATGATGTTTTAAATTCAAAATGGCTATTGGTACTGACCAATAGCCACTCCGGAATGGCAGGGCTATTGGTCAATACTGAGCGCTGGTTCCTTTGTGTTTTGTTTTTTTTCGACTAAATAATCTGACTTTAACTATCCCTTTTTTTTTTACTGGTGCTAAATCACCTGTGAGATTTTCATAATACAGTGGAACCTCCCGATTACGACACTTCCGGATAGCGACAACCTCCCGATAACGACATTGACCCGTGGTCCCGATTTTTTTTCTATTTAAGATCAGTAAAAAAAAATCCTCCAAACAACGACTCACTTTTTGATAAAACCGAAGTGATTTTCGGCAGTTTTCGTAGATATCTGATACTAAAAATACCGAGTATGAGTACTCAAAGTTGATAAAAACGATTCCTGCTTGAACCAATGAGAACGCAGCTTTTGAAACCAATGAGTATCGAGAACGCAGCTTTTTTTTTGACGAATCTTGGCTGATATGCATTAATAAAAACCAAGGTATAAATGTAAGTGTAAGCAAGTAAACACAAAATCTTGGAAAATGTGATATTATGTGGTGATAGTAGTAGTAGTAGTAGTAGTAGTAATAGTAGCAACAGTAGTAATAGTAGTAGTAGTAGTAGTAATAGTGTTTTTGTGGGAGGAAGAGGATGAGGAATTTTATCTAACTCGCAGCGTCCGAATTACCTGTTTTTGTTTGTTTTAAAGGGTTTTACAGCGCTTGTGACACATCTATGTCATATCAGCACCAGTAAAAAGGAAGAAAATTGGAGAGTAAAAAACATTCTTTTTACAATTGAAATGACATAAGAAAAAGTAAGACAAAGGGGAATGGTTTAAATAGGGAACAGATGTAGATTCTAGGAGCACACTATCAGAGTACTCAGTTCAGATCACCTAAAAGTATCATCCAGACACATGCAAAAGAACCCTCTAAGAGGAATACACTACAGTGTTTTGTTTGTTTTGTCAATGTTAATAAAAACTGGTCCCGTGGGCCTTACCACGCCCACTTTGTCAGCCATCTTGGAAACCTCTAAATAACGACACCTCCGGATAACGACATAAAAACTCGGTCCCGTGGCATGTCGTTATCGGGAGGTTCCACTGTATTGGTTTATGCATAAGTATGAAGATTTGATTTGATTTTTTTGATTTATTATTATTATTGTTAACTTAAGTACATTAGCTCTAGTATGACTGGAATATTGGGGTGCTGAAATGTGCCATAAGCCACTACTGTGACAAAATTTGTCCACATTTCCAACTCAACTGTTTTTATTGGATTTTTTTTTCTTTCTATTTATTTAAAATATGTTGACAGTTAATTCATATCACTACGCCATTAGATTGAAACAACACAAAACACACTGGCTACACCATCTCAGTTCGCCAGCTGACTCGCGATCAGACGGCCAGCGATTGTGAATGGTTGTGTTGACCGATACTAATGAATGTCGTGTATTGCAATTAAAATTACTCTTGATGACTTCTTATTAAATAGTAGAATGGGGTTGAAATGCACTAGTTTGTACAAAATATTGCTGAAGAACTTTATTGCTAATCCTAACAAAAACAAGATAACAACCAACTAGATCTGAACAGGCTGTTAACAACAAAGAGGCACTACCATGATTACAAATAATATGATCTAAAGACTTATTTAGTCTTTGGATATGATTTAGAATGCTGTGAAATTTCTTAAATCTATCGCGCAAGCACTGAAAATCTAGTTTTGTAACAGTTTCGATTTTTTAATTTAGTTTTATCTTTTTATTCAATTTGGCAAAAAATCTGCCATTTTGAATGCCATTTTCTTTCTTTTCTCATTATGAATTGTTCTTTCAAAAACCAAATTCAGTCAACGATTATTATTAGGATGTTAAAATGACTTGGAATAATAATTAAGCCATTCAACTTGTAGGACTGGGTGGGGTTCCTGACCTTCCATAGTGGGCAGGGAGGTACATACTGTGTCTTCTATCCTCTTTTATCTGTTATCCAAAATGCTTTCTGTCTTTGTCTTGGAATGAGATTACTAGGTTTTGTCCTGGCCCTGGCTGGGAGGGAAACAGTCAAATACATAGTTATTGTTTTGGGAAATGATATTTTTTTCCTTGTAAATCATCTCTCTGTTATGTATTATTATATTTGTTATTTTGAATGTATAATGTAAGCATTTGAGTATATTCCTCTTTGTTGGATTTGTGCTTTATTCCGGATGAGGTGATCTTAAACTAAGTACATTGGTGGTGTGTTCTTGGACTTGGATTCTACATCTGATCCCTATTTGTTCCCAGCTCCCCTTTGTCTTACTTTCTCTTGGGTGCTTTAATTGTAATTCTAGAACTTTTTACTATCCCATTTTTTTCTGGCGCTGATATAACCTAAATGTGTTGCAAATGCTGTAAAACCCTTAAAAACAAAAACAAACAAATCGATATACAAGATATTTTGAAGTAATATGACTATCAAAGAATGTTAGAGAACTAAACTTAATAATCAAACACTGACAAAGGCTCGTTAGAAAGATCGTCGTCAGCATTGGTGTACAAGCGATAAAGCGCATTCTCAGTACTGACCAATAGGCGCTACATTAGATTATATGCCTTTGAATAATTTTGATATTGATCTTTGCATGTCTGCATGTGTAAATAGCCAATTTATAATACAGGGTTGTACATCTTTTAATTGATTGTTATTTTTGAAATCCTGTCACATTGTGCATAAAGGTGTTGTGTAGTTGGGTGTATGAGTGTATTTGAAATGAGCATATTGTAATGGAACTTGCTGATATGTACAGAGAAGTATAAAACTTAACCAATACACATTACCACCAATGACCAAAATGCATACAGAATCTACATCATATGTTGTGAATGTCCTTTTTTTATTTTTTGGTTACGTTTATTTTATTGAATTATAATCATAATAAAATAGGGTGCTGAAACATGACTTTTGTTTTCCCTTTTTTCCTCAAGGACTGATTAGGTAGGTACCTCTTGAGGGATTTTTATGACTATCCATTACCTGGTACAGAAATAACAGTCTGCTCAAGGGAGTCCTTTTTTTTATATATGGCTCTGGATTTTTGGTAAAACTTACGGTCAAGAACATATAAAAAAGGATCAGTATAGCTCTAAATTCTAAAGCAAGACATGATAAATGGTGTGGGTCACTGTTGACATTTGCTTTTGGAATGGAAGGTGGAAGATTTGATCCTGACCTCCCATTGTGGGCAGGGAGGTCGCTTAATGTGTTTTCTATAGCCCTATATCTGTTTTCCAGTTGCTTTTTCTCTTTGTCTTGGAATGAGATTGGTTTTGTCCTTTCCCTTGCCGGAGTCCTTGGCTGAGAGGGAAATAGTGAAATGTATAGTGTTCTTGTAAATTCATCTCTCTGTTACTGTTATGCATGTATCAGTTTTTGTTTTATATAAGGATTTGTAAACATTTGAGTGTGTTCCTCTTACTCTTAGTGGGGACCAGTGCTTATGTCAGGATGAGACTTTTAGGTGATCTCAGACTAAGTACACTGATAGTGTGCTCTTGAAATCTACATCTGTTCCCTATTTAAACAATTCCCCTTGTCTTACTTTTCTTCTTGTGTACTTTCAACTGAAAATCTATAATTTTTTGGACTATCCCATTTTCTTTCTATTGGCTCTGAAATGACCTAAATGTGTCGCAAGCGCCGTAAAACCCTTAAAAACAATCCAACAAAACAAATATTTTATATTTCTGTACATCATGGAATTTTCCCCGATGTCCTTAGACTTTATAATCCAATTTACCATATCAATTTTCCTGAGGTCGAATTTAAGATTTTAAACACTCATGAAAAATCCACGCAAAATGAGGCTGTGAGGGTACTGGATCGAAGATACCAGTTTCTCATTTTTAAACTCAGGACAGGGCACTGTCGACTGAAACACAATATTATGTGCTCAAAATTTGTCAGTGGAGATACTGGCATGTGCTCTTGCCAAAATGAGAATGGAACTTGTCATATGTTCTCCAGGCGTGCTCGCTTCATACTATGGATGAAAACAGATACTGGCCTTGATACATAGAGATCACTATGAAACTCTATGCAATGCCGATGACCAGTGAATTGTGGAATTTGTTACCATTACCAGAATCTAACTTTGATCTACTTTTGGGGGAGCACAAAAAGAAAAAAAAACACTCTGAAATATAGAATGGAATAAATCAGAATGTATGAGGGAATACAGTGAAGTCCAATTTAAGTAAACTCTTGGGTCTGATCTTTTGACATGCCACGGCATGATGAGCTGAGAGGTCACTCTTGTCGAGTCTTCTCCCCCCCCTATATCTGTTTTCCCTTTCTACATTGCTCTCATCTTCATTCTGGATTGACATTGCTCGTTTTTTCCCTAATCTTTCCACTTAATATGAATACTGATTTCGTTTAGTGTCATTTGAAAAAATAAAATGTTTTTACAAGTTAGATGGAAGCTCTATAATCGTTCCAATTAACCATTACCAAGATATTAAATGTATATTGAGAGATCATTCGAAATGACAAAGACAAAAAGCAAGCTATAAAACTGATATAGAAGAAATAGTGATCTCCCTGCCCACTATGGGAGGTTAGCCTCAAACTCAAACATTTATCAAAAGAAGGAAATAAAAATAACAAGTAAAAGTAAGTATAATGAAATTCCGTCAAAGTATTTATTGCAATTAAGTATAAAAAATAATAACAAAATCACAAAAAATATTGAAAGCTGTAAATACAACCCTTTCTCTACCTCTTTAACATGATATTCACAATGATCGTAAAACTATTCATAAAATACTTGATGGTTCTAAATGTGACGGTATTAATTGGGTTTTACAGTATAAATTTAAAATCATAACATTCCACTAACGTTCATAAATGTATGTCTGTTCAAGGAAAAAAAAAGGTGTGAAAATGATACAGTGGAAAATATAAAAAGAAGTTCAAGAATGGGTTTTTAAAAAAGTGTTTTTTTCTGTAAACCATTCCACAATGAAACGTTTCGTAAAGCTGCTTGAACATAAAATCAAGGATAAATGCAGGGGAAAGCACACAAATAAAACCACAAACGTCTTAATTTCTCCACTGGGCAAGCTAAATTATGAAAATTTACTTGACTAGGTGAGAGAGTGATCTGCAATCTCTTGTCGTATCCAAATGGTAACAAGCATTAGTTGATAACCCACAGATCAGTACCTATTATTATGTACGAATATAGAGAAAGCCCTGTGTTATGTTTTTCGGGGTAGGAATACAGATTCTAATTTTCAGAGGCCGAAATATTTTGCAGTGGCACCACCATGTACCTAATATTTTCTAATATCCATGCTCACCAAGCCATCATTGGGTAGCTGGTCTGATGGATCTGGTGCAAAGTACTAGCTTCCTATTCTGAGAATAGCAAACAATTGCTACTGTCCTCTTCACATCACTAAAAAAGGAAAAAAACATTCCATCTACATGGGTCTGATAATTCCAAACGGATCACAATATAAAATCATACAGACTAGATGTATGAAATTGGACTTGCATTCATATTGATTCATCATTGTTTTGTTTGTCTTTATAAAATTTCTTTCATTCGTTCATATTTTATTTTTCCAGAAGCTCACTTTACATGTAGAGCGTGTCATGATTAGAATGAAGCTCGATAATATCTTTCAACATTTGCTCAGCATTCTTGTTAGGCTGAAATAAAGAAGAAAAAAGACAAAGTAATGAAAATGAACTGAATACAGTTTTTTGGAAAATGATTGATACTAAATAAGAGATGTGTGTGAAATATCTATCCAAAAATAAAAGTAAGACAGCCAAGCCTGATAATAACAATACTTATTCTTTAGCTACCATGACCTATGTAAACAGAATCGATAAAACTATCAGCCCTTAATTATAGCAGATAAAAAAAGTCTTAGACCCTTTCGTAATACATAGGACCTAGGTTTTGAATAGAAAGATAGAAATCCTAGATTTTCTACTATTAATTTACTTCATATAATTGCATCTGGCCCTCAATCTTGGCATTCTCTTGGTAGTTCATTTTTGCGCTGAAAAGGTCATAAAGTTAAAAAAGTGTATCAAACACATTATCTCAAAACCAAAAATACCTCAGTAATGTCCTTGATGGGAGTCACATTCAAGATAGGAAGGAAACACTTGACATCAGAAATATCCACATACTTATTCTCTTTGTAACAGATGTAAATGACAGCTTTACATTGATGCACTTGGAAAAACGTCATTACTGGAAGAGAAATAACATAACAACGATCAGTGATAATAAGGAGGTAGACATCAATGTAACCAGGAAATACATGACTGTTTAACCAGTTAACTGCTGTGCCCTGGAAAGACACGATTTAAAAATTTGGCCAGAAAACATCCTTCAAATATCGATCGATTTAAATGACCCTCATCCTGGCAAAATCTCTCAAACCTGGGACCCCGCTAAACACTAAATTAAAGAGAATTTAAGATAATTTATCTCTTTTGTCCTAAAGAATAAATTACAATACAACTTTTAAAAACTGATAAAAATGGCCTACCATTTACAGTTAGTATAGGTGATGTTTCTTTCCACATAAAAAAAAAAATAATTGTAATAATTTTATATAAATCTACTTTTGATGAACTCTTTTACAAATTAATGCTGAAAATATAATTGTGTAACTATTCAAGAACATGGTGCAATCTTGTCACTTTTAGACACAAGTAGGCAATTCAATTACGATACACAACTGCAGCTTTCGTGAATGAAAACCAGTTCTGATTTTTTTCTCTTATCCTTATCCACTCAGCTTAAACAAAAAAATGTATTAGCTGAAGCAGATAACAAAATCTCTTGAGACAATAAGTGTACTGAAAAAATGGAACTTTAAAACAAAATAGAAAAGAGAGAGAGAAAAAAAATTAAATTTACATTTTCAATATGTAGTAAAGGGACAGAAAGCCTATATAAAACAATCGAAAGAAATATCTCATTGGTTTGATTTATTGAACATCCATATATAGCTAATCCATTCGGCCATGGTGACCAGCAGGGAATGGAGTCAGCATTTAGCTTATGCATCATAATTGTAATCTACCATCCAAATGATTTAGCGTAGCAGCAATGATCTATTACTTTATTGTCTTTTTTTGTTTTGTTGTCATTTCATCTTTTTTTAGATTTGTGATTAAGGTTTCATCACTCCTAGACCAGATTATAAAATCATGCTAAATGATGCGATGAATTTTGTAAATCTCCAGACATTGTAAAGAGGTAAAAGTGGGTCATCTCTGAATCCACTATTATATGTATAAACTCTCCATTGTTTGAAATGGAACGTTGATTTTAATAATAGAGAGTAAACACATGGAATCATGAAACACAAATTTTTGTAGTTAAAAGTAGATACTGTACATTCTATTCACATTTTATAAGAAGTGCTTTTGCAACCGTTTTGTGATCATGGACTTCTTTCTACAAGAGCTTTTGTAAAGTGAAAACAAGTACTTTATATGAATGAAATCATTTCATGTGTGATGGGATTTTAACTGTCAACTACACATTCACTTACACTGAGCAGCTAATCCTGTCAACATATTGGGCTGCTCTAAAATTTTGCATATCGGAGTACCAAGGAACTTCTCACTCTTGAGTGCTCGTAAAAATGGAGTATCCAGATCAGATGACGGCACATCACTACAAAAATTGGCAGATGTGTTTGTTGTTAGTACAGCTATGTAGGCCACGCTGAGATCTATATGGTCATATATCTATAATGGAATGGGAAATGAGAAAGAAGGAAACAATCAATACATACCAATAAATGGACAGCTTGAAGTTTTGAAATGAAAGAAATCTTTACTCATATCAAAGTAACTAAAAAACGAAATCAAATAGAAAAGAAGGACGATGAGCACTTTGTATTTTTGCATCACCAACAATACGGTGCAAAATCTAAAATTTACATTTGAATACATTGGTCTCTTTTTATACACATTCTGGTTTTCAGTAGGATCTAGCAATAAGCACACTCTGGGTCTGCAACCGAAGTTTTACTCTATAATTTTATCACTATATCAGCACACTCACTAAACAAACTCTGCTCTGTAATCAATTTTTAAAGCAGTTTTTAAAATATCTAAAAAGAGAAAAAACAAGGTACTTAATAAGGTGTGCTTAGTGGACAGAATCCAACTGATGATGTTTTATTCAAACTCTCCTATTCTACTACATCCCTTGTATAAAAATTTCATATTCACACCGTGATGATGAAACAGACAGAAAAGGTCCATTATAAAATCTAAAACAATAACAACTGAATGGTTTTTAAATGACATGATGGCAAGGCAAGGCACCGGTGGGCTAGACTAAAGCCATGGATTGGTCTTAGGTCCAATGCTATTCACCTTGGGACACTGCCAAAATCTAGCTTTAATTATCAACTTTACACACATGAAAGAGCATGAATTCTTGGTATTTGCACGCTTCACAAGTGATTTATCATTTGTCATTTTAAATGGGTCGATGACAGTTTCAAAACAACAATATAGTGCAAACAGCTTTGGAAACTTAGAAGATTTTACTTAATTAGGGCATAGGAGCATTGAGTCCGCAGAAAAATTCAGAGTGCTTGATTCCTGAGCACTGTACTCATAAAATCTGTAATGATAGGATAAAAATGTAACAAAAAAACCAACATAATTACACCTTAGAATGACACAAGATAAAAATATTTTGTACTCACAAGTTTCGCCCAATCAAAAGTGTGGTCGGATGGAACATCTCTGTTACACTGTACAACAATGATATTGGGATTACTGTGACACCTGTAGATGTAACAGGTCTTGTCTGTGGGAGAGGTTTGGGATACAGTGAAAGGGTCGTCGTTTTGAAGGCTGGTGAAAATTCCACCCACAATTTCGTAGCTGAATTGCTTGACGTAGATTTCAGTGAAAGCTGGGAAATTGAATTAACAGCAATAATGAGATTCACGCACAAACAAACCTGGATCAATCCATGTTACATGAGGACTGTTTCCTGGTTTCCTTATCCACACAACAGTAATTGGGTGGTTGGACTGATAATAGATTTGGTGAAAAGTAATCTGCAATCCACTGACATAATATTCAGAGAGTAACATTGTTAGCGTCCCATTTCATGCTATGGAAATCAATATAAATTCTGTGATCATAAGATCACTTTGACTATTACTACATCATACGTTCAAGAACACCTCAAGTTCTCCATTACAAAACAGAAAAAATACTCATATTCACTGGGAATCTTCAATATCAAGTAACTAGAGATATATAATGTAACCAGACCTGTCAACCCTTCATATTCCAAAAGTGAAATCAGAATGTCAGAAAATAGGAATTTGAGACAAAAAGTAGGAATCTTTTAACAATGGGTAATTCTATATCACAATTACCACCAACTTTGCCTCCAAACACATAAAGATAGTATTCAGACACAGCTGGCAAAACTACATATCACATGTATAAGTTAACAGAATGGGGGAAGGAGCGCATTTAACTTTCCTATTTAGCTCCCTTTTGGCAATCATTAAAAAGAAAATTTACCTTTTAATCCCCCCCCCCCCCCCCCCTCCAATATTTTCTTCTTTCCAATTATCATCATTATAGAAAATTGGAATTTTAGAGACAATGACGGATAGTGAAAAAAGGAATAATTGCGCCAAAAGTGTAAGGGTTGGCAGGAATGTGTAACTCCCTGTCTCAATTATGTATCATAATCAATAAGGAATAAATCAGACACGAAAATACGAAGTTTAAAATGTCAAGACGATCAGAATTGGTTAATCTGATTTTTCTTTTTCCTTTCTGTCCCCCCCTCCCCCTTCTATTCAACAAAAGTACATATTATATCTAACTTAGAATTTTAATCTAGACTAAATTTTTAGCATTCTAAAATGATACCAGATTGAGTTGACAGGTCACAATAGTGCAAAATGTGAGATCATTTATTAGTAAGATTAAATATCCAAGTCCATGTGGGTTTCATTTATTCACCAAAGCTTATGATATGCTATTTTGTAAAATAACCATTACAAAAAAAAAAAAAAAAAAAAAAAACAAGAAAAAGAATAAAATGATTTGAAAAAAAAAATAAAAGAAAGGAAAATAAAATGCACTCATGTCGCCAGCATTACCATTAGCTTCGAGCCCAAGGGCAACCACTAAGTTGGTGCACGGGATTTTCTGACCACCGCTTCTTTCCAGCTCAGCTTTCATCCTTTTGGACCAGTGTAGGATTGGTTCACTGAAAAGAGTAGAAAAAGAGAAAATAAAATGGCAAAAATAGGAACAAAAACAAACTTTAATGTACATCAAACTTTACCTACACTTTCCATACTACTATTATCGAGAATGCAATCTTACTGAATCACATCTGGCTACAATTTTAAAAAGTTTTTTATTAAATTGAGCTTTATATAGGGCAATTTCCACTAAATGTGCTCAAAGCGCTTTACAAGGGGTCCCTGGTCAACAGCAACATTTAACATGTAGGACGGGACATGACGCCTGTTAGGCGATATTACAATTTTTCGGACAAAGACAACGCTGTTAACGGCCAGGTACTCATTTTACACCTGAGTACAGTGAGAGAATGTGAGTAAAGAGCCTTTTCCAAGGACTCAACTATACGCCGAGTGTGAGGCTCGAACCCAGGACTTTCTGAGTGTCATACCACTAAACCACATAGCCGCAGTTGTAAGACAGATAGAAACATGCTTCCAAAGGTAACTTGATGTCTAATATCATTTTCTCATTTCAAAGTTTATGTAGCAAATAGACTAAGTGTCTTCAAAGTAGACCTAAAAACCAACAATCATCATGTTTACATATTTTAACCCACAACATATAAAAAATTCTAACTTTCATCACTAGAGTTGCGTTAGGTTTTACTCTATTACAGCAACATCTATTCACTTCGTTTTAACTTTAAGTCCCCATTCTGAAGCACTTCAACAAATTTAACATTCGCGATGCTCTGAATGTAGCCTGTCCTCACTGGCCAGGATAGGTTCACAGAAGGGTTACCAGAAGGCCGCATGTGTGGCCAAATTGACAAAAATGAGAATCCTGTTTCTATTACAGTCCAAATCAGTATTGGGGACGTCGCTTTATTGGGGCAGATGCTTTATTGGGATAATTCCTTGGGAACATAATTTTTTCTATTTAAAAATTATACCCTTTCCAATTCCCATCCGCTTGGGACAGTCAGCCGCTTAATGGGGACGGACTTTGACAATGACTGTCTCCATAAAAGAGCTTTTTCATTGTCTTCAATAGTTTAAAACCATGGTTCATAATGGAAATTAGTCTAATGGGATGGTCAACTATGTGAGTGTGGTCATACCGCTCATCACAGAGGTATGAACGAATTGGGTGTGCGGTCAATAGAGATGTGAACAATAGAATTTACCTGTATCCCTTTTCAGTGCCATCAACTGCCATTGTCATGTTCATGGGTCAACTGACCAATGGTGTGATGGGTAATGAGTGAGACATGAAATGTCACTCAATTTCATGGCCATCACTTAATTGGGATACTGCTTAATTGGGACGATTTGTTGGGAATCGAGCCGTCCCGATAAACCGGCTTAGACTGTATTAATTGTTAAAATTATCTTTTAAAAATTTAACAAAAAATAAAAACATAAATAAATAAATTTAATTAAAAATAATAACAATGTTTAAAATTAGTCTAAACAATTCTTTTTAAATCACCATGTGAGCTTCCATTTGGTCACTTTTGAAGTCAAAATTGACTACAAAGAACCCTGACCTTTCGAATGAGTTGGTGTAAACCAACTAACAGAGAAGGAAAAGAACAATTCATTAATTAATCCACTTAGTGAAAAAAAAGAGAAAAAAAAAGGTGTGGAAAAAATATCTGTAGTTCAACGATGAAATAACGTAAACAGAAGAAATGTTCATACGCTGAAATTTTTTAACTTTCACGATTGGATAAAAAGACAAAACAAGAGGTTCCCAAAATTCTGTTTTTAGAAATTCCAGATTACTTTAGAAGACAGACCTTAGACTAGGATGGATGTGTACATCGACGGACAATAAATTACCATGGAGCATTCTCTCTTTTTTTTTCTCCATGAAAATCACAAAACCTAAGTAAACCGACGTTTATCTAGATTGAAACCCAAAATCTTGACACAGATAACTGGGGTTGGAGATCCCAATTCAAAAGGATAAGAGACAAAAATACAGGAACAAGAACTCTTAACTAAGGGTATCAAACGGGAACTGTCAATGTCATTTCATAAACAAAATTTTGTGTTCTTCTGCCTACGGTTCTCTTGGCTGAATGGTATACACATTCCCTCACCATTTTAGAGTTGATGGTTCGGTTCCTGGTTGAGGTTTTTTTTTATTTTAAAAAAATTTAACTTAAGAGTTGACATATTCATTACTATTTTTCTTTGTGCAAATCATTTTTTTTAAAACTTTTTTTAAATGGCCTTATTTATTTAACCATTGTGATGAATGTTGGATTGCATTACATTACAGAAGTTTTTATTATTTTTTATTCTCAAGCACTATGCATGAATGTCAACAATGATGATTTTTCACCTACAAATTCTAGCTTTAAAACACTTGTGATATAGGATAAGGCAGAAAAAAATGCGTGTCTTTTATTACGTCTTTAAGAAAAATTCACTTGTTATTTTAAAACCTTACTGTTGATACTCATTAAAACTTTCATCAATAAAGGTTTTTATATAACATGAAAAAAACCCCTGTAATATAAGACATTCATTAACTATCTGCTATTTATAAATCACTCTTGATGTTTGACATTTATAATTCAATTGGATAATCATTAGGAAGTGTATAAAATAGTGAATGTAAATGTAAATAAAGGGAAAAAAGGAATGTGTGACTTTAATTTGTGGAAATAAGAGAAAGTTATGTGATAAACAATTTGGAAAAAACGAAGTGCTTGAAAAGATTACAACTGAAACTTGATAACTGGCAAGAACTCGACATAAAACCTTTCAAATAGATATAGAAAACTGCCTTTAACGAAACAAGTGCATAAATGCCAAGACCCTAGCCAGGCCAGTACTTTGGTAAACGTCTATTTGGCACTCCAGCAATGAGCTGATTGTGCGGCTATGTGGTCTTGTGGTATGACACACTCGCTTTCAGATCAGAGGGTCCTGGGATCCAGCCTCTCACGGTGTATAGATGAGTTCTTGGAACCTTTTCTCTTTACTCGCATTCTCCCACAGTACTCAGTTATAAAATGAGTACCTGGCCGTTAATTTATCAAATTAATATATAAAGTGTTGCTATTGGTTCTTCGTTGTATATTTTTACATTTTTGTGCATTTGCATATATTATATTATATTATATATATATATATATATATATATATATATATATATATATATATATATATATATATATATATTATATATATATATATATATTATATATATATATAATATATATATATATATATATATATATACATTGTCGCCATAGATTCTCAACTTTGTGTTTATACATTTTCATGCATGCCACGTCTGGAAACGATTTTCCATTTTTTTAAAATGAATAAAGTATATCTTATCTTATCTTAAAAGCATTGTCTCTGTCCGAAAAAAAATTGTATTATCGCTTAACAGGTGCCATGTCCTGTTCTAAATGTTAAGCGTTGCTGTTGGCCAGGGACCTCTTGTAAAGCACTTTGAGCATGTTTAGTGGATATTGCTCTATATAAAAGCTCAATTTAATATAATAAAAATGACCCAGCGGCTGTGGCCCGATTTTTTAATATATTTCTGAGAGTTGGGTCTAAGAAAAAAATCCATAGATGTTTTGTATATGGATGAATTTTGATATCTTTATATTGTTGTATTTATATATCTAATTTTCCCCAGGAAGAATTGTCCTTTTGCTTGGAGTTGTTTATGTTTGACATGACAAAAAACAACTGAACATTTATGAACAAATCCTAAAATCCCCGAAATCCGCGGAAGATTATCATCACTGGTCCTCACTATATTTTTAAAAATATTTCTTTTATTTTTTATTTTTTTATTTTTTTGCAAAATCTCGACAATTTGCAAAAAATTGCAAATTTTGCGGCCGCAATGCAAATCACAGATGCAAAAAACTGCCATGACAGAAGAGACAAGAAAATACGAAAAAGTAAAACGATTTTTTCCCGTAGGGTTAAACAGATGTGGGAGAGAAGAAAAAAAAACAAACAGAAAAACCGTGTGGTTGGTAACTGGAAGTTCATCACTCATAACTGTCTACAGTTATTCAGAGTGGACTCCCCGACTCTGAATAACTGTAGACAGTTATTCAGAGTCAATTGTCTACAGTTATTCAGAGTGGACTCCCCGACTCTGAATAACCGTAGACAGTTATTCAGAGTCGACTCTGAATAACCGGAGAAAGTTATTCAGAGTCAATTCAATATCCCTTTTAATCGTGGATAAAATAGGGTATAATTCAGATTTGAATGATTTATAATCAGAAATTGGTAAATCAAAACTCTTGATCGGGCAAGTGATTTAACATCTTAACTTTTCATCAAAATTGAATTCAGGCCAAAGTTTTATCCCTTAAATTATAACTTATGCCCTACAATCTCATCCCAGGAAAATCCTGATTCAAATTCCAGCGACCATCTTAAGCTCGTTTTGAAATGCAACAGTTCAGGTCACAAATTCTCTTAGAGAGAGAGAGAGAGAGAGAGAGAGAGAGAGAGAGAGAGAGAGAGAGAGAGAGAGAGAGAGAGAGAGAGAGAGAGAAGAGAGAGAGAGAGAGAGAGAGAGAGAGAGAGAGAGAGAGAGAGAGAGAGAGAGAGAGAGAGAGAGAGAGAGAATATCCCGTAGACAGATTTCCAACAATGATTCCCATATCTCAAGCCAGCCAGTCTACATTTTAAATGCGCGACATATAAGGTCACCCTCCTTACGTCCAGTACCACGAGAGATTTGATGATCAGGTGAGAGTGGCGAGGAAGGGGGGGGGGGGGGGTGTTGCTAAGCTGACCCTACACAGGGATGAGAATAGCGAGAAGGGACGGCGGCTAGGCGAGGCTACCCTCCCTAGCTGTTGGTTAATAGGGATGAGAATAGCGAGAAGGGACGGCGGCTAGGCTAGGCTACCCTCCCTACCTGTTGGTTAACAGGAATGAGAATAGCGAGAAGGGGTGGGGCTGCATGTTCACCCTCCTTACGTCCAGTGCCACTAAAAGTAGTAACGAGAGAGATGATGATGATCAGATGAGAGTAGTGAGGAAGGGGGGTGCTAAGCTGACCCTACACAGGGATGAGAATAGCGAGAAGGGGCGGGGCTGCATGTTCACCCTCCTTACGTCCAGTACCACTAAAAGTAGTCACGAGAGAGATGATGATGATCAGGTGAGAGTAGTGAGGAAGGGGGGGGGGTGTTATGCTGACCCTACACAGGGATGAGAATAGCGAGAAGGGACGGCGGCTAGGCTAGGCTACCCTCCCTACCTGTTGGTTAACAGGGGTGAGAATAGCGAGAACGGACGGCGGCTAGGCTAGGCTACCCTCCCTACCTGTTGGTTACAGGGGTGAGAATAGCGAGAAGGGGAAACTACCTCTATTACTATTCTCATCCCGGGGGTGAGAGCTCGATCGCTTTTCTATTCTCATCCCGGGGGTGAGAATAGAGGCAGCCTTTTCAAAAATTTGGTTCAGTAGTAGAATTGCCTATACATAATTTTGCTGAAAAGCACTTTATAATGAAATATACATATTGAGATCAAATAAATTAAAATTTCTGTCAAAGTCCCTTGGTGGAGTGTGAGTGTGAGTGAGCGAATTCTTACTTTCGTTTTCTCTTGGCTGAAATTTGATTTGAAAAACATTAATTCTTGATCATAATACTGTCAAATAGATAAGAGTAAATATAAAATTCGTCCAATTTAAATCTATCCAATTAGTACCAGGAGATAAATGTTTGATCTTCTTCGTCCTCATCATCGTCCACAGCCCTTGAAGTAACAGGCAGAACTTCGCCAAAGAAGGTTGCCATGTTTATCACAGGGTTGCCAGATTATTTTTCAACAAAATGCCAGGGGAAGACTCAAAAAATGCCAAAACACTCAAAAAAATGCCAAAGTCTGTTGACTCCCACCCCCACTAAGAAAACTACTCACTTTTGATAGACAATTTACTATCATATCCTGGTGGCTTGCGTGTTTTATCTTCTTTTTTTTTCTTTTTTTTTTTTTGAATTATACTAAATTTCCTGTTGGGGTAATTTTTTACTTACTGACTACTAAGTGGAGTGCTAAACCACTACACCACGGTTGGATTTTAAGAATGAAAAGAAATACATTAACATGAAAGGTAAATACGTAAAGGAGTGAAATCATTGGATGCTGTAAAATCAGACCACCCTAACGAACAGAGTTAAAAGTTAACAGGCGACCATGACGCAAATATACACGAGTTTTGCAGGAGATTCCCAGAAAACTTACGAGGATACTTGTCGAGGGCTGAATTTGAGTGAATATCTGAGGGAGGCAGGGCTAGTTCAGGGTGTGAGTTTTAATAGCAAAGTTTTCCGATGTGAAGAGATTTGTTTTTACGCGTTTAGAAAGGTGTCATTTGAAGTATAATATACAAGAAAAGAAAATGCCAAATGAAAATGCCAAATGCCAAATGATTTTTCTAATGCCAAACGGTTTTCAAAAATGCCAGATTTTTGGAATCTGGCATTTAAAATGCCAAACTGGCAACCCTGGTTTATCAAATGAAACCGGATACAGATGACAGCTGATTTTCGTGTCTAAATTGTAGGTGACCACTGATTTTAATGTTTTTTACTTATTCTCACTGGTGCATATTTTTCGCAATGCAAGACATACACGATTAGTTTTCAATTATTACGAATGCATTTGATGCGAGTATCTATATGATTATTTTTTAATCTGTCTGTATTCATCTATGCTAAAGACATGAACAGAGACTTTTGTTACGTGGCTACAAGAAAATCAATCTTAACACTGGATGTCCGTCACTCTGATCACGTGACATCTGTTTATGTTATGATGACAGTGTTGGATCGATAGAAAGAGAATCACCACCTTAATAATTTGTAAACAATATTTTTCTTCAGTTCCATCATGTTTAGCTCGGTAACCAGTTGGTTAGGAGTGGGCCAAAGACCTAAAGATGACGAAGAGAACAAGGAAAATGAAGGCCAAGTTCATTCTGAAAGCAAGGACAGCATCAGTTCGACTTCTGTCGAAACCAGTATCAGCTCCAAATCTGGATTGACTGAAACTGAGTCTTCTGATGGAGAAGGGAAAGCCTCGTCAACTTCTGAGGACATCAATCCTCTTGACACCCTTGAAGATGTATCAGCTAAAGCACTCAGCACAGCTAAAGAATTTGGAAGTGAGTTTTACCATAACTGATTCAGTCGAGGTAGAAATTAGAGAAAATTGAAATGTCAATTTCAGTGAATAGTTTGCAGAGCAGGGCCTTCTCTGCAGAGCCAACAATCTGTCGCCCATCTATTTTTGGCAACACGTCAACGTTTTGTTTACATCCATTATTTATCGATATTCGTGATATTTTTTTTTTTTTTTTTGCGTTTTCATACGTGAAAGATAAGTCATGGAGACACACAATATATATTTCCTCATATTTTCCACAAAGATCATCATCTCTACTCTAGTTCTAGTTCTAGACTCTCTTTTGCATTTGCACCCTACAAAATAAATTTGTAAATGTCTTTTTTGAAAACTTTAAACCATGCATTTTTGGAAATAAGTATATCTTTATTGATTTCGGTTTGTTTCTTTTGTCGTTTTAGTTGTTGTCCTCGTTTGTTTTGTTTTCTTTTTGTTATTGTTTTTTTCAATTGTTTTATTTTTATCTATTTATTTTTTGTGTGAATGTGTTTGTGTGCGTATGTGTGTAGTTTGTTTTCAATCTATTCCTGGAGAACATCATGATTGAAGACCTATCCCATTTCCCTTCAACCATTTCAACTGGTGGAAGAACGTTCAATAACCTCAGATTTCCTGATGACATCGACCTTATAGTAGGAAGTAATAAAGAATTACAAGATGTCACTAACTGGCTGGTCATCGAAGAAAATTCATTTGGAATGGAGGTAAAAGAAAATAAATGCAAAGTAAAGACAACATCAGAGCCAACATCATAGTCAAAGGTCAATAGTCAATAGCTCGAAGAGATAGTATCTTTTAAATACCTCAGGGTTACATTCACCAAAGACAAAGACGACAGCTTAAAATCGGAAATTAAAAACAGGATAGTGGATGGCAACGAATGCAATATCAAGACTAGATAAATATTAAAAAGCAAGAACATGGTGCTCTGTTCCAAACAGAAATTATACAAGGCACTTATTACATCAATCTTTTTATATGTTAGTTAAAGCTGGACATAGCCCTCAGAAATCCTAGAAAGGAAACAATCATTCGAAATAAATGTTATAGGTGCATCAAAGGCAATGAAGAGATTTACAAAATTGTTTCTCTAACAGACTACTGAAATCCCTCTTGCTATAGACAAAAGAAGAAAATTGTCTTGATTTTGCCATGTTTCTCGCTATTAGACATTGGCAAAAACAATTATTCACGGGAACTTGGAGGCAGGCCTAAGGAGAGAGCAGCTAAAAGAAAAAATGCTGGATGGACAGCCCAACAGTAATGAGGAAATTTTAGGACAGATGTGGATGGAGGGCTCTTACTGCAAAATTATATCTCATGTCTCCTCTACGACTGTCTCGGTCTGGAGAATGAGGTGAGATGTAGTGTGTTATTGTGTATGTGTTTATCAGCTGGATATCTTGAAGCCTAAAGAATCAAGGGAAAGGAATCATCACAATGTGAGAACATTCAAAAAAATTGTTTAACGGGCATTTATATCAATAATGATGATAAATATATGGTATAGAGAAGTGCCAGGTGAAAGCAGAATAAACATATTGCTGTGTCAGAGCCATGTGTGTCTGTCAGTTAGATGCCGCCCAAGTTTGGCTCTGACACCACAATATTTTTAATCTCTGTTTTCATCTGGCACTTCTCTATTCCCTATATTTCGTATCAATGTGATAAAATGCATTTTCACTGTAAGATAAAAATTGTAATGTTCTTACCGTAAAGACTTGTTTGAAAAGTTTGCTCTTGTCCCTCTTAGGTATTGGAAATTGCAGACAAAATTTTATTTCAATTACATTAGATGAAACAAAGAGCTGATATTTACAGTGCAACACCCGTTCATCGAACACGCATTCGATAAATTAATGGATTCAACGAGCGACAGAATTTTCAAATTTTGTCCTTCTTTATCTTAGTAAATTTTTCACTGTATCCAGGAACAATTTCATGGTTTCGACAAACTAAACTTAGACTTAGGGGCAATATACTGGGCTTTAGCCTTCGTGAACTTATAGCCTGGAACTGACCTAAAAAAATTTTTTTTAGCCAAATCATAAAACAAGGCAACGTTCCTAGAAAAAAGTTGATTACTGTGAGTTGTATTCAATAGCTAAACCAATGGAATCATTTATTTAATTGAGCACACAAAAAATAACTCATT
The DNA here is from genome assembly GCF_034508935.2 of Berghia stephanieae. Taxonomy (NCBI): domain Eukaryota; kingdom Metazoa; phylum Mollusca; class Gastropoda; order Nudibranchia; family Aeolidiidae; genus Berghia; species Berghia stephanieae. Next base: position 42,290,490 of record NC_088362.1, read on the forward strand.
TTTCTTTTTTTTTTAACTTGTGATCACCGTCTTGTAATATGACATACATTGTTGGTCAGTCTCAAGCATAGCATTGCCTGACCCAAAACAGTCAGACCGCAGTGTGTGGGTATTTATCACAATCATGTATGTTGACACACTAATGAAGGAACTGCATTGCGACAATGACAATGCCATGTTTATTTTTCAATCGCCTGTGACAAGCACCAGATAGCCATGGACTCAGGCTATAGTTTTACGAAAGGTAGACAAATCCTTCGCCCCTCCATTCTTGCCACCTCCCCCACATCCTACTATGTTATCCCCTGTGCCGTGTTATATGGCGTGGTGATGTGTGTTTTGTTTTTCTAAGAGATTAACTCAGGAGGAATGATATTCATTATTTTGCTAACAAAAAGGTATGAATCTACAAGACCAGGATGTGCAAACATTGAGTTCATATAGAAGAAACGAAATTGACGTCATTCAGCTCTTTGTTTTCAGCCAGCCATTTTTATGAATATATCTCACTAAATTGTATCAATCACCATAAATGTTTAAGGTTACACATATTTTTGTGTGTTGGTACTCCATATATCCAGCTGGCAGATGTTACAAGTATTTTAACCAGCTGCATAGAATGAATACCTATACAGTAGGCTGCATCACAGTTTTTATCTCTTGTCTGACAGCCTTATTCACGTATTCGGTCTTCGTTGAAACACAGATCCAACAAACTTTTTCTGGCTATCCCGTGTAGTTCGTTGAATGCATGTTGCACTGTATGTATATACCTCTCCCTCTCCATCTCATTGAAAAAAATGTTTCCCTTTATTTTCCAGACATTTTGTTCAGTTTTGGAAAAGCTGCTGGGAAAACAGTGGCAGACACTGCAAAACAAATTAAATCCTCTGTGGAAGAAAAGGTAAGATGATTGTCGTGTCGGATAATGTGTATGTATATTATTATATCCTTTTTAGAACTACATCTAGGTTTTCCATCCAGCTTTATCTCAGTCGGCATGAAATGGTACAGTTAATATTTTGGAATGGAAACTTGTGGTCCAATATGGTGTGTGGGCGACTTCCTGACCTCTGATTCATTTAGTACTATTCCAGCAAGGTGTCATCACCTCAGTCCCACTGACTGTGTTCAATCAGAGTTTCATTGTGTCATTTGATTTCATTTCATTTTGAAGTACTGTTTTAAAATTAAAATAAAGCAAAATCAATTTTCATAATCTGCACCTTCCATTCTTGTTTTGTTTGAAACTTGGTAGTCAAATTTGCAATGTTTCAAAGTATTGAGAAATTAAGTAAAAAATGTTAATTTTATTTTTAAAAAGAGAAGAAAAAAGTAGGAGGTTATTTTTGGTGAAGAGGTCAAATAAAAGAGTTTGGTATTATGATGGATAAATTTATCTTTATGATTCTATATTCTTCATAATTATTTTAAATCCTTCAGACAATTTTAGGAGATTTCCACAAGGAGCAAGACAAATTTGTTGAAGAAAGGAAAGAAAAATCGAAGCAAGAGGAGGCGTCTGTTCCACCTTGGGTGGGATACAATGATGAAGAGAATCTCAAAAAACAAATACTAGCACTGTCACAGGTATTACTTTGATAGTTTTTGAACCTCATTTATTGTGTCTGAACTTTCTAGAATGTCAAGCATCATGTAGAAACTATGAGTGATGATGAGCAAAATTTTTATTTCCATCGAGACCCATGGATATGATTGAAATGTTATAACTTTACTAAGGAAGAGGTTTGGCAAGGTCTTGAATCTGAGATATAAAATGCCTTTGAGCTTTATTGAAACTAAGTCCAGCATCTTTGGTTCGTTTTTTTTTAGAGTGAGATGATATACAAGATTAATTCACATAAAGCTTAAGAACATATTATTTTCTGGAGAGTAAGCCTCATCACAATTAATACTTGTTTATTTGTGTGTGTGTGTGTGGGGGGGGGGGGGGGGTTGTTGTTGTTACCCATTTCATTTTCAACATAACTTCACCCCAATCCGTCTGTTTGTTTAAACTGTGACAGTGGTTAATTCTAGTTTCATGTTAATGTGAAGTAGAAGATTTCCTCTTTCTATGATCATGATGATAATAGTGATAACATTTTAGGGAAATTCAAGCACCATATTTATAATTTCAATTATTTCAGTTGACTTTTGCTTAAAATTTTGCATCTAACCATATTTTACGCTCTGAACGTTTTCAGATGATATTCATGTTTTCACTGTGTATTGCGTTGATGAAATTTAGTATATAATTAAGCAATTAAATGTATTTTTAAAATGTCATATTCAACCAGCAAGTAAAATACCTGTATTGAAAATGTTAAAGGGAGGTAATTTATGTGTCACAATTAACTGCATTAATTAGTAGCTTTATGTTGAAAACGGACAAGAAGAGAAGAAGAAAATTACCTCATAGAACAATAGACTTGGCTAGATAATGGCTTTATTGTTATAAAATATTCTCATAAAAGTTAAGGAAATTCAAGAAAATAGAGGTAAACTTAATTGGTTTGTTCCCTTTATGGTAAGGTTTTAAAAAATCTTCTTAATTTCTATACAGGACAAACGCAACTTTGTGCGCAAGCCTCCATCTGGCGTGCAATTCAACTTTGACTTCAACACATGCTACCCCATTGCCTTGGCAACGCTTCAGGAGGATCCCAACTTACAAAAGATGAGATTTGATTTGGTCCCAAAAACGTCAGTTCATTTATAATTATATTTTTTTTTCGGGTTTTGTTTTGTTCATTTAACTTTTCAGGATATGAACATCTTAAGAAATCTGCTGACGGCAACTAGATTTTCCAACAACTCTGTATTAGTGATTACATTTATTTGTAAACCATTGTAAATTATTATTTTCAGGTGAAACGGAACTTAAATCCATGTAACAATTATTTTTTTTATTCATTAATTTCCCTTTAATGTACAAAGTGCAATTGAGGATTTTCAAAACATGGATAATGGTTAATAAGGATGACTGCTTTACTTGCTTATTTGCAAAATTCTGAAATTATTTGATGTTTTTAAAATTTGGATATATTTGTTTCTATGGAATTAGGTGACCTCACTTGTATAGGGTTATTGATTTTTGTGTTGAGTGTGTGTATTGTCTGATAATTTCTTGCTTAGTCAAAAGCAGAGAATAGCGTATTTGAAAATGATGGATTACTCTCTATATCTTGTTCTGATCGAAATGGAAAACATAATTCAATTGAACTTTGCTCCTCTTTTTTTTTTTTTTTTCTTTCCACTAAAGTTTTTCAGGCCTTCCTGGTAAGGAAGACATATTTAAATTCTGATTTAATTGTCACAATGAAATCAGAAATAATAAGCATGAATAGATATCAGAAAGTATTTTTAAAATTTTTTAAATGCAAGAAATTTCCCTTCTCTTAAAGTTTGTGATATAATGCTTCGTCTAGATGATCTGAAGTGAGGCAAAATTTATTCAAAATGTTTATTTTTGAAGACTCACCTATAGTCATCTCCATCTAAAAAAACTCTTAGGAATCAAGCATAGTTTGCTTTTTAATGTTGATTTGAAGTGTATTCTCTATAGACATGGCACAGCCATCGGTTCATAAACAAGTCACCATGAAATTAATTTTTTAAAATTTTAAATTATTATTGAGGGTGGGGTGGGAGACCTATTGAGCTTATAATGAAATAATTGTTGTCGAGTAAAAATTCTGTTTCTACATTGAGAGTGCTGAGTTAAGCTTTTATATAAAAACCACGGTATAAGTTAAACTTCAAATCATTTTTTCAAATCACCCAATGACTCAATAACAAAAGTGGCTTGATATCTTTTCACGGGAGGGTTGTTGCTATGAGTCTTTCAATCAATGGTTGTCAACTTGATCCATCTATTGCCCTGTTTAAGCAATCATTTTGTACATTGTTTCCCCAGTGTGACTGAAGAAACGTTTTGGAGTAATTACTTCTACAGGGTCTCATTGATTCGACAGTCCAGTCAGTTGACTTCCTCTCTGGCTCAGTCGTCAGGTGAGTCAAATAATGTTATTTTCTCTTCATGTGGCCCATCTCAATATTTTCCTCCCTTCTCATTTGGCTTTTATTATTATTATTATTATTATTATTATTATTATTATTATTATTATTATTATTATTATTATTATTATTATTAATATAATTATATATATATATATAATATATATATATATATTTTTTAATGTGATCAAGCATTTTGACTGCCATACTAAATTCTGTTGCGTAAATAATCTAAGAACTTAGCTCTTCCTGTGCCTCTGGCTCATCAGACTGTTACTCGTTTGTCGTGGATTATCAACATAATAAAGATTCAAAACTCGAGTAACTGATTTGATGTCATAGTACATTCAAGTCGACTTTGCATTTTTTAAAATTATGTTTTGAGTTGTAGGACCTTAAGATGTCAAAGGATATTCAGGTCGTCCTGCTTTCTGCTAGCCCTATTCGACAAAACATCATTGCCCGTCTGGCATTGGTGATGAATATTTGTAAGTATTGCTCCGGTTATGATCTCAAATGCAAATAGGGGATTAACTATTATGCTATATCAGTCAAAGCTGGCGTTCACTACCATGCATTAAATTGAATTGAGATTACATTGAATTGGGAACTAACTGCCTGTGGTAAACACTTCACAGTGTATGCATCCTCTCTATCACAAATCCTGGCTAGTTGGGCAATGTCCTAGGTCAATGACCAATCAACCCCATACTATGTCACCTTTACTGTCACCAGATCTAAAGAGATTCAGCTACACATTTATTGCTGGATCAATTGATTATCTGTGAAAAAAAATTCAAAGATGTGGGATGGAGTCCAGTCTCTTTACAGTTAGTAGTGATCCCCCTAACCACTCTGACACTTTTTGAGCCATGAATGGAGTGGTTAAAAAAAAAAAGTCCTTCAAATCCATAAGGGCCACGGATTCTGAGTTTATCCCAATTTTTGTGGTGTAAGAGGGACAGTAATATTTGCTTGCAACACCATGCATGGGGCGCTAGTCTGTCTTAAAGTACTTTTCGCCAGATCTAATAGATATAGGAGTGTGATTTGTTATTTAAAAACATAAAACAACCTTGACTGAGTCTGGGACTGGTATACATGATTTTGCTTGTGTTTCAAATGCTCCAACAACCCAGCAATTGAGACATCAGGAGAATGATACTGTCTCACAAGCCCATAGGATTTTTTGTTGTCTTTGTACTAGCACCTTTTCTGTTTCATCATACCCGTAAAATATCTAACAAACATCCTTTTCATTTTTCTTATTTGGAGTAATATACTTTACTTTTGATATATTTTTGATTTGTATTTATTTATATAAATATTTTTCTTTTTGTGTGTGTGTGTGTGTATGCGTGTGTGCTCGTATACAGGAAAAAGTTCTAGCAGTAGCTCTAGAAGATCATCTACAGGAAGTGAAGCAAAAGGTAAGAATGATAAGTAAAGTTGTTGAGAGTGATCTGGAAAAAAAATGATTATTATCCCTTCTACAGGACATTGCCCTGACATTGTTAGCAACACTAGATTATCCCTCTAACAAATGCTTTTTAGTAATCCCCATATTCTAAATGTGAAAAACCATCAATCAATGATATTGTAAGACATTAAAAATGGAAATATAGTTAATTGAGTTTCGAACTTGGATTGCCCATGTTACATTACAAATCTTATCCACTTGGCCATTTCACTGTAAAGGCAACTCAACAGTTAGCATATAGGTGTTTTGTTTTGTTTTTTAATTTATTTGTTTATTTATATTTTGTCTTTAATATTATTATTATACGTTTGGGGTCCTTTTCTCCTTTTTCTTTATATAAACGAGGTTAACTCAATCAAGCGTAGTCTCACTGTCGTTGTGTTACAGAGGTTATTATTATTATTATTATTATTATTATTATTATTATTAGTAGTAGTAGTAGTAGTAGTAGTAGTAGTAGTAGTAGTAGTAGTAGTAGTAGTAATAGTAGTAATAGTAGTTATAGTAATAGCAGTTGTAGTAGTAGTAGTAGTATAGTAGTAGAAGTAGTAGTAGTAGTAGTAGTAGTAGTATAGTACCTGCCAGGCGGAGTTGTCGTACCAATAAGGTCGCAGGTTCAAACCCCACCACCGCCGCGAAAAATTTTTATTCTCTATTGTCTTCTGGCACTTTTCTACTCACTTCATATCTTGTTGTTACCAACATAAGTGCCTGCTCCACTCGCTTTTCTGAATTAAAAATTCACCCCATACACCGGAGCATACTCAATGTCTCAATCGTTTCTATGTTATATGTTTGTGTTGAGAATATTGGCTATTAAGCTTAACTGCTGGTCAAAATACTTCGCGATGGTGGTGGGCGAACGAATCGGCGGTCCCAGAAGTGGGTGAGAGAGGGATCTAGAAATGACTTGGGTTTGAAACGAATATTTTTGTGTTCGTGGATAGCTCACACGGTAGAGCCACGCTCTCACCTGCCAGGCGGAGTTGTCGTACCAATAAGGTCGCAGGTTCAAACCCCACCACCGCCGCGAAAAATTTTTATTCTCTATTGTCTTCTGGCACTTTTCTACTCACTTCATATCTTGTTGTTACCAACATAAGTGCCTGCTCCACTCGCTTTTCTGAATTAAAAATTCACCCCATACACCGGAGCATACTCAATGTCTCAATCGTTTCTATGTTATATGTTTGTGTTGAGAATATTGGCTATTAAGCTTAACTGCTGGTCAAAATACTTCGCGATGGTGGTGGGCGAACGAATCGGCGGTCCCAGAAGTGGGTGAGAGAGGGATCTAGAAATGACTTGGGTTTGAAACGAATATTTTTGTGTTCGTGGATAGCTCACACGGTAGAGCCACGCTCTCACCTGCCAGGCGGAGTTGTCGTACCAATAAGGTCGCAGGTTCAAACCCCACCACCGCCGCGAAAAAAATTTTTATTCTCTATTGTCTTCTGGCACTTTTCTACTCACTTCATATCTTGTTGTTACCAACATAAGTGCCTGCTCCACTCGCTTTTCTGAATTAAAAATTCACCCCATACACCGGAGCATACTCAATGTCTCAATCGTTTCTATGTTATATGTTTGTGTTGAGAATATTGGCTATTAAGCTTAACTGCTGGTCAAAATACTTCGCGATGGTGGTGGGCGAACGAATCGGCGGTCCCAGAAGTGGGTGAGAGAGGGATCTAGAAATGACTTGGGTTTGAAACGAATATTTTTGTGTTCGTGGATAGCTCACACGGTAGAGCCACGCTCTCACCTGCCAGGCGGAGTTGTCGTACCAATAAGGTCGCAGGTTCAAACCCCACCACCGCCGCGAAAAATTTTTATTCTCTATTGTCTTCTGGCACTTTTCTACTCACTTCATATCTTGTAGTATAGTAGTAGTAGTGGTAGTTGTAGTAATAGTAGTTGTAGTAGTATTACTGAATTAGAAGTAAGAGAGAGAGAGAGTATGCTTGTGTGTTTACATTTTTTCCTGGGAAATCTTATTCAGGTATTATTGGGCAAAACTTTATTTTAACCTACCTGGTGCTGAAATGTTCAGCAATTCACCCCTGCCCCTCCTTTCTATCTATACCTAAAAACGCTCTACCATAATAGACCAATGATGCTGTCATTCGAGAGGCGGGTAATAAGGCAGTGACCACTAACTGCACATTAAAACTGTTGTCATCATTAGATGTGTGTGTGTGTGTGTGTGTGTGTGTGTGTGTGTGTGTGTGTATGTGTGTGTGTGTGTAAGCAACTGAACTGGTCATTTCCATCCTAGAGTCTCTGCAGTCTTCATCTGAAAGTAAAATTGGTTTACGGAAGTGATAACCTAAAAAAACAATTTTAACATTATAAACAAAGAAGGAGATGATTGCAGAGATAAAACATTAGTGGGAAAGAAATCATTTTGATCACTTATTAGTTAACATCACCTGTACTTGTCTATTTAGTTGGGATTGTTTTTTTCATTTCTCATTTATTTATTCAAACAAATATTTATTTAGTTATTTTCTTTTTTATGTCCATTCCATTTGATAATTTTTTATTGAGTTACAGATCAGTTGTGCTAAGCTCCCTGTTTTTTAGAATAACTCGAATGCTAAGTCTGTAAACCTCTGCATTGACTTTTTATTTATCGTTTTTTCATTGTCTGTATGCATATGTAGTGGAAATTTATGTTGTTAAGTACCCTTTTATACTGTTGTGAAACGTGGACGCTTGACAAAGAATGTACTAGGAGGTTAGAGGCATTTGAGATATGGATGTATAGCTTAGAAGAATGTTGAGGTTATCATGGACAGACAAGTATACGAACAACGAGGAAGTGTTGGTGAAGGTGAGAAAAGGAAGAATATTGATAGATACCATCAGAAAAAGGCAGTTACGGTTTCTGGGACATGTGTGGAGAAGAGACGGAAATAGAAAAGTTGGTACCATCTGGGGTGATCGAAGGAAAGAGAGCTAGAGGAAGACAGAGAATGACATATTGAAATAACCTAAGAAAAGCCAAAAGTTATTTTAGACTTCATGCGCACCGCATCGTGATATGTGGTGACAGCTGACCGGCAACGTGCTCAAGATTACATCCCACGAGATGGATGATGATGCACAATACTACATTATGTTGAAAATGTTTTCACAATTTTGATGTCTATATCGCTGTTTTTCAAAAAGGTTACTGTTAGTTTTCCCTCCACTATAATAATATTACTTGATACTACAGGCAAAGACAACTCATGACAGATGTAACTTCATTTTTTTTCATGATTCTTTCCCTTATTTCCCTCGTTTCGCTGTTCTGTCACTCATTACTCGCAAGTAAAACCAATGATAATTTTGTTAAATTTCAATAATTAAATCAGTTTTCGTCTTCAACCTACTATTTTCAATAACTATCACTGTGTATCTATCAGTGTTGTTTAAATTCATACAATCATTTATTATTATTTTTTAAAATTTCAACGCTTCGTGGAATTTGATCAATTGTGGGCGTGAAGAGCACCGTACTTTCAGAGAGCTTGTTTACTCGCAAACTACGCGCAGCTCTGCCTGCAGTCAAGCAAGCGACCTTGAGTTCGGTCAGAGGTTAAGGTCGAGAATGTTGATAAACATAAAAACGATCATAACATCCGCCTTGCGCCCCCCCCCCCCCCCCCCCCCCCCCCCCCGTCCCGAGCAGACTTATTTATTTTGTTTAGTTGGTATGCTGGCCGGTTGGGCAGTGAAACGATTGGTAGTGTACACCATCAAAGCCGGTTTGCGTCTGACCACCAACAAATTGTATGGTAGTTTTGATTAATTAACCGTTTGCGTTGTATAGGTATGGGACTATGTTTCATACTGTATACATGTACCACTTTTGTTTATTATTAAATGAAAACTGGAAGATTGGAGGCGAGATATGTTGGGGGGGTAGTGGGAAGGGAGGAGGTTATTGTGTTTGGTTTAAGGGACAGGTGAGGTAGAGGTAAGAGTGGGACAGCTTTCATGCAGGATGGCATCAGAACCGTGCAGCGTAGGGTCACTACATCAATCTGAATCAAGGGCTTAGGGATGAATGGCAGGCGAAGTCGTACAATGGAAGCACCAGGGTCAAGGCCGTTGTACACTGAGCTACACATCTTTTCTTCTGGTATTAATTTCAAATTTCCCCCTTTGCGATACTTGCACTACATGCACATTCTGCTTTTCCAATTGAGTCTTCCAAAATTAGTGTTAGCGAGTTGAATTCACAAAGAAAGACCCGTACTATTTTGCAACAATCCCTTTTAAATTAATTTGACTCAAGAGTGTGATCTAGAATTATGTAGTTATAGGGGCAAAATGGTTGCAATTCGGATCCCTCCCCCCTTTCCATTTACCATTTCTGTGTAAGAGCAGTTTAAAATAACTATGACTGGAATAAAATCGGGAAAGTTGTAGGTGATATAAATAACCAATGCACGTCGTGGGAGTTGCATCCTAATTTTGTTAATATCTTTAAAGCCTTTCAGATTGGAGGGGGGGGGGGGGGGGGTTCGTTTGAAATGAATGTGTCACGCGAAACAAATTCTGTAATATTATGGTTGTTCATTTTTATTCCTTGGGTTGTACAAATATTATACCGCCTCTTTGTTGTTGATTTGTTTGAGATTGAAAATATGATTAACGTGAATGGCCGTTTAAAAATATAATGCTAGCATTGCGCTCCTGTTTGCTCGTTATTCGAGCTCTTCAGTCATTAAATTATTAGATTCGTTTCGGGCCAGGGAGTGTTTAAAGGTAAATGGGGTGCTCTCTCATTTCAGTTTCGATGCGTTTCCGTTCTGTTTCTACCCCCCCCCCCCCCCCCCCCCTCCGTCCCCATCTTTGGGTGTGTGACAGATAGATAGATACACACACACACACACACACACAGAGAGAGAGAGAGAGAGACTCCTCGCTTCTTTTATTCCACTTGAATCCTATGTAGTGTGTTGTTTTTGTGGCAATAGTAAAGTATGCATGCTGCATGCTGTCTCTTCATTGTTTACTTACACATATTGCAGCACAGTGTGGCGTCTGTCCTTTATTTAATCTACAACGTTCTATATATACCCTTTAAAAGCAAAAGAGAACAACAACAACCCCCCCCCCCCCCCCCCCCCCCAAATAAATCCGATCATGAATCCAAATGATTGTTGTTTTTTCCCAATAAATATGGAGTCAATTCCCTTTTTTGTGTCATTCGCTGCGATCAAAGGAGGATTGAAAGGGGGGGGGGGGGGGGGGAAGCAAGTAGGACACTGGTATGGATAGAATGCTGTTTGTTTTTTTTCCCTGGGAAAGATCCTTAGGAATTGGTTACACAGAGAACACAAGTCTCAGGAAGTTGCATTTTTATTATCTACTTTTAATTTTCATTAAGTCAAATGGAAGGAATTGAATGAAGTGCTAACTGATGCATTGAGCCGGAGTATATCCCGCTCTCTATAACATGAAAAGGAACAATAGCAATTGCTTGAAATCCCTTGGATCAGACGCTAGTCTTTCGCAAAGTACTTTCCTTTGGGTGTGAAGCAAGTGCTCTACCAACTGAGCTATCAGGATCCCAAATAATACATATTCAAAAGAGAGGAAAAAAGTACCCAGCTATTCAGTGCCCTCATCCAAGTCTATTTTTATTTATTTTGCAAGACACCACTCTCGATTAAGTATTATTTGCCCATGCCCATCATAAAAAAATTTGCATATTTTGTGCAGCATGTGTGTTGCGTTTATGACTCACATTTTTCATCTCATTCTGTGAGTCATAACAAGTATGGTGTGTGTAACGGGTATGGGTCGGTGAAAACAAGCTGTCGATATTTTTCTCCCTTTGTGTTCAAGATTTCAAACACAGCGTCTCTTATTCCCTTTTTTTACTATGTTATTAATGTCACATCTCAGGCTGTGTCATCCATCCCGCTAAAGTCAATCAGCCAGTTTGTTGAAATTAATTGGTCACGTTCTTTTACATTTCGGCCCATTATGCTTGGACCGACATTTACTTATTTACAGGTCTGACAACCAAAATTGTTATGGGCTCATGGTTATAATGGAAATGCCCCCAAACCAATGCAAAATATTTGCCATTACAACAATGTTAAATCAAGCTAATAATTGCGCTCGGTTATCAGACCTGAATATGTGTACTCATACGTTTGGGCCGAAAGGGCTCCTGATGATAGCTCAGTGGTAGAGCCTTCATCTCACCAACATTAGGATCTGTATCGATCCTAATTGCAGTCAAGATTTTTTTTTTTATCTAGCCATCCTATCCACCCAACAGTTTCTGTCAGATGTGGCGGGCCGTGTGTACTTGTTTAAGATTGAATAGCATTCTATTAAAATGATGGAAATCAGTTTCATCGTCACGAAACTCTATCGAGACCTGGATAAACGTTCGGATCCATGGGCCTTATGCCTCCTAATGAATTTTTTTAAAAATTAATGTGTGGACCAAAAACTTTTTGATTTTTTTTCGTCTGACAATTACATATCTGTCCTACTTTGGAAATACAGATAGGTATTTAAAATTTTGGCCAGAAATACCTGTTCTTGAGCGGCTATGTGGTCTTGTGGTATGACACTCGCTTTCAGATTGGAAGGTCATGGGTTCGAGCCTCACTCTGTGCATTGTCGAGTCCTTCGAAAAGACTCTTTACTCACATTCTCTCACCGTACTCGGGTGTAAAATGAGTACCTCCCCGTTTACAGTGTTGTCTCTGTCCAAAAAAATTTGTAATATCGCCTAACAGGCGTTATGTCACGTCCTACTCGTTAAATGTTGCTGTTGGCCAGGGACCCCTTGTAAAGTGCTTTGAGTATGTTTAGTGGATATTGTGGAATATAAAAGCTCAATTTTTTTTTTATTAAAAAAAAAATATCCATCGATTAAAATGACCTCATATTAGCAAAAACTCTCAAACCTCGGGGGAGAGTTATTTTAATTGATCGACATTTAAGTTTAAGGGACGAGTTTTCTGGCCAAAATTTTTAATATGTATATTTTCAGAGTACAGCAGAAATCTATTAAGATTAATCTAATTTATGTTTAGGGTGTGAACAAGATTCTACAGCTTCCCTCCTCAGCATTCAGTAGTCCTTCAAAGCCATTAGGCCCATGGAGCCGGAGATTATCTCGGTTTCTATTGCATGAAATGGTCAAAAGATAGGACACTAACATATTGCAAAGTACTTTTCACCAAATCTAACAGACCCAGCTACCTAATCACTGCTCGGTGGGCAGAGAAGAATCTTGCTTGCACCCGGGATTGATCTCGATCCCTTTATATGTGAAGTGAGTACTTTACCAACTGATCGATTGTGAACCCGTTCAACATTGTGGGGAAACACAAAACGATTTGTGTTCATTTCTTGTCCACCTCTGAAACCATCTGCCACAATCTTGCTTTCCATCTGGTTAAAGTGAAAAAGGGAATGGTCTAGGCAAAAGTTAAAGATTATTGCTGAAATAAAATAAAATAAAACAAATAAAATTCCCCTTATTCATCCCATCAGGGAAATTTTTCTCTAGAGCCTATTCCAAGGAAGACTGGAATAAACCATGCGTCAGCGGCAGTGCAGCGCCGCAAATTGAACTAGAGCAGGGCGACTTGCTCAAGGCCACACAGCGCAGCAGCGGATGATCGAACTCGGTACCTTTCAGGTACGATGCAAAGATTGTACCGCTGAGTCACACTGCCCCATTTACCATTTTAAACATTTTATTTTTTAAAATCCTAACTCCAGCAGTTTGTGGAAAATTATTTGTTGGTAATGTCAAGGAGTATAAAATGAGACCTAACTCTCTGACTGGATATTGATATATCGATATTGTGCAAAGAACGTTGTTAATAGTGCTTTTAAAACTGTTTAGTATTTTGAGTTGAATGGGTGATAGGGTGGAAAATAATGATGATGATAATAATAATGATGACGATGATGAAGATGGTGATGATATACATAGTAGTAGTAGTAGTAGTAGTAGTAGTAGTAGTAGTAGTAGTAGTAGTAGTAGTAGTAGAGGAAGTAGTTGTAGTAGTAGCAGTAGTAGTTACTGTTACCCACCAGTACTCATACTGTACCAGAACACGGGAGAAGGTTGAGTAAAGAGCCTCAATGTTGTGCCGCCCCCAGGGACCTAGAGGATCAGAGGCGAATGCCATTCCACAGAATCCAAAGCCACACTTAGTTTGTCACAATTGCCAATTCTTCTAACAAACAATAAGGTTTCAACGTCTTTCTCGACGGTCCCGGTTCGGGATGGGTCACCATGTCAGTGTCAGATTAATTATGATTCAGAGGACAGTAAGTTAGCAAATTGGAAATTTTATTTTTTGTGTTTCATGCAGTAGAAACGGGGCGATAAACTTCTTAACTTCTACACAAAACACGATCCTTATAATTGTAAAGGATTTTTTTTTAATACATTGATTCCAACATACTCTGACCTCAATCTATTCAACGCTGACTGTTGTTGAGTTCTGTTTAGAACAGCGTATTATGAGATAATATCAAACAAAAAAGTCTATGTAATGTAAATAATACCTGGCTGTCATCCAGCAGAACGCTACCAGCTAAACTGCAGGCTACAGGCCGGGCAGTCCCGCTGAAAAACAAAACCAATAAATATAAACAGACCCTTCTCCTCCATAACAAAGATTTAACAAAAAGAAAGAAGAAAAAAAAAGAAAAGAACATATTACGACAGTATAACAAATAGAAAACACCAAAAGACAAGGGGTCGGGTGGGAAACAGACAAAATTAAAATATTTAGATGAACAGCGAAAAATAAGCAGACTAAACAAGAAAGAGATGGATGGATGGAGAGAGAGAGAGAGAGAGAGAGAGAGAGAGAGAGAGAGAGAGAGAGAGAGAGAGAGAGAGAGAGAGAGAGAGAGAGAGTGTGTGTCTTATTATCCGCAATCATATTTTCTCATTAGGACTGTTTTTCATATTGAAGCTGCATCAACAGTACCCGAAAACCTTGAAAACTTGATAAAAAGTCAATGGAGGGAAAGAGTCCCCACTTGCGAATGTAATAACATTAAAGAATAGTTTTTGCGATAATAGCTTGAAACGCTAACAAGAAAAGCCTTCTTTAAAAGCAAAAACAAAACAAAAACAAAAAGAACACGGTGAAGACATTTTGGAAGACTTTCAGGTAAAAACTGATAAATAGAAAATTAAATTAGGAAATCGAGGTCACAAGGTACAGTGCAGGCAATCCTCGTCCTCATATTCCCATAGGTGCAAGATTTCCGGCTTTACCCTGATTTCCGACTTTTTAAAATGTATTTTAATTTCTTTCCGGCATTTAGATCAACTGAACTTCACTTAATACTACTGAGGCAGTAGGTCACATTTCAAAATTAATTTCAGGCTTTTTGGGGTTTGTTGGAAATGGATTTCAGCCTTTTTTTTTTTTGGCCTAAGCTACTTGCACCCATGTATTCCTCATTTCCACACATTCCTCGCGCCAATCTTGATTATTAATATCCGAATTTCATAAATTAAATTTCAATATTTTCTTTCTCCAAGTTTTACGTTTTTTCCTCCTTGTCTAGTTGAATCATCTCTGCTAGTTGTCTGTTTTATGCATATTTAATTTGGTTATTATGTGTAGACGCTTATCTTGTCTCTATATATAGAGGACATTCAAAATAAAGCTAATATAATCTGTTTGCAATTCTATTTATAGCAGTTTACTTTTCTTTTTCGTTCATTTACATTAAGATTTCAATAAACGTTTAGTGCGGAGATCAACCGCTTAAAAAATGGTATTACATCAGGATGATTGAGGTGCTGAAAATTGAATGGATGCTTTTAAAAAATTAAACAATTAAGTGATATGTTCCATTGGAGACAATGAATGTAGTTTGGTGAGATGATTGGAAATAAAATAACATTTTCTGATAATTTTCATTATAAATTTTGTTTCCGACCCTTGGTTCATCCTGACATGGGATTGAGGCGACAGGCCACAATTGTGGGCAGTTAATTGTGTTGTATATGTCCATGTCAATGCCAATGGTTTTACTAGATGGCTAGTCGTGGGTCAGGCAGATAGCTATAATTATATGTTATCAAACTTCAAAACTCCCCCACCCCCCACACACACCTCTTTTTTATTTATTTTTTAGCTATATTATTAAATTGGATATGTTTTCGAATTACAAAAAAAAAAAAAAAAAAAAAAAAAAAAACAGAAAAGAAAAGAAAAAAAAAAAAAAAAAAAAAAGAAAAAGAAAGAAAGGAAGAAAGAAAGAAAAGGAAGCAAAATAGGAAACTACCAGGATGTGTAAAATTATTTCATTTTTGTAGTTGGTAACTCGTGCGTTATCTATAACCGGAGTTTTCTGTGGTATTGTTAGAGTATGGTTAATTCATTACTCAAGCGATAGCGAGTATGACAAGGATTTTAAAACATATCCTGGGTGGGGTTCCTGACCTCCCATAGTGGGCAGGGAGGTACTTATTGTCTCTTCTATCCCCCTATATCTGTTTTCCATTGGCTTTCTGTCTTTTTCTTGGAATGAGATTACTTAGTTTTGTCCTGTCCCTGGTCGGATGTCCTGGCTGAGATGGAAACAGTCAAATGTATAGTTAGTTTTGGGAGATGATGTTTTTTTCCTTGTAAATCATCTCTCTGTTATGAACTGTATTATGTTTTGTTTACGTGTTATATATAATTTGTAAACATTTGAGTGTATTCCTCTTAGTGGGGACTTGTGCTTGTGTCTGGATGAGACTTTTAGGTGATCTCAAACGATGTACTTTGATGGTGTGCTCTTGGAATCTACATCTGTTTCCTATTTGAACCAATTCCCCTTTGTCTTACCTTTTCTTGGGTGCTTTAATTGTAATTCTAGAACTTTTTACTTTCCTTTTCTTCCTTTTTACTGGCGCTGATATGACCTTAATGTGTTGCAAGTGCCGTAAAACCCTTAAAAACAAACAAACAAACATTAAAACATATCCTTTAAAAAAATAGATTAAAATAAGGCATTGGGGGTCGACATAATTTGATTTTCCAATAAGAAGGTCTATTTTGTATCTCTATTTGATCAATAATAATAGCTTCACACACCCCCACCCCCCATCTTGTTCCCTGATTTTGAATAGTAATGAGTGATTTTAAAGCAAGAAATACGCCTCGTATCTCTGCTCTACCCACAGTTGTGGTGTACCATTACATTTAGATAATCATGCTTGTGAATTTTCATCGCTTTTAGATGCATTGTTTTATATCTAGTTTGAATTGTCCTAATTGGCACATTTATAGCATGGAAACAACGTTTTTATATGGATTTGAACATATCTACTGGGGAGGGGGATGGGGGCATGCATCTTAGAGCTTGCTAGGAGGAGGCCGGGGGGGGGGGGGTGGAGGGAGGAGGAAACGAAACTAAAGTTTTGAAGAATGGATACTGAAAGTCATAGGTTTTGTTCCTCGGGATATAGTTATTTCAGCGTAGTAGGGACTTTGCTTATGTAAAAAGTATTTTTACGCTCCTGTAGATGACCCAACAGTTATAAATAGATTATATGCGACTAATTCATCAAAGGCTTACCAGTTGTTACTGGCAAAACAATAGTTTCATCATCACATGGATCTCGCAAATATGATCTGTATGCAACAATAATCGCTGTTGGATGGAGTGTGGTTTATTTCTTACCCATTATAAATAGCTGGTGGTGGTGGTGGGGGGGGGGGGGGGGTAGATAAACGTTGTTGTAAACAAGTCGTTTTCTTTCAACAGCTATTTTTTATTGGTGATATATCTTTCTCAAAAATACCAGTTGTTGCTGACAAAATGACAACAATAAATGATGTAACCAAAAACTCATCATACGTGTATGAAATATGACAGTAATCGTTTATAATCTGTTTCATAGAATGTGGTGAAAAACTGATTACCTCTTGGCAGCGCGACAAATAGAGAGATAGATAGAAAGAGAGATAAATTGGTGGATGGATGGATAAAGGAGAGAGATAGATAGGGGGAGGGAGGGAGAGAGAGAGAGAGAGAGAGAGAGAGAGAGAGAGAGAGAGAGAGAGAGAGAGAGAGAGAGAGAGATTATCATCACCAACTCCATCAACAACAGTAATGATAATAATGATGATGATGATAACAATGATGATGATGACGATGATAGTGTGCCTTCATCATGATTCTATATTATACATGTGCCTCTTATTTGACATAATTCATGGAGTGATTGTTTATAATGAGCCCTCAACTTCAAAGACGGTCACAACAATCATGAATGGTCTATCAACCGTCTTCCATTTCCCCCTGGCAATGTGTGACCTCTTTTGAATTGCACAATGTGTTGTTTTCTCATCCCCCCCATCAAAACCAAAACAAAACAAAATGAGTCACGCATGTCCTCGTCTTGGCACATGCCCAAGTGTCGAGCCAACCCCGCGGAGTAGGACAAAGCTATAAAACTATAAAACTTTTTGTGTGACATTCAAATTTGTCAGTATTGGTGGTGGCTCAAGCCAAAATGAGATTGATTAAAATAATAATATTGAGTTCAGCATTATTGATGCTATGCGTTTAGCCAAAAAGCTCTAAATATTTCGCCATCCGGATATAATATATCAACACATAAAACTGTGTGTAACATCAGAGAGGATATATAGCTAAACGTTAACTATATATCCTCTCTGGTAACATTGATCGTTGATAGTCTGATATAATTTAGTGAGAGTTGCTCATAAAAATGGCTGCCTAAAAACAATAACAAAGAGCTGAGTGACGTCAATGTCATTCCTTCTATACATTTAGTATGCAGACCTGCCTTCTTCATAGAATTTGTAGCCGCTATAGTATAATGAAGATGACTTCACTCGGGTCTTTGTTATTGTTTTTTGCCATCCACGTTTATAAGTAATTCTCACTAAACTGCATTATCCAGACTATAAAAGTTCATGGTTACGCAGAGTTTTCTGTGTTGGTCCGTTATACTTCCGGATGGCAATGTTGTGAGCTTCTTAGCCAAGCGCATACTACCTAAAATTAACTCAACAATTAATCTCCCAAAGATGAGATAGCACTTTAAAATCCATAAAATTATATAGATAGTCTTTCATATATCAACTTTCATTTTCAATAGATTTTAATGACTTAATGGTGATCATGAAGTTTTGAAATCATGGTCAAAATTTGCGAAATACTAGCATCCTATCCAAAGGGTAGTCAGCAAGAAAGTATTTTGCGAAATACTGGCAATCCTATCCAAAGGGCAGTCAACAATTGCCACTGTTTAATGTTTCATAATACGGGATAAACTTTAAATTTATGACTCTGGACTATTAAGTAAAAAAAAAAAAAGCTTATTTAAGTACCTATTGTTAAAGACATTTTACATTGCTAATTATTTTTTGTCACAAGATGTTACTTATAGCTTTTATATTTATTATATTATGAGAGATTAACAATATCAGCAGCAGCAGCTTCTTATGGTTCACACTATTATGTTATGACGATCGACCCAATCAGCAAAGTCCGGTCCGCATTCGTGCACCGTCGCGAACCCGCCTGGTAGCATCGTCACAACACACCTTTCGACTAGATGCTCTGCCGTTTCGGGTTCTTGCCCACAGCGTGGACATATTGGACAGGAAGTTAGACCCCACTGATGTAACGCACCGGCCGTTAGGCAGCTCCTCGACCGAAGCCGATTCGCAGCTACCCAGTGTCTCCTCTTACTGGTATCAAAGCCTGGCAACTTCTCACCAAGCTTAGAGGAGTGTAGGTCCCCGCCCCCACGAGGGATTGAATTCGTCCAAACCGACTTCCATCTCGTATGTGCAGCTCTGTCCGTAGTCAGGGATTCTGCGTACAAGGGTTGCCGGGACTTATTTCGGCTCGAAACGGGGGCACCGTTCATTATGCGCATTAGAGGGGTATCCCCATTCCCTCTCTCTTTGATCTTACTCAGCCAGTTTCCCGTAATGGTCTCCCTCCGGACATCGGGGGGCTGGATCGCTGCCATCACCGGGCCCCATTCTCTAGGGGTTGTTGCTAGCGTTCCCGACACTATGTGCATCGACTTGCGAAGTTTTACATCCACCTTCTCAACGTTTCTGCTTCTACCCCACACTGGAGCGCAATACTCCGCGGTGGAATAGCATAGTGCCAGGGCGGATGTTCTCAGGAGCGCTTGGCTAGCGCCCCAAGTCGATCCTGCCAGCTTCCTCAGAAGACTATTCCGCTTCTCTATCTTCCGGGCAACCCCTTCGAGATGAACCCGATAGGTAAGACTGCGATCCAGTGTCACCCCTAGGTATTTTGGACGCGGCTCATATGGGAGTGGCTGGTCCCCGACTAGGACATTCAGTTTACGGGTGTGCCAACCACTGCATAAGTGAAATGCAGTGGCCACGGTTTTTGAAGTGTTCATCTTCAGGTACCACTTGTCAAAGTAGGATTTGAGTCTGGTGACGTCCTCGCTGAGTACGCTCTCGAGACGGGTCCACACTTTACTCTGAGTAACGAGTGCCCAGTCGTCTGCGTATCCCAGCCTCAGGGAGGAAGTGTTCGGCATATCGCTAATGTAAACGTTAAACAACATTGGCGCAAGTACCGACCCCTGAGGGACCCCATTCTTCAATTTCCTAACTTTGCTGGTGACGTCTCCCAGCGCGACGTGGAATTGCCTTTCCCCTAAGATCGAAGAGAACAACTTCAAGGTCTTTTTGCACCTTATGATTTTTGCAAGTTTGAGCATTAACCCATCGCACCAGACCGTATCGTACTCCGCTGATAGGTCTATAAACACAGCACCTGTTTGCTGTTTTCTCTCGAACCCGTGCTCAATATGCTCTGTAAGGGCAATGACCTGCTCCGTGGTGCACCTCCCTTCCCTGAAGCCTGCCTGCTCAGGTGGCAGGGCAGCGTCTAGGACCGGCCCCCATCGGTTTAATAGAACACGCTCCAACAGTTTGTAAAGACAGTTCAGCAGCGATATGGGTCTGTAACTGTCTGCCTCCTTCGCCGGCTTCCCTGGCTTCAGGATGGCAACTATCTTCGCATGCTTCCACACTTGTGGAAGCTTTCCGTTTGCAAGGATGTCAGACATTGCCTCTGCTAGCCAGGCCCATGCCCTGGGGCCCAGATGCGTCACCATATCGGGATATACACCATCTATCCCAGCTGCTTTGCCGTTCTTCACTTCGCTAATGGCTGCACCCACTTCTCGGGGACTGAACGGGGCCGTCCAGTCCGACTCCTCCGCGGGTAGCGAGTCCAAAATCGTACGGTACGCCTTGCGGACACCGCGCTCAAAAGCCTGATTAGGGACCCGCTTGCTACGGTTCTTAATATTCTTGGCAATTGTGTCTGCCTCGCATTCCGGTGCAGCCTTCGCGAAATTCCGATCTGGGTCCAATTTCTTTATCAAACGCCAAGCGTGGCGGCTGGAGTGTGTAAAGTCGAGACTTTCCACGGTCTCCTGCCACCGTTGCTTCCTTCCCTCTGCCAGAGACTGGATGTAGTCTATCGGCTGTGTCCTGGGACTGGGTCTGCTGGTACTCTCGGTACAGCTCTTCCGACTCTGCTGTCCAGCAAGGGGTGTAGAATTTCCGTTTGCCCCGTGGAATAGAGCGTTGAGCGCTCTTAACCAGTAGCCTACTAAATCTGGTTATATTCTTGGACTTGGGAGGAATGGCAGGGCAGACCTGCTCGATATAGGAACTGAATTCCTCCCAGTCAGCCTTCCTGAAATTCCATCTGCAAAGTGGGAGAGACTGCACCCTCGGTATTGTCACCCCAGCTGTGACAAGAACCGGCCTGTGCTGGCTATGCGGAAAGTCCCCGAGGACTGTCCGCTTCACCTGCAACGGTTCACCGTTCGCGCTTTTCGTTACGAGGGTGAGGTCTGGAGTATACTCCTTCTTATGGCGGGTACCCCGGAAGGTACCCTTGGCTGTAGGATCGTACACTAGGTGTAGATCATTACAGTCCATCCATGAGCGGAGTTGTCTTCCTGCCTCATTGCAGTCTCGGTAGCCCCATTCGTGATGGTGGCTATTAAAGTCTCCCAGACAGATGGAAGGATGGCTGACCACCGGTACCGGTGGTGTAGTCCAAGTCGCTCTAGGTGGTTTGTATATATTATGCAAACACAGTCCACCTACTTCCACGGAAATTCGGTTCACCCCATTGCTGTCCGTTACGCTCTCAATGACCCTTACCTTCGATGGCTCTTTAGCGTAAACGCTAACCCCTCCTTTGAGCCTCGAGGTGTCCTCGCGTTGGACCACCGTATAGCCTGGGATCTGGAATCGGGAAGATTGCGCGCCTGAGTAAAGGTGGGTCTCCTGTAAAAGGAGGATATCAACGCAATGAACGGCCAATAGCTTTGATAAAAGCTCATTTTTTGCCATACTCTGGCTCTCGACGTTCAGGGACAATATACGCGTCAGCTCGCCATCCCCGCCGTCGCATTTTCCGATCGGCAGGCCGCGAATCGATTGATGCATGGGACGTTTGCTTTTTTCTCGGACGTGCCGACGACCCTGGCGACACGAACGCGGTATTATTTGGCTAGGCGGCAGACCGCTTCGCCATTGACGGGACTGATTGGGACTCGACATAAGGACAATAGTGTGGCGCCCGGGATAGGGCTGCTATTCGGGCACCGGGTTTGGATCAAATTTAGTCACACACCGGGGCGAGCAGCTCATGTGGCTCGTTGGCTCGATACCCGGGATGGTCTCGTGACGGTCGACCGGGATTTACACCTTTGCCCTCCCGTGTGCCTCAAGCCCCCTCACCAACTGCAAGGTAAAGATCCACGAGGGGGAACAATATCAGCGCATTGTGTATTGCTGTAGGCATGAGAAGAAGTCCGCTGGGAAGGAAACCGGGAGCTCGTTCCATTATCAGCTCCATCTCTTTCTCAGTCCGTATATGATAAAGGTATAATATTATTATATCGGGAGATTGTATTGGGAATGTTGTTATTCCCGTAGATCGATGTGACCTCGTTCTATTCAATCTAACGTGTTATTTTCTCACACAATAAAAACAACCTCGTACCGAGGCATGCGTTTGGCACGTTGCCAAAACGGAGGCCGGCCGGCGGCCTTTCTATTTTTACCTAAATACTGTATTGGTAAAGAGTAAGTATTTTGAATGACTACGGATTGTAGCTTGCGTGTATGTGTGTGCGTTTGTATGTGTGCGTATGTATGATTGGTAAATAGAATCTCTCTCTCTCTCTCTCTCTCTCTCTCTCTCTCTCTCTCTCTCTGTGTGTGTGTGTGTGTGTGTGTGTGTGTGTTCACTTTCTCCATACCCCCTTTATTTTCTCTTATTCTCACTATCCCTGCCTCGATCCTACCGCCTCTATTAGTTTCATTGACCTGGAATTGTTTTCCAATGGGATCTTCATGAGAGAGAGAGAGAGAGAGAGAGAGAGAGAGAGAGAGAGAGAAAGGAGGAGGAGGAGAGAGGGAGAGAGAGAGAGAGAGAGAGAGAGAGAGAGGGGGGGGGGGGAAGGGAGAGAGAGAGAGAGAGGTTGCCATCTTTTTGAATGTTACTCAATCACTGTAGCCGTGCATTTACTCTATAGACTCTATAACCGTCATTATGTTTTAATCTTTTGTTTTGCGTTTAGGTAAAAAAAAACCCAAAAAAACTCACCCATCTTGACCGCCAGATAAATCGAACTAACACACAAAACTATATGTAACCTTTAACATTTATAGTTTATAACAGGGACTTTATTGATGAATAATCATCCAATTGCTGGCAGTCTAAAAAAAAACAAAAAAAGCCGAATGACGCCAACTTCAATCATTCTATTGTCCTGCATGTTAAGGAAGATGGAACCCGTATTATCCGTCGTAACCATGCTCTGAAACATTTATATAACGCATGCGTTTCGAGATAAATTTTATTATACCATCTGTTTTGTTCACTCTTTTCAGTGGAATGGGTTGGGTTGGTTGCATGTGAATTGGTGGTTTTCTTTTTATCGTCAATAATAATAATAATAATAATAATAATAATAATAATATAATAATAAATAATAATAATAATAATAATAATAATAACAACAACAACAACAACAATTAATAATATATAATAATAATAATAATAATAATAATAATAATAATATAATAATAATAATAATAATAATAATAATATATCTTTATTGTCCATGAAGGCAATTTTTCATTTGGTTACAGCATATACATAAATATACGAAAACAGACATAATTGAAACAAAAAGTGCAAAACCACACACACACAAACACACACTCGCAGACTCAAACTTAAATAATATGACCTGAAAGTAGCGATCGCCAATAAACACAGTAAAAAAAAAACCCAAAAATATCTCTTCTTCGAATTGACCGATTTCTGTCAATGGTCAAGGGTCATGACCATTGATAACACAGGATAGAGTCTGTGGTCATGACCCAACAACTTCCGTATTCGTAAAATGTTGACACACGATTATTACCACAACACTGTTTATTGTTGCGCGTGACGTCACATTGCTGGGTTTGTTGTTTGTTTGTGTTTTTTTTTTTTCAATTATAAAAAAAAAGAAAAGATTAGTATCGACAAATAATATTGTTTTGAAGGAGGAGTAGGAGGAGGAGGATGAAGAAGCGGAGGAGGTTTCCTCATAAAGTGATAGTAATTTTACGCCACGTTTCACCATCTAATGGTAGATCTACATACTATTATTTTTTCCGTATACCTATTTCCGCTTGACCTGTTTACTTACTGACTATTATGCGAAGTCGCAAGGCTTCAGGTAAGAGAAGGATAAGAGGGTTAAATTTGTAGTAGGTACATAGCAGCACGCCGTACCACTGCATACCTACGGGAAATAGGAAGGGTGGGGAATGGGGAATAGTAAATAAAAACGTTTGCCTTACTTGGTGCGGATAGAGGGGTGAACGGTGGAGGGGCAGAGGCAGGGGCACTAGCAGCTCGTTGCCCAATCAGAACAAACGTACAGATGTTACGACGACTCTGATTGGTCATTATAAGGTCATCGAAAATAATAGCCATGTTGACCTCAAGCGGCCTTTGTCGGTTTTGCACTTGTAAGTTCTGAGGACTGATTCATTTGATTCATTCGTCGTCTGCTGTTCGATGGTCAGTCCAGTCCATACATATATTATGTGGTCCAGTCCAGTGTGTGTAAGTCTACTGTCGTAGAGTGGAAAAATCCAGGTGTGCTTGTTCATTGTACACTTCTGCAATTTCAACGATGCCCCTCTCTCGTCGTCTCACCTCGCCCTCTTGTCGCCTCGTTTTGGCATCTTGTGATAATTAAATAACAACTATCCCATAATTTTTATAGCGAATATAAAACAGTTTATCACACGTCTTATGCGCTAAGCATTATTTTTGGGGGGTATATTTGTCTAGATGGACAATCAACATTTGTACGCCACATGCATAACCATCTTAAGTGCCACTCGAAGCAATCAGCCTAACGTTGTGAATATTTATCACAATATATTGACAAACTGTTGAGGCTTCAATTGATGCTTTGCGCTTAGCCAAACAGCTCACACAATTCGCCAATCGGAAATAATGTACCAAAACCCAAACAACTATGTGTAACCTGGAACGTTTATAGTCTATAGATAGAATGCGCTTGGCCAAGGAGTTCACAACATTGCCATCCGGAAGTATAACGGACCAACACACAAACTCTGTGTAACCATGAACTTTTATAGTCTGGTTAATACAGTTTAGTGAGAACAACTCACAAACGCGGATGGCAAAAACAATAACAAAGGCCTGAGTGACGTCATCTGCATACTATCTATTGGGCATTACAATTCCATGTGCTCGAGGTCATTGGTCACATTGCAAAGTGTGCTCAAAATGACCCACATAGTGAGAAGTGTTCACAATTTGAGAAATATCCAACGTCACAATTGGTCATTTTGCTCAGCATGACTCATTGGTATGTTAACAAATTTAATAAACAAAGCAGCGTGTTTACATTTATTGAGAAACGTCCAATCGTTGTGCAGCAACAAAGCATGTGATCAATGACTAGGTTGGACGTAAACATGAATATAGATCGCTCCCATTAATACCGTTTATTGAGAACTGTCTTTAAAATGGCTGGCTAAAAAAAATTACAAAGACCCGAGTGACGTCAACCTCGTTCTATCTGTAGTCTGATGAATACAGTTTATTGAGAACTACTCATAAAAATGGCCGGTTGTAAACAATAACAAAGACCTGAGTGACGGCTACTTCGTTCTATCTATAGATAGTATGTGCTTAGCTAAGAAGTTCACAACATTGTCATCCGGAAGTATAACGGACCAACACACAAAACTGTGTAACCATGAACTTTTACAATCTGGATAATACAGTTAAGTGATAATTACTCATAAACGTGGATGGCAAAAAAAAAAAAAAACCCAATAATAAAGACCCGAGTGACGTCAAGTTCATTCTATCTATAACAACCGTCATTATCTTTTGCTTTGCGTTTAGGTAAAATATTCGCATATCCTGGCCGCCAGATAAATCAAACCAACACACAAAACTATGTGTAACCTTTAACATTTATAGTATGTAAGACTGCTGTCGGTCTAAAAACAAAAACAAAGAGCCCATTGACTTCAACTTCAATCATAGATTGAAGCGGTCTGATTTATTAAAAGTATCATTTGTATTCTCTTAAATTATTATACTGTTTGGGAAAAGAAAAGAAATAAAAATTGTTTAAACCAAATAAACAAAGAACGCGCCCCGATAGACACCTAGGTAACCACGCCTCTCGAACAGTCGTCATAATGTAAACAATGGTAGTGATTGGTAAACATAGTGAACTCCACAGGTTTTACGGTCGATGGTATGTGTCTAAGTAAAATACCCACTGTTCTCCCGCTTGATCATTCGAACCAACACAGAAAACTATGTGTAAACTTAAACGTTTATAATATTATGATCGAGAAAATCGTGCGTTAATTAGTCACCATTTGGCTGTATAAAAACAATAACAATGGTCAGGGAGAGGCCAATAGACAGGTAGATAACCACGCCTCTCGGACAATCGTCAGAATGTAAACAATGGCAGTGATTGGTAGACACAGCAAACTACACGTTTTATTATCGATGGTTTGTGCTTAAGTAAAATACTCACTGTTCTACCGCTTGATCAATAGAACCAACACAGAAAATTATGTGTAAACCTAAACGCTTATAATGTGATCAAGAAAATCGTGTGATAACTAGTCACCCATTTGGCGGTATGAAAACAATAATATCAGAGAGGGGTCGATTCCATTGACGTTGCTGTTTATTAACAACCAACTATGTTTGTCCGAGCACATGAGGGTGTGAGGGTGTGTCACAAATTTCATGTTTTGATTGGTCAAAAATCTACTGGTTAATTGGATTCAATAGTCTGATGTCACGTCGCCCAGCAACGGCGGCCGTCGTGGTTCTAAACAAAGAAAATCGGTACTTTTTCTTATTCATGCTGGCTAGAACTTTTCATGTCTTGTGATCAGAATGTGTAAAAGTCAAAACATGATCAGATTTATAATGATTTTTTTCCTCTGGATACGCTTTTATGCTCGTCGGAGAAATATTTCATAAGGGTATCCGCCATTGTTCCGATAGTTTAGAGCCAGTTACTAAGTTACCATGCGGCATTACGAGGGAAGTGACGTTACGACTGTTGAAGCGTATTCCGAGTATAATTATCAGAAAACCATAGCACCAATCTGGTGACATGTTACGAAACGAAGATAATAATTTAAAGCTCCCGTTTTTACCATCATTATCAGTTGGTGGCCTGATCGGCTGTTTGTTTCAACTTATCTTTATTTTGACATGGCATTTCTCATACTGTTTTATCTCAACTATATAGTGATTAGTGTCGTCATTTTTTAATATCGTGATTAGCGTCATCGGTTTTGTTTTTGTCTGTGCTTTTTTGTTTGTTTTGTTTTTGTTTTTGTTTTTGTTTGATTGTAAGATATTTTGTTATTCCTGTTTTGGACTAAACAAGATTAGAAATAAGTGGAAAAATATCCACGTCGATCTTCATCCTTGCATTGTCGTCATTCCCTTCTTTGGCTCTTGTGTCAAAACAAATCCTTCATCTCCAGGTGGCCTTGAACTCTTAACTCGGTGTTGTTTTTGTGTCGACTCCTTTGTTTTTGGGGTGAGAGATAAGATATAAGTTAGAGTATCTCTATCAATCAGACCACTTGTCCTGTTTACCAAACGAAAACATGTCATTTGGATAATTTAAGCACAAGATGAGGCGATGTTACGACCTAGTTCATAAAAATATTATAACACTCAGGAGCTCCGAACATGTGAAAGAGCATATATATATATATATATATATATATATATATATATATATATATATATTATATATATATATATATATATATATATATATATATATATATAAATTGATGTAAGTTGTAGATAAAGTGCTTGAGTTGTGGATACTTTTTAGGTCTATCTATCTATATATCTAAAAAAAAAATATCCGATTATTAATCCCATAGGGTAAATTTAGTCTCTAGGGTCCATTCCAAGGGAAGACTGGAATGACCCAGACATCAGCCGCAGGCAGCGCCGAAAATTGAGCTAGGGCGAGGTGACTTGCTCAAGGCCACACATCGCAGCGGCGGGTGATCGTACTCGGTACCTTTCGGGTACGAAGTAAAGACCGTACCGCTGAGGCACACTGCGTAAGCGTCCTACCTATCTATCTATCTATCCATCCATCCATCCATCCATCCATCTATCTATCTATCTATCTATCTATCTATCTATCTATCTATCTATCTATCTATCTATCTATCTATCTATCTATCTATCTATCTATCTATCTATCTTTCTGTCTGTCTAACCATCCATCCATCCATCCATCTATACATAATCTTGCCCAAAATAATAGGCATTAGAATATTGTTGCAAGCGGCTCAATTGTGACTAGATACATGTCATTGACAATGCTCATCGAGAAAGCTGTCCAGTGTGAGTTATGACGGCAGACAATGTTACAGACGTCCAACTAATTGTGCATTGAATTGAATGAAGCAGACGAACCAAACTTAATAACATTATTAATACTACCATGTTGAGTGTTGTGAAAATGTTACATCAGGATTTGAAAATGTCAAAACGGCCTACTAGGTGGGCCCCGCCTTTCCTTAAAGCACAACAGACAGAAAAAATAAATAACAATGTGAAATTGAATTTAAGCTTCAATTTAATACACGAAAACATTTAAATAAAATGGACGTTTCGGGTTTCCCCTTTATCAACAAAACAGGATGAATGAAAGAAACACTACATAGGAATGAGATAATGTGGTAGACGCGTTGTTGACATTAATAAACAAAAACATTGATGGCAAGTTCAACAGACAAAAATGAGAGAATAAAAGTCCTCATCAACGTGTTGAACGAAGATATCCAAACTTGTTCAATCGTTTGGTGACAATGGAGGAGGCTCTATCATTTCGAAACCGTATCATCCCAATCTGCTACCACGCAATGGAAAACAATATCCGCTTCTCCTTCTCCCAAGAAGGTTAAAGGTAAAAGTTCAAAATTCCAACGGAAAAGTGGTGCTTCACGATGTTTTGAGACCAAGACGGTGCTAATCTAACAGACTATGAAACGGTGATTATAGTGCCCGTCGTGACTACGACTATTCCAATTTATTGATAAGTCGAAGGAATATTTAAAGAAGAAAAAAAAACCACCGAGGAAGACTGAAAAAGGATTCCTTTTTCAGAACGCGTCCGCACACAAGTCCCAAAAAGCAATAACATTCACAAATTATAGGTTCGAATGATTGCCACATCCACCTTACCTTTGGTACCATCTGAATCTCTTTACCCTCTTTATTCCCAAAATACAAATAACAAACCAACAAAACCATTTTCTTTAAAACAACAACAGTCAAACAAATAACCTTTGAAAGGGTCGATGGTGTGATTAATGAAGCTGAAAGCTTTTCCAAGGACAAAATCAAGTCAGTGTATTGTGAAGGGATTTTGAAGGTCATCGCCCGATGATTATGATTGTCTCCACACCTAAATTCCAGCATTTTAGCTTCAATCCTTCAAGGTCTGGTAAATGAAAACGTAGGGGCGGTTTAGGTCTTTTCTTAAAAAAAAAAAAGTGAATTACCTATATTTGGCGGTTCTAATCGCTTTGTCTTGTCAATATAAGATAAAAACCAACATTTTTGGTGAAAAAAATTTATTATGCGTTGATACCCGTTTCGCGTCTTAATTTGGGGATCTGGCATCAAAAGTATAACAATCTTGTGGCAAAATTCCCACAAATACTACAAAAGGAATAACCTCCATAACCTCCCCTCTTATCAGCATTGTAGCATTTTGTATCACCATGAAGAGATTTTACGAGTTTAACTTATAGGATTTGTATTAGAACATTAAGAAGTTGTAAAATTTTCTGAAAAATTGATATATAAAAAAGTATAATATGGATTATAAGTCAAAATATACGACATACCTTATTTTTTAAAAATCTCTATGGTGACATAATACATTATCTCTGTGATGACTGTGGAAATTTTCAGACAATTTCATGGAATAGATTCTGAGAAATATTTGACACATTATTCCATACCCCTCGAAAAATGACATTTGTTTTGAGAGAAAAGCAAAATAACTTTCCGTTTTTCAGACTTTTATGACTACATATACCCTTTTCGACGTGTTTTCTGTACATTTGTAGTATCACCATCATCATCATCATCATCATCATCATCATCATCATCATCATCATCATCATCATCGCCTTTTTCACCCTGGGTCAGGGTATAGGCCACAGACAAACAGTTTCTATCCTTCTCTATCCTGAGCAAACTTTTTTTTTTTATCTCGTTCCATGTCTTATCACTTCTCTGTATATAAGCTTCTTTAATTCTTCTCCGTGTTCCTCGTGGCCTTCCCCTTGATCTTCTGCCCTGAGGGTTCCAGTCCAATACTTTCTTTGTTATAGTGGAGTCATTCTTTCTAAGGGCGTGTCCAATCCACCTCTTCTTCCTATTTCCTCTCCCACTGGTTTCTGCTGTGTTCTTTTCCATACTTCTTCACCATATATACAGGGTGTCCACAAAGTCTGGGTACATGTCGTACTTCCCCGTCTATTTATATTTATTCATTTATGCTATAGATTGTGGAGATTTGGCTGAATGATGCTTTTCTTCACTGGAGAAGAGGTCATGTATAGTTAAAATACTATTCATTTACATCCCAATCAATAAGATTGAGTTCTTAAAGAGGAATTTGTACTATTACCATGTACCCAGACTTTATGGACACCCTATATATATATATATATATATATATATATATATATATATATATATATATATATATATATATATAATATATATATTTTATATATTCTGAGACAAAGCAACATTTTTACTCTCATGAATTACCAATGGTTTTACCGGTCTCATTAAAAGCCCACTAATACAACTCGTGATGAATGAATGGGATGAAAAATGTGGGGAGAAAAAGAAAAGAAAAGGGAAAGGTTTGATATCAATAGCATCTCTTGTCGCCCCTTTTTCGTGAAATGAAAGGTGAAAATAGAAATGACGCTACAATCGATTTCTTTTTGTTTACCAAGACAATGTTTGATGAAAGTTGGGAGACAAGGAGTTCTCATTGGATAGATAGACACTTTTGTCTGGGTCAAGCCGTCACCCTTCAAAAACAAGGATCGAAACATTGGATGGAAATAAACGATTAACTCTCTCTCTCTCTCTCTCTCTCTCTCTCTCTCTCTCTCTCTCTCTCTCTCTCTCTCTCTCTCTCTCTCTCTCCCTCCCTCTCTCTCTATCTCTCGCTCTCTCTCCCTCTCCCTCTCTCTTGATGGCTTGAACCAAGTTATCTTATTGAAACGCTGTCTGCGCAAAAACCAGCAGAAAAAAAACACACAAAAAACCCCAACTAGATGTAGCTATTGCACAATATTATAATGTGTTAAATTTCCTATTTATAAAAAAACAAAACAACTGTATATCAACTATAATGAGAACTGTTCACCTCTCTGCCTGAAAAAAAAAGAGGAGGATTGCGACGTAAATCACATTCTTTCTACAATATTTTTATATTTTTGAAGTCGTCTCTGGCACATCGGTTCTCGTTGCGTTCCGGGGGGCGGGGGGGGGGGGGGGGGGGGGGGTCGTCTCGGTACAAGATAACAATTGGCCCCAATTGGTCTCTTCAGACATGGGCCAGCAGAGATCGATGCATCAAACACCATTGATCACGGTTTGCTGTCGGTGATGGTTGCCTTATCACAACGGACTTCAGGATTATCGCACCGACTGCAAAATCTGGTCCCATTTCTTCGTTCGGAGAGTCGATGCCTCTGCTCAGTGAATATGTTTCGAAGACTAACTTTCTCTCATTGTTATTATATATTAGTTTCTGATCGTGACCCTCTGAAGCCTCTTCCATTTATTAGCGACTGATCCTTTAGCACTTATGATGTTCCATTTCACTTGAACAATTAAAATTGTTTTCTTTGTTTTTAATTTTCAAAAAACACTGTCATCTTTTCTAATCATCAGAGGGCATTCCAACCCCAAGGGATGAAAAGAGAGGAGCAGATGACGACGCAGAAGTTCTGACAGGGAGTAGTCCCCCGGGCCATGATGAATTCGTCAGCGACGCCTTCCAAGGGGGTGACCTGTCTGAGGAAGACATCAGGAAGGAGATGGAACAACAGCTGAGAGTGGACGACCAACAAGGTCAGTGGGTTTCCTCTACCTCCCCCCCCCCCCTTTCCACCTCGTCACTCACGTTTTCTCTCACGGTCATTTGACCTCACCTTATTACAATGAAAAGCTAACAATTTCTATTTCATCTCACCTTATCTCATTTCATTCATCTCACCTCATCTGACTTCACTTCACCTCCTCCCACTTTCACAACATTATGCTATCTCACTACATCTCATCTCATCTCGCCACATCCCATCTCACAACATATCACCTGATCTAGTCTCGTCTCATCTCGCTTCACTACGTCTCTTCTCACCACATCTCATCTCACTGCATCTTATCTCACCACATCTCACCTCACCAGATCTCATCTCACAACAATACATTTCTTTACATCTCATCTCACTGCAACACATCTCACTACATCATATTTCACTGCATCTGAAATTATAGCATTACATCTCATTTCACGACAATACATCTCATCTCACCAAATCTCATCTCACTTCATAACATTACATTTCACTGCATCTCATCGCACCACAATACACCTTACCTCATCTCATCTCATATCATTACATTACACATCATCTCATCTTGACTCATCTCACCACACTTCATCTCATCTCACAACATCTCATCACACCCAATTCCATCTCATCACGTATCTTTGAGACTTCACGATATCATATTTGTGACCTTCACATACACACAT
Organism: Berghia stephanieae; assembly: GCF_034508935.2. Lineage (NCBI taxonomy): Eukaryota > Metazoa > Mollusca > Gastropoda > Nudibranchia > Aeolidiidae > Berghia > Berghia stephanieae. The sequence continues at coordinate 42,323,468 of NC_088362.1, forward strand.
TGTCCTTAAATATACGCGAATCTTTAAGATCTTATTTTCTCAAGTTACAAGCGAATCACGTAACTCTAAAAGTGCGATGACTATAATGCTAAGGTCAATAAACTCTCGCTTTTGTCCTCAACCGTCACGACAAGCCTTGGCCCGTCCCAGCTTGCATTTCGTGTTTTCAGTTATATCAGTCATTCAAAAGTAAACTTATCATTTTCCACCTTTGTCTCAATTTGACATACCGCTCGCTCGTTGACTGTTATGAATAAGATTATTTAATTTTTTTTTATCGGGATTGGATGTGGGGTAAGGGAAATGTTTGCTTGATTAACAATGTATCATTCAGCACTTTTAAAGATTTTTCCGCCATTTTTCACGCTTCTCTGGGCCTAATAGGATGATTCAGATTCTCTACGCACAATATAGATATATGCTCTTTGAACAAGTGCGGTTGTTCGTGCCACGATCGCACCATGTATAAGTCTATGCGAGTGTGTTTGTATGTGTGTCTTTGTCTGATATACATATATAATATATATATATATATATATATATATATATATATATATATATATATATATATAGAGAGAGAGAGAGAGAGAGAGAGAGAGAGAGAGAGAGAGAGAGAGAGAGAGAGAGAGAGAGATGTACATCACTATGTGCAGTCAATAAGGCATTATTTATTTTACATATAACAGATACATACTTTAAATGAAACTTTTAATAATACAAATAGAAAATAAATAAATAAATAAATAAATAAATAAATAGATAAAGTAAGGAGAGAAAGAGGCAATAAAATATGAATTAATGAACTAGGACGTAACGACTTGATGGTAATGACAAACTAGATCTGGCTCTATATCGTGCAGATCCTTTGGTTGGTGTGGATCACCTAGATCCTGTGAACCATGGTGTTCATTTGGATTCTGTGGATCATGTGATTCATGTGGATCATGTGGTTCATTTGGATCATGTGGTTCATTTGGATTCTGTGGTTCATGGGGATTCTGCGGTTCATGTAAATCATGTTGTTCATGTGGGTTCTGTGGTTCTTTTTTTTTGTGTGGATCATGTGGGTTCTGTGGTTCATGTGAATCATGTTGTTCATGTGGGTTCTGTGGTTCATGTGGTTCATGTGAATCATGTTGTTCATGTGGGTTCTGTGGTTCATGTGAATCATGTTGTTCATGTGGTTTCTGTACTTCATGTGGTTCATGTGGATCACGTGGGACATCTGGATCATGTGGAACATGCTATTGATCAACTATTCAGTGTCGAGCCTAAATGTCAGTTTTAACTCGACAGTTGACCTTTAGATGTTGAGGGTTGAAAAAGGAAAGAAATTATAGAATCAATTTTATTTATGATTTCCTTTTCTTTACTCCACACCTAGAGGAGTTGATAAAAGAAAATGGAAATTGGGAAGGGTGTGTGTGTGTGGGGGGGGGGGGGGGCAGGGTCTCGATTGGTACAGTTCTAAACAAGTGCGCGAATGTCCAGTGTCCGATTCCACGATACGCCTATCTTATCTACAGTTCGGAGGCTCTTTCCAACGGTGGAGGGATGGCACTGGATCAATTCGAAGAATTTGGGGTAGATGACCGTATTAGTAGTACCCGAAAGATTTAAAAAAATGTAATTGATCGTTTCAAAGGCAAGAAACCGGGGTAAACTCTTGCTATGTGGACCTAATTTAAATATTCTAAAATTGATTAATGATTCAGTAGTAAGATGTCAAGGATTTTTTTTTTTTAACTTGGGAAAATCCGATAAATATTTATCCTATATGTGTAAATATGTCTATGATAAAGTGCCAAAGAAATGAGGGAGAATACGTCAATTAACAACAGCAACAACAACAACAATAAAAAAAAGGCAGCTCTCATTGTCTGGGATGGAATCTCTGAATTCATGAGTGCCGGTACTAAGGAGTTCTGAGGTTCGATCTCCAGTGGATATTTTAGGATTACTTTTTCTTGTAATTTTTCTTTTCTTTTTTTTAATTTTTTTTCTCTGTTTTTTTTTTTCTGTCACTGTAACACACGCCTCATTAAATAATATATAAAGCAGCAATCTTTTTCAAAGCTATTAGTATTAGGTCCATCCTTAGAAAGCTCAGTTTTTCAAGGGTGAAACGAACACTAACATCAGCTCGTTTCCCTCTGAATATGGGAATTGTCTATCGCTGAGAACTTTTCATCATAACTCATATAATATTATTATTATATAACACCCGGCTACCATCCAACGCAATGCGGGATATGAAACGGGTTTGATTTGCTATGTACTATCAGAGAGATTGTATAGCTAACGTTAGCTTATAAACTCTCTGGTACTATGAACTGAACCATCAACCCCCTTTATGCATAATAATTGGACGTGGAAGCGTTTATTGATAGTCGCAAGGTCTATTAGAAAAAGAAAAAAAGCCCAATAAAATGTATGGAATAGAAATAACATCATTTGAATAATGTAACGGGCATTATGGCAGTTATTTCATCGTCTGTGACCTTTTCTTGTTTGAATAACTAAAACACCAACAACAACAACAACAGCGAAAAAATAAATCTCTTTTTCACGTCCAATACCACTGTGCTCTAACATAACGTTTTATATTTCATTTTTAGCTAAAACGCTGTTGTTTAAAAATATCGATCGATTAAAGAGATCCTCCTCTGACCTAGTTATCTTAGCCCCCATCGCCGCGAAATGTTTATTCTCTATTGTCTTCTGGCACTTATCTTCTCACATCATTTTCTATTATTATCAACACAAGTGATTTTCTCCACTCATTTTTCTGAATTAATATTCACCCAAATATCGAAGCTTACTCAATGTCTCAAACCTGAGGCTTGTTTCAAAGTCTCGGATTAGCGACTTTTTGAAAAAATACGGGTCATTATAATTCGATGGTTTTCGGCCAAAATGAAAGAAAAAATATAGGAGAAAAAAAAAAGTATTTTTGTGTCAGGGCGTGAGTGGATAATATTGTCTTTTATGTCTATTCTCGTACCCATCGCCCACGGGCTTACTCACTGGTAGGGTTACGCAATGTGTCGTATTATTAGAGGTAGTGCTGGGAATTGGTAATATGTCAAATTATTATTATTGTTATTATTATTATTATTATTATTATTATTATTATTATTATTATTATTATTATTATTATTATTATTATTATTATTATTATTATTATTATTATATGAAATTTAGGGTCGGTCGTCATGGATTGTGATTGCCGCTATTTTTACTTTATCTCCCATTTCTTCTCTTCTTACCCCCTCTATTTTTCTCCCTTCCCCACATCGTCGTCATCGTCGTAATCGTGGTCCTCTTCCTCCTCCTCCTCCTCCTCCTCCTCCTCCTCCTCCTCCTCCTCCTCCTCGTCGTCGTCGTTGTCGTTGTTGTTGTTGTTGTTGTTGTTCTTTTTCTTCTTCTTCTTCTTCTTCTTCTTCTTCTTCTTCTTCTTCTTCTTCTTCTTCTTCTTCTTCTTCTTCTTCTTCTTCTTCTTCTTCTTCTTCTCTTCTTCTTCTCTTCTTCTCTTCTCCTCCTTCCTTCTTCTTCTCTTCTCCTCCTCCTCCTTCTTCCTTCTCTTTCTTCTCTTCTTCTTCTCTTCTTCTTCTTCTTCTTCTTCTTCTTCTCTTCTTTCTTCTTCTCTTCTCTTCTTCTTCTTCTTCTTCTTCTTCTTCTTCTTCTTTTCTTCTTCTTCTTTCTTCTTCTTCTTCTTCTTCTTCTTCTTCTTCTTCTTCTTCTTCTTCTTCTCTTCTTCTTCTTTCTTCTTCTTCTTCTTTTCTTCTTCTTCTTCTTCTTCTTCTTCTTCTTCTTCTTCTTCTTCTTCTCTTCTTCTTCTTCTTCTTCTTCTTCCTTCTTCTTCTTCTTCTCTTCTTCTTCTCTTCTTCTTCTTCTTCTTCTCTTCTTCTTTCTTCTTCTTCTTCTTCTTCTTCTTTCTTCTTCTTCTTCTCTTCTTCTTCTTCTCTTCTTCTTCTTCTTCTTCTTTTCTTTCTTCTTTCTTCTTCTTCTTCTTCTTTCTTCTTCTTCTTCATCATCATCATCTTCATCTTCATCAACTCTTCTCCTCTTCTTCACATTTCTTCAGGTACGTTTTCCTGCTTTAATATATAAATATCAAAAACGCCTATTCATTCCAGTATTCAGATTCCTTAGTTTTTCCTCAAAGAGCCGCTCTCTAAAAAAAAAAAAAGAAAAAAAGTAGACATCAAAGTTTCTCAACTCACATCTGTCCGAGATTGTCTTCGCTGTTATATATATATATATATATATATATATATATATATATATATATATATATATATATATATATATATATATATATATATATATATATATATTATCATTATTATTATTATTTTATTCATAGTCTTAGAATGAAAGGAAAATCTTTGGATACTTCTGAAACTGAAATATCAGGTATTGACCCCTTGCTTTAAATTTGGCTTCATGTGAAAAACCGACTTATTTTTACTTACTACGTACAAGTCAATGAAGCTCTCATTGTTGGAATGGAAATGCCCTGAAACCAACGCTGAATATTATTTATACTCCGTTACAATATCCATAAATAAATAAATAATATAAATATAAATCAAGCCCATAATGGCACACGGTTATCAGACTAACGTATTCGACCTGGCCCGCAATTATAATAATGTGTAGGTGGTGAAAAACATTTCTACCTTGATTCTGTTCCAGCTAGACGCAGCCCTAGTAATATTACGAATTGTTGGCTCTAAACCGAAGAACTAAATAAAAATATTTAATATTCAATAAAACATCTTGAAAAGGAATTTCTGGTTCCCGAGCTGGTAGATCTATATATAATGGAGTTTAAAGCACTGTTTTAGCATGTTAATGACAATTTGGTAATTTGAAAAGGTAGTTGTAATGTCTACTGTGGGTTTTTTTAAACCCTAAAAACTACGAATTTTCCCAATTTCAAGTAGGAATGTCTGCTGCAGACGTTCTGAGAGGCAAAATTATTCTTTGTTTAGATGAAAGCATTCTGGGATTGACATGTGTTTGTATGTCAGGTATTGTTTTGCTCACATCTTTGACGAATCAGCTTCTTTCTTGTCTACGAGCGTAAGAGAATAGAAAGGGGTACATAATCTGTAGAGTCGTCTTGTTTGTTTAAAGGTCATTTTGGGTTCGAGGCACATGTATTTTTTTCCTTCTCTATTGTTGTTAACACGGAGTTGTAAAATTTCAGTTCTAAACGGCCCTATCGCAGACGGACTTTAAATCGGAAATGCTGGATGAACAGCCTAATTTGTTTCTAATAAAGATTTAAACTAAAACTTTCAAACTGTTTTCAATGGGGGAAAAAAATTGGAATTTGTTAATTAATGAATATAAACATTGAGTTATGGTGATAAATGAATATGTCTATAAATAAATGATAGATTAAACATGTACGTGACATACGTGAATTAATAAGTACACAAATAAGTAAGTAAACCATGACATAAAGAAATTAATGAATACGTATAGAAATTAATAAACGAATAAATATAAGTTTATTGATGGTTTTTTTTTAAAGTATATAAGTAGATAAATAAATTGGTGTATGAATAAGTGAATACTCACATAAATAAATGATTAAATAACTAACTAACTAAATAAATAAATAAATACAATAATGATTAACTAAATATCTAGATAAATATATAAGTATATAAATAATCAATTGATGGTAAAGAACTAAATGATTAGGTGAATGCATAAATAAATAAGCTGTTAAGCAACAATAATAATAAATAAGTTTTAGTTAAACAAAGAGATAGATAGACAGATAGACGGACAGACAGACACTCAGAAAAAATGATTTCTTTCGACACAATGCCTGCCGCCTTCCCCCCACCGCTAACGAGCGAGCGCGCGCGCGCACACACACACACACAAACACACACACACACACACACACACACAATATGATGCAACAATATAATATACAAAATCAATGCTCGTCTCTGTGGTGTCGTATGTCTAGTAACGTACGAGTATACATGTTTTGACTTAGGACGAGGGTCCAGAGTTTAACTTCGCGCAGTAGGCACCCTGCATGCGATTAGCTATTGAGTCATAATACGATTGATTGATCGATTGATTGATTGATTGTTTGATTGGTTTTGAATTATGTTTATAAATTGGGAGTCGAACCTTGCTTACTTTCAAACTACTTAAAAAGCTTAACCAACTGTTAACCACCTGGCACATGATGATAATAATAATGTTATTGTATTAATTTATAAATCGTAACCTACAACGGTTTTCCTGTAAATGTTCGTGGCCTTGTGCCAACCTGTAGATTGCTTACACATCAACGCACAAATTATGTCAAGTGAAAAAAAAGAAAGAAAAAACACGGGAAAATAAACAATAGCTATATAAACGAAGACATGTTATAGAGCACCTGGTTTTCATTTCACCCCCCTCCCCTAGCAGTTTGACATTATCATTAATGTAATATTACGTTCGTGCATATTACAGTTATGTGTAAATCTATGAAAACAACACAGAGTAATTGAAATGAATTAAAATAATAATAAACACCATATTATACTACAGTGTATTTAAATATGTACATGCTCAATGCGTTTCACGGTTGTTTATGTATTTCGCAAGCACGATATGTGGAACCAATAAATATCCATTCCGTAATGTACAAGTCATCTGTTAGAAGCCCTTATGTTCTTGCATTCTTTCAATACCCACCACTGACACACACACAACACACGCACACACACACGCACACACCCACACACACATATGCATGTATGTAATAATATATATATATATATATATTATATATATATATATATTATATATAATATAAATCACTGTGAAACTTTTTTGTTTCTCAATTCATATGCATAAAATGTTGACAGTTTACGTATAAGGATTTGTTTTATTTGTATTTTGAATTTGAAAGAAATCCAATGAAGAGTCTAAGAGATACAAGCGACAAAAAGCCGCGTGTTTTGTTTTTTTCTTGTTTTTTTTTCGTGTGTGACCACCGGATATATATATATTCAAAATACAAACAAAACAAATCCTTATACGTAAACTGTCAACATTTTATGCATATGAATTGAGAAACAAAAAAGTTTCACAGTGATTTTTTTTTTTTAAACGTGTTCAGAAATACAATTTCAGAGAAAAATGACGCAACATTGCAGAGGGTAAAATGGCGACGATCTTTACATTTAATGTTGCCATTTTTAGCAAACATTTATTACATCACCATAAACATTATTTTTATCACAATTCTCCTCATCGTGTGAGAAATCGACTAAATAGCACACTCACATGCCTATTTTGGTCCAACGATTACAAAGTTAGCTTTTTAAGTGATCAATAACACCGCCGTCCTCTTTAATGACCCAACGTAGTCTCTTTGTCCAACGTGAAATGTGCACTTCCGAATTTCCTCAATGGTTATCCCGTTACTTACTTACTATCCAGCGTCATCCTCTGCCCACACTCTGCGATGACAAATGTCTGCCCATTCCTCCCAGTCTGTTGAGGTTATCTTCTCCCAGCATAAAATCATTCTTTCTCTCAACGTTATGTGGTTATGTGGTCTAGTGGTATGACACTCGCTTTCGGATCGGAAGGTCATAGGTTCGAGCCTCGCGCTCGGCGCATAGTTGAGTCCTTGGAAAAGGCTCTTTACTCACATTCTCTCACCGTACTCAGGTGTAAAATGAGTACCTGGCCGTTAACATCGTTGTCTTTGTCCGAAAATTGTAATATCGCCTAACAGGCGTCATGTCCCGTCCTACATATTAAATGTTGCTATTGACCAGGGACCCCTTGTAAAGCGCTTTGAGCACATTTAGTGGATACTGCGCTATATAAAGCTCTTTTTTTTTCTTCTGTGAATGCAAATCGTTGTCGACTATAAACCTTCTCGGTCAAACTGTTCCAAATTGCGTAATCCATGGATTCAGACCGGGTGGTTGTGGCGGCCAGTTGTTTTTCTCTCTGAAATAAATATTCTTACTTCGAAGAAAAGCTTTTGTTCTTTTGCTCGTATGGGATGTAGCACCATCGTGTTGACAAATGAAATTCCTTCCTTGATAACGGTGTTCATAGTCTGACAAAATATTTTCTTCCAAGAGTTTTATGTAATTATCAGCATAGAGTTTCCACAGGCATAGCAACAAGTGTCTTGTTTTAAAAAGTTCAACGCCCAAATGCCACAAGTTGCGTCATCTTCTCGATATCGAACTTTTTAGGTGGTTATACAAGATTTTATATTATTCAAAACCCGTTAATTTAATTATTTTGATACTTTGCAATTCTATTAATAAAGAATGGTCCTATTACTAATAAAAATGTGAAAAAGATTTCTCTTTACAATAGAAATAAATAAATAGCGTTTGTTTGTTTTATTTTTTGATGACCAATTTATATAGGCATTGATTCGCACCTGGGTCTTATTGTATTAAAAGTGCATTTCGCTACTCATTCACCAGAGTTTGCTCTCATTGTTAGTGGATGACACATTGTGTTATCACCTCGAAATGTCTGATTAACTTTACTGTACATCTGATAACCAATATGTTTATAAATTGATGAAAGCATAGAAAGGAGATTGTCAAATTGCATAATGTTTTTTTTTTTCTTCGTTGTTCTGTTTGGTGTTGTAAATAATAATATTATGACTTTTACACATATGTCGACAAGCTAATGTTATATAATAATACAGTTGGTTGACTGCCAAGATCTACAACCTACAATACTGCCTTACTCTGAAAAAAACACACTTTATTTAGCATTTTGGCCAGAAAACTCGTCCTTCAAATATCGATCAATTAAAATTGCCCTTTATTGACAAAAAACTCTCAAACCTGGGGCTGCGTGAAGCCCTAGGTTTGAGAGTTTTTGGCAAGATGAGGATCGTTTTAATCGATCGATATTTGAAGGACGAGTTTTCTGGCCAAAATTTTAAATACGTGATTTATTTTCTTCAAAGTACAGGAGAATGTACAAGTAGGTAAGTTTGCGTGATTAATCAACATGGCTGGGGTTAACGTGCTTAGGCAAACTACCCTTTTCTCACTAAACCAGAAAACTTTTACTTCATACATAGCTACATATATACTCGTATATTATCGATAGATTAAGATGGTCCACATCGTATGAAAAAGCCCTCAACTCGATCAAAGATGGCTGTCTTTATTATTAATAATATTATTATTTTATTATGAAGTAAAACATTTCTGATCAAAATTGGAAAGAACGAAAACGTGTTTTGTCAGTTCAATGCAGTTCTCTGCCGTATTCTGGAGAAAAAAAACATATTTAAGAATTTGGCCATAAAACTCGTCCTTCAAATATAAATCGATTTAATTGACCCTCATCTTGGCAAAAACTCTCAAACCTGGGACTTCGCGAAGTCACGGGTTTGAGAGTTTTTGCCAAGATGAGGGTAATTTATATCGATCGATATTTGAAGGACGAGTTTTCTGACCAAATTTTTAAATATGGATTTTTTTCCAGAGTACGGCAGTCTGTTGTTAGCCTGTTGAACAGTGAACATGCGAAATGCAAACTGGTATAAAATACATTACGGAGGGAAATGACACAGCCTAGTTTTAGTTAGCCTAGGTCGTGCAACGTTTGGCAATCTACATTATTGTTATTATTATCAGGAGTTGAATAGACGAGGAATTATGGAAAATCAGTTTGCCAGCATGTTATTTGAGCCAAAAATAACCTAAGGTGGTTGGTGGTGGTGTAACGCTGAACTGAACATCGAACCTTGACCCACTTCTTCTATATCATTTTATTTTTTTTTATGAGAAGAATTTCTCTTTTTTTGTTTTTCTGTAATTTTATAAAAAATCGATAGCGGATCTTCCCCCCCCCCCCCCCCCCCCTCTGACAATGTTCTGTCTAGTTAACAGCCAGCCTGTTGCCTGTTTAATTAAAAAAAATATTATTATTTGCGAGTGGAGAGGAGAATGATTTATAAAAGTGCTACCTTGGTTTATAAATAATTGCACAACGGGTCCACCTGATGTATATAATATTAACTATCTTTTAAAATTATAATATACTCCGACGAGTGATAACAAACTCAAATTGGCGAAGTCCCAGGTTTGAGAGTTTTTTGGGTTGTTTTTTTTTTCAAAATGATAGCCATTTAAATCGATCGATATTTGAAGGAATAGATTTCAAGCCAAGTTTTTAAAATGGAGAGAAAGATAAAGTGAGTAAATGTGACTCATATATAAGGGAACAACACAAAACAAACAACGTTTCGGCTCTTGGCCCTTGTCAGGAGACAAACAACAAAACACACATATATAAGGTTACACAATATCACATTTTGTCAATACAAATGTTGAAATAATGTAAATGTATGGAGAGAGGCACCTCTAGTTTTAAGTTGTTTAAAAACTTGTTTTCCCAGGTAATGTTGGAATTCCCTACTTTGGTCATACGCATCCCTTCAAACTTTTACAAGACAGCTTAAGACCCATATTATGTTCCAAATGCAATCCAAACGACTTGCTTGTTTAAACACTTGTTTATTTCGATTAATAAGTACTAACCAATGTAAAGCGCTTAGTGCCTTTTTAGATGTGTAAAGCGCTATAAGTAATAGTAATTGTGCTTATTATTATTGTTATTATTATTATTATTATTATTATTATTATTATTATTATTATTATTATTATTATTATTATTATTATTATTATTGTCATAAAGTAAAGGTTTGCCCAAGTTGGATAGTAACCATAATAATTCTCATAAACCCTTAAAAGTAAAGCCGTATTCCCCTACTGGACTAAATACCATTGGTGGATGATACTGACATGACAACAATAAGAATATATTCCATTTACCTCTTACCTCAAGACCTGATTTCTTTTCATAATAAATTAGAATTTTCCTCTTTATTTATCAGACTAAAGCCACTACTACATTAACCGTTTTCTGGACGAGACCAGTTACTACAGCGATGCGACTTCTTGAGCTTCATATGAAGCCAGAGTTGAGTTGTAACATTGTCACTGCTTTCCTAGGGAAAATATATTATCTCTTGTCAGGTTGGAGACAAATCGAATACCACCCGTAAAGGGAATACAATATCAAATTGATAGGCATTTTAAATAAAACTTAATCTTTGGTTTGCAGATGTGTTTTGATCCAATATAAATCCGGATGTAGTCGAAGTTTTGGGGGGTTTTATAGAGCAGTAAAGTTAGGTGCCCCAAACGTAAACAAAGGTCGAGAAGCACATGGCAAACCACATGTTCCTGTCTTGACAGCTCACGTTCCAATGTAAATAATAGAAAGAAAATAACCTTTAAAATTTGGCTGTTGGGTGGCAAAAGAAACACATATTCATAAATACTCGATCATGCATCAAATAATGTCTAGATATGGATATTTTATGGAACAAAAGGTAAAATTTATCAAAAGTCACGCCAATCTATTTTTAGACCAGAGCAAATTATTGCGCTGGTATGAACAAAACGAGAATTATTCGGAGCCTGATTTTCAGAATAATTTAGTCTTATATTATTATTTCTGCAACTGTTAGATTTTATGTAAACATATTTTCAATACTGAAAGTGTATTGCCTACAACTCAAACTACAAAATTGGGTGACCTATATTGTGCGTAAATTATTCCGGTCCCTAACGGAAATCACTAGCAACTTGTTATTGTTTACGTTTGGGGCAGCAAACTTTACTGTTCTATACGCTTCCCCCCCCCCCCCCCCCCTCGCCTCGTTGGCCTCCCAGCAGTGATTGGGTAGCTAGATTTGTTGGAACTGTCGGAAAGTCTTGCGTCATATTCATATGGTAACAAACAATTGATATTGTCAGTTTAACGCTATAGAAACCGGTATAAATTCAGCTTCGTAGGCTTCGATGTGTAAATGGTCTTACTCTTGGAACTTGCTATCAGGACTCCGAGACAGGGCAGCAGCCTCTTATGGTTTTCACACTACTATGTTATGACGATCGACCCAATCAGCAAAGTCCGGTCCGCATTCGTGCACCGTCGCAAACCCGCCGGGTAGCATCGTCACAACACACCGTTCGACTAGATGCTCTGCGGTCTCAGGTTCTTGCCCACAGCGGGTACATGTTGGACAGGTAGAAAGACCCCACCGATGAAGCGCAATGGCCGAAGCCGATTCGCAGTCACCCAGTGTCTCCTCTTACTGGTATCAAATCCTGGTAACTTCTCACCAATGGAACCTTGAGGCCTCTTCTGTCGTTCAAGGCCGCCCGGAAGTGACATCACCAAACCATTGCACATAGATTGCATTAGGACGGCCTCAGAATATGTATTCTTCCATGCGTTCATTCATTATATTATTTAATTTACTTTCATTACTTATTATTCGTACTAATTCACTACTAAACCTAAAGATATAGCCAAGGATTGCTTTTTTTTTTATTTAGTTTTTCTCTCCTCCAACCCCCTCCCCCGTATTTTTGCCTTTTTCTTTGCAGCCGATACAGAGGGATGGAAGCAGAAATTTGAGGAAAAACTTCTGGAGCAACAAGGCAAAGAAATTTTCATTTCATTATCTTTCCATCCGAAAATCACTAACCATTTCTCCATTAATTGCTTTCACTAATTCACTAATGCACGCCCCCCCCCCCCCTCTCTCTCTCTCTCTCTCTCTCTCTCTCTCTCTCTCTCTCTCTCTCTCTCTATCTATCTATCTATCTATCTATCTATCTATCTCACTCTCTCTCCCTCCCTCCATATATATATATAATATAATATATATATATAATATATATATATATATATATATATATATATATATATATATATACACACCAGTATCCTATTTTTTGTTTTATTCCTTTTTCTTCTGGCACTGTATTCTGCACATTATTCCTTATTAATATAGTCACTGGTAACTTTCGTGTTGTTTTTATTCTAGATATCTTGAGTTGACTCTTACTATGCCTCACACAGGTCATGTCTGAATTGTGTTATACTATTTCAGATAATCGAGTTTTATACATATTGACACAACAACGTTACAAATAAATATCACAAGTGTCCTTATCCAGCCACCCCTCCCCCCCTTCCTCCCACCCACTCCCCGCCATCTCGTTCCATCACGACAAAAGTGAAATAGTTAAGATTTCTTTTAAACTCTCTCCTCAGATTACATGTTGCCTTCCCCCCCCCCCCCCCCCCCCCTACCCAAAGTGTCGATTTTCTTCTCTGCTTCATGATTATATTTTTAAATACTTTGCTACTCTACATTCCATTAACCTTGCCCCGTAATGAAGATACTATGGATGAAGACGACGACGATAATAATGATGATGATAATAATAAGTATGATGATAGTGATCTGGGGAGGAGGAGGAAAAGGAGGGGGAGGGGGAGAAGAAGTTGTTTTTGTTTTTTTTTTAAGGGTGAAAACATAGTCTGTTGAAGTTTTTGTAGAATATGTCTTTGAGAACGATATGAAAGGGAACGTTGTTAATCGATCATGGAGTGGAAGTCGTTCATTTCTATGATGTGTTATCGTCACGGGGAGGCCTTCCGAAAGCTCCTCGTGCTAAGGGAAACAACCTAAATATTCCCCCAACTAAGCCTAAGAAAAAAAAATAAAACCTAATACCTTTAACTAACCCTATTAGGAAAAACAAACACCCTAGCACATTTACCAAGACCAAAACTAACCCTAATAGAAACATAATCCTTCGACCTTGATCTAACCCTAATAGGAAAAAACAACAACATAGGACTGCTTTGCACTATCTTTCAATACTTCAAAAACAAAATGGCGGCGGATAACCAAACAATGGTCATATTAGGACATTTTAAACTTTCACTTATCTATCAAGGTTTGTTCTAGAGTTTTTAAAATGCTATTATATATTGACAAATTGAATAAATAAACACCTGACAAAAGATCAACAGTGAAAATACTTATTAAATTGAAAGAGATGCTAAACCGAGGAGCTATCGGAAGGCCTCCCTCGTCACGTCGATATTACTGTTAAGATCAATCACGTTATTTGAACCATGTCTTATTATTATTCAAATTTATTTTCTAAATATAAACCAATACCAAAAATATACATACACTTATATTTATAGCTTTATAGTGCATTGGTGTTGATATTGCCATATCGATCTCGTTATATCGATTGCGAAATATTCAACGGGTTGTGATTGGATGAAATCCTGATGGAAGATGAAGCCGATGGAAGATGGGAAAGATGGAAGGGAGGTGGCGATGGGGGGGGGGGGGAGGAGGGAGGGGAGGGGGGGGGGAACAAGCTTATCGATTCCTCTTTTGTATTTGTAGAAAATCGTTATAGATCTTTGGAGGTCTGGTTACGGTATCTCTTATCTGTAGATCGAAAGCATCAGGTTCCAATCACGGGATATTTCTAAAAGTTATTACTTTTGCGATTGTTTTGTTTGTTTGTTTTTGTTTTGTGTTTGTTTTGTGTTGTTTTGTTGTTGTTTTTTTGTATTGTTTTTTAATCCCACGGACAGAAGTCCAACCCGTTTAATGTTGTGAGAAAAGTTTCGGTAACCCAACAATTTGTTAAAGCTCTCTACCTAAATGCGATTAATCTCTCTTCTCTCTGTCTCTCTCTCTGTCTCTCTCTCTCTCTCTCTCTCTCTCTCTCTCTCTCTCTCTCTCTCTCTCTCTCTCTCTCTCTCTCTCTCTCTCTCTCCTTATTTCTGATTGCCTTTGGGTGGCTGGGTCTATTAGAACTACCGGAACAATTACACACAACCTTTTATTTTTCACCTAATTTAAACCAGCTAAGTTAGTCATCTGCCTCCAGGTCTCGAATTTTAAAGACCAGGGAAGTCGAATTGGGTGGTTTGACCTAATAATAATAAGTCACTCTTCTGTGACAATGAAAATGTTATTTTCATCAATGAAACGCCTGGTTTGTAAGTCTCTTTTCATTTCGTGCGGCTATGTGGTCTTGTGGTATGACACTCGCTTTCGGATCGGAAGGTCCTGGGTTCGAGCCTCGCGCTAGGCGCATAGTTGAGTCCTTGGAAAAGGCTCTTTACTCACATTCTTTCACCGTACTCAGGTGTAAAATGAGTACCCGGCCGTTAACAGCGTTGTCTGTCCGAAAAATTGAAATATCGCCTAACAGGCGGCATGTCCCGTCCTACATATTAAATGTTGCTGTTGACCATGGACCCCTTGTAAAGCACTTTGAGCACATTTAGTGGATATTGCGCTATATAGAGCTCAATTTTGATTTCCGGAAACAGAAAAAAAGTCTGATGGAGATCTGACCTTAGACATATTCCTTTCTGTCCACGGCGGGCAGAGAAGTCACTTTTCAACTCTCTAATCCATAATTTCAAAACGAAAAGAGATTGTCTCTTGTCCAATTACGTTACTATCATTTCCTAAAAAGCTTCAGATGTTTGTTTTGTCCTTTCAAGATTTGTAGCTTTTCGAACCATAATATATGTCGTATTTCTGCGTCATGTGGTTAACAGTTAATGGTTTGTTTTGTTTTGCATCTCCCATATTATTACCACACTTCCATTTGGTGCATCGCCGATAAAAACTGTGATACCCCGAAATTTGAAAGATTCCACATTTGTGAGGCTGGCTGAGAAACCCCGGGAAGATGCGACAAGCTTCGATTTGAGATATGAGCCAAAATCGAAAATAATGTGTTTCTCATATCAACAAATTTTATTCAGAAAAAAAATTCATAACTTGAAGAAAATTTAAAGTGGTATAAGACCAGAAAGATGTGGTCTACACCACTGCATACATAACTCAATATATGAAATGTGCGCATCTTTCCGGGTTTTCTCAGCCAGCCAGACATTAGCTAACCCGTATTATTATACTAGGCCAACTTACCAGAATTTCAAGTGAGTCGAGTGATTCCTTCATACTTAATCAAATAATATGTAGATTGCTTTTTGACTGACACTCGTATCCAAACAAAGAGTTGCATTAATTTTTTTTTTCAACAATAATTATTTACCTGATGTACTCTACAATTATTTCAAGAGAGTGGTTTTAATTTATGAAACTGAACAAATATGGATTGGAATAACTTGGCCTTCCCCCCCCCCCCCTCCCCCTTTCAATTGAACTCCGACCGACTGTATATCGTGATGATATGTAGTTACATTATTAACTGAGCACGGTGTGATTATTCTAAATATATACCCATAATGACACGTGTATCGTGTTATAATGACATATTGAACAATACACGTTCGTCCTTGGCTTGTCTTGGCATATTCTGTCATTACCTCAAGTATCGCCTGTAAACCTCTGATTATTTTATATAATGTACAAATAAATAGGCCAGAAATTTGAACTCAACCATATTGGTAATAAATTATGCTATATTATTGACTTCGTACGAGTAGCAATGGCCGTATAATTAGTGGCACGTCTATTATTATCAAAGCAGATCTGTAATTTTTTTATTTATTTTTTTGGGGGTGGGGGGGGGGGGGGGGGGTTCTTCGTGTTTCGTGTAACCCACAAAGGCATATTATAATTGCCGCAACAACGGTAGCGTCAATCTGGCTATTTTAACAGCCCGTGACCGAAACAAAGTCTTTTCTTTGTATCGGATGCGACAAACATTTATTTATTTATTTATTTATTTATTTATTTATTTATTTATTTATTTATTTATAGGCTTTTGAAATCCATAATAAATCATTCGTAATTCACGTATAGCATGAATGGCATAGTTTAGAGCGCTGTGCAGAGGTTGCATAACAACTAATAAATATGTAACGGGACCGCTGAAATGAATGATTGTCAAGACGACGTAGATAGTTATATATTAATAATAGAAACAAAACAAAACAAAAATAAGGGAAATGGAATTCTTTATTTCAGGAGAAAGTGGGTGACAAAGGTTACCATTACTAGGCGTCGAGTTTGAATATTACCGGTTGGTAAATTTGGTACACAAAAGTCTTTTTATAGAACTGTTGCTTTCGATTATTTTGGGCTTTTTACAATGGTGTCATTTTTAGAGGAGCCCAAGAGAATCGAGAAACCAGTTTTCAGGTCTGTTTTTCTTTTTGTTTGTTTGTTTTTTGTTTTTTTCTTATGTTTTTTTTGTGTGTTTTGTTTTGCTTTGTTTTGTTTTTTAAAAGTATTTTAGTAAGTACGTATAATATAACTCGTGAGTTCAAAAGAAATCTGGTATTCCAGAAGAATATCTGTCAAGTTGATGTTATTTTCATCGATCGAAGTCAAAGCTTTCTGGCCAAAATGTAGATGCTGCTACTTGAAGTTTTTGGCCAAAATGTAGATGTTGCTACTTGAAGTTTTTGGCCAAAATTTTAAATACTGTTTTTACAGAGTCCTGCTGATGGGCAAAATGGTCGAAAGTGGAAGCTTATTAAAACAGCAAGCTGTTTTATTTTTAATCATACTGGAAATGTAACATTCCTTTAAAAATAGAAAAATATTTCTTTGCGCTTATCCTTTTACAATCTCGTCAATTTGAAATAGTTACAGTTTTCTTCGTTATTTTTACCTTTTATTTGATTATGCATAAAGTACTCTAAGGCATTTGACGTAAGTTTGCGCTCGCTCGCGCGCGCGCGTTTGTGTATTTGTATGTGTGTGTGTGTGTCTGTGAGAGAGAGAGAGAGAGAGAGAGAGAGAGAGAGAGAGAGAGAGAGTACGTTAGTCTTTCATATGTTATGTACACAGTTGTCTTTTTCTTTTTCCTTGGTTTTTTAATGTGATTTTGTTTCTGACGAAAACAGTGAGAGAAAAAACAACAAACAAATGAATACACGAGAAAACAATCTCTTTTAACAGATTAGCGAGAACAGAACAAAATACGTGGTGTGTGGTGACAGAAAAAATCGTTGCCATATTTTAAATACGTTTGTTTATTTTTTGTCACACTTGATCTCTTTTCCTTTGTACCGAATGTACTGAATAATAATGCCATGTATTTAATCATAACGGCATTTTGTATCGATCTGCCACCGGCCTTGACCTCTTTCTGTTCGATGCGTTGGGCGCCACCACCACCACTACCACCACTACCACCACCACCACCCCTCCCAGGACATTCTAGTAGCCTCGCCTTGGATTTCGATTGCTGTCGATGCTGTCTTTTTCATTCGTTTATTTCTTCACTCGATTAATCCAATGGCACGCACCGAACACTGTACAAGGTTCTTTAAAGTTCAAGGATTTTCTTTATTCTCTTCCTCTCACCCCCCCCCCCCCCCCCCCCCAATTTTCCTCCTTTCCCTCATCGCATCCTCACCACCCATCCGCCCCCTCCTAATCACCATCCTCCCTTTCCTCTCTCATCATCTTCCAATTTTCTTGTTTGACATTGATCAGTATTATAATATGACAACCCACCATTTATCGAAACGTTTTAAACCTGAAACTTCAAAGAAGTATTAGAAAGTTGTCCGGCCAAAATAGATAAATAAATGAATAATAAAATTAAAAAGAAACCCGTTTTAAACACAAACTGGTCCAAGCAGGAAGTCAACAGAGCACAGCAGTTGTGCAATTTCGATTCTCTATGAAAATAAAATGTGTTGAAATTTAAACTTTTAACAATTGCAGTGACGAAGACTTAGGTTTGTCTGCAGCGTTCTTGGTTCAAACACGGCCGTAAAAATCTGGAAGACGACCCGGAGTCTAATGGCCCAAAATCGTCCCAAAAATAAACACAAAATTATATATGATCGCAAACGCTACTCAAATCGTTGAACTCTCATCAAATTTAAGGTTTGCCAAATGGTTCCAAAATGTCCATAAGATGACTTGATCATTTTCGCACGAAAAGGTGATGACCCCTTTCCCCTTCCCTCTCATAAAACGCAAAAAACTAGAGGAATTACTTTAACGCTAAGGATTTGAATTTCTTTCTTAAAGTCTTTTGCAAAAGTCGGTCTCCGAATTCAAGGGTCGGCTGTTGACTCCAGTGGTGTCCGATTCGGTTCCTAATTTTCTCAGGACGAGATATTATGTCTCTCATGATGGCCAGAGAGGCTCATGCTTTGGTTTTAAATTGTGAGGGTTTAACGGAAATCATTATTTCTTTTATTAGAGGCCAGTCAGAACGTTATTGTCCGGCGATGATAAACAGTTATGGCAGTCAGGGAATATATGGATTGGGGTGAGGATGAGCAGATTCTTTGATGTCGCAACTTTGAGCAATATAAGTTATAAAACTCTTATATCTATAGTGATTGAAGAGGCGATGGACGATGAAGCGGTTGTTATCGAATCGGAGGAGAGCTCCGAGTGGGAGAAGGAGCTGCTCGAAGAACTCATGGAAATGAAGGAACTGGAACAGCAATGAGAGCTGAGATGAGGCGGTAGGTCGCTGTGGGAAAGTTCAACCAATCTATGGGTCTCTTTCAACTCCAGATAAGGGGGAAGTAAACCAGCATTGTACTTCTTGTTTTATAAAAGACAGGCAAACGCAATGTCAATATGTGCTAAGTGCCATTTGTTACACGCTTTTCAAAAATGAAACACGATACTTTAACAAGTGTTGCTAAGCTGGAATACTTAACCTTTCTAAAATGCATAATGAATGAGGTAACCTTCTTTTAAATTACCATGACTGTTGGCATTTTGTTTTATTGTGTTGCTTCTGCCATCCTGCTCATGTCATAATGGGTACATGCATACACAACTTCATGTTATTGTCTTTGTCGTAGACACAACCAATCTAACATCACAGAAAGGTTTTTTTTTTTTTTTTTTTTTTTTTTTTTTTTTTGTGGTTTTTTTTTTTTTTTTTTTTTTTTGTTTTTTTTTTGCTTAAGGTGTTGCTGTTTCGGTCAAGATAACCTACTGGTATCTTGGGGGTTCTATTAATAGAGCACTGATTAATTTTGGGCTGAATGACATAATTCGGTCATGTTGCACCGCAGGTCATTTTTATGTTCTCCTCTTTGATTTTGGGTAATTTGAGTGCATTGGATGCACAGTCTTTTTCATTTTAAAACAAATTTACTTTAGAGTAAATAAAAACATCACAATACAAAATTGCCCTACTCCAAAACGCATGGTTTTTCTTAATGGCCAGAACACTTTAACCTCAAATATCGATGGATTAAATTTACCCTCGACTTGCCTGGACGTCTCAATTACGAGATTTTTGAGATTTTTCGACAAGTTGAGGATCATTATAACATCATCGAGTTTCTTTGCCAAAAGGGATGGAGAATTTTTTTCTTCTGCGTACACCATGTCATTTGGTTTTACCTATTTGGTCTTGCTATACAAACCACAAAAGGTTATTTGACTGAAACGCGTACTTATTAATTTTTGCAAGTGGATCTGAATTTAGCCAGGAAGGGACGAGATTTTCGGTCAAGAAACCAGGTGAACATAATCAGTGCTCTATCTACGTTATATGTTTCACTACTCCGTTTCATTTTCATCATTGACTTTTGTGGGAAAACAATTTAAGCTCATGGCTATTTTGTATTTCCATAATTTATGTATTTCTTTATTTATGTTCCTTTACTTTCGTTTCTTTTATTATTATCCTTTTTGATTGCATGTATGGTGATGGTTCGGAATTATAAAGGATTATTATTTTGATATGCTGTGGTCAAAATCTGGTGATATGCATTTAATGTGTTAAACACAATGATGGTCCTTATTCTAAAATTAATAGTTCTGTATTTTAAACTTCTCGAGAGGAAAATAAATTCTATTTTTAGAATCTCGGCCATCAGTAAGGACCCTATGACGTATTTATCAATGTTTTCGATAACTCACTAACAATTCTTTACTTTCTTTCTGTCTTCTTTTATCTTGTTCATTAGTCATTTCGTTAATCAATAAGGACGTTGGTTTAATTCACATTCTTTCTTGTCTTTTGCATTCACAAGAATTTCTTTAAATTCGGATTTAGGATTGAGTTCAAGCCATTGGCCTATCAATATTCTAAACTATTATTTTGGTTTTACAAATTTCCCAGTGTATTGTTCGTATTGTTTTCAAAGATTTAAAAACAGTTTTACAGGAGATGACATTTTATGTGAAGTAAGTCACCGGTCTGACTCATTTCTCTTCAAAACACAAATCCTAATTTCATCCCCAACCAAGACACAAACGAAAAACGAACATAATATCATATTTATTTACAAACTCCTAAAACATAATAGATAAGATGATGATAAGATATAGAAAAATTGTATAGCGCATAATCTTGACTAGGTCATGCATTATGCAATTCACAATGAAAAGTCGTATGAAACAAGTTCAATTATAACAAGAAGTACAATCTAAATGTCTTGTGATCTAAAGGCTAGCATACAATCGCTATTGTATAAAATCGGGTTAAACTCCGATCCTATGAGCCTTTTGGCCCTGGAAGACCAACACCAATTTTATAAAGTATAAATGAATAATGATATGAAATTGAATGTAAACTTCAATTGAATTACGAAAATAAATAGAATGGACGTTTCGGGTTTCCCCTTTATCAACAAACAGGATGAATGAAACACTACAGATGAATGAGATGATGTGGTCGTGGCGTTGTTTAGATGAGTAAACAAAACATTGATGGGTAGGAAACAGTATGCTCCTTACATGACAACGCCACAACCACATCCTCTCATTCATCTGTAGTGTTTCATTAATCCTGTTTATTGATAAAGGGGAAACCCGAAACGTCCATTCTATCTGTTAACGTAATTAACTTGAAGCTTACATTCAATATCACATTGTTATTTCTTTCTTCGAGCTTCGAGCAGCAACATTTACATTTAAAGTACAAATGACGCTCGAGCTGACGCAATCCATCTCCAAGTTAGAGGCAACGACCTGCCATGCTTGTAAACACCGACAAACTCAATATTATGTATGTACAAGTCTTTCACATCCCATCACTTTCCTATCCTGTGGTGCTTTTAAAAAAAATGTCGCCCGTGTTGTTGAACTGCTTTTTTCCACATTTTTCTTTAAAGCCAGCAATTAAAAGAAATCCATAAAACAAACAAAAAAACAAAACAAAAACAAACAAACAAAAATAACCCCAAACAAACAAGCAGTCAGCTCTCTCGGGTAACTCGCCCCAAATCTTTTGTTCACTAAAGCCAAATCCAACACATTCTCTCCCCCCAACCCCTCCTCCTCCTCCTCCTCCCCTTTCTCTTCCTCAACCAACTTGAACGACACAGTGGATTTCAACATGCTGATCACAACCCTACTCTGACAAAACACTTTTACAACCCCCCCCCCCCCCCGACCCCAAAAAAAATAATTAAAAAAAAAATTAATCAATGCATATTTTAAGAATTGGGCAGTAAACTTCTACTTCAAGTAACGATCGTTTGAGACAATTTTTGGCATATATTCGATCATTTCAATCGGTATTTAATTTTAAAATGAAAAGATGTTTTAAAGTGTTATTGTCGTATTATGACAGAGCAGTGTTGTCCGCTTAATGCATTTGGGGGTTGAACCCATATTTGGGTCAATGTCAAGCTGACATAATAATCCGGAGTGATCAAAATAATAACAATATTGATAGATTTATGTCTTGTGCATTATTGCATTGGTTAACCAGTTAACTGCCGTTCTTCAGAAAAACGCGTATTTAAAATTTTGGCCAGAAAACTCGTCCTTCAAATATCGATCGATTTAAATGACCCCCTTCTTGGGGGGGGGGGGGGATACTTTTTTTTTTTAACGTGTTTGAGAGGGTTGTTTTGTTGTTGTTGTTGTTGTTGTTGTTGTTGTTGTTGTTGTTGCTAATATGACTTGACTTGACTTAGATGCCTTTCGCGTCTCGACCGAAAGATCGGGTCGCCTTGGCTGTTTCCAGTATTTCCTGTGTGAGTTGTCTCCAATATTGCAGGTCCTCTGCTAGGGTTCTCAGATTTTCAAGGTCCCCTGCCGTTATGAGACTAATGCTTTGTCCAAGTGTTGTGAGGTTTTTGTTTAGGATCACAGGGAGTGTTGTGATCAGTCTTCCTCTGAAAAGGTTCCCGTGTTTTTGGAAGTATCCCGACATGGCTTGGTTAGCTGGTATGTTTTTGTCCCTGCGTAGTATGTGACCGAAAAGTTGCCATCGTTGTTGTAAAATGTCAAGGGAGATTGGTCTTTCTTTTGTGATCTTATATAGGGATTCATTTGAGATCTTTTTTGGGTATTTGATGTCCAGCACCCCTCTTAGCTGTGTGCGATGGAAGGCATCCAGATGTTCTTCTTCGGATTTTGTCAACGCCCAAGTCGCATACGGTACGTTTACAAGAGCATGGTACAGTTTCAGTTTGGTTTTTCTCTTTATTTTGTCACCTCTAATCCATACATTGGTGAGTTTACTGAGTGCGGCGTTTGATAGCTGTTTTCTTCTTTGTACATCCTCGGTGTCTCCAATTAGTGAGCCGACTTTCTTTGTTCTTTTCCATTCCTCTTTGTTCCTCGATATTGTTGTAAATTCGGTTTTATTGGCATTGACTTGGAGGTTATATTTCATGAGGGTATTTTGTATGATGTCTATATTTGCTGGTGTTGATCCAATAAAATCGACATCATCTGCATAGGCGATTTCTCTAGGGATTGCATTCTCAATATGAGTCGTTGGTTTTGGAATGACTTTTCGAACTTCTTTCAGAGCGTGTTCTAAGTATATTGTGAACAGAATCGGGCTCAGACTATCTCCTTGGGGGGTCCCGATGTTACTTTCAAACTGCGTCTGTTTTGTGGCCCCGTATATCCTTGGTTGTATCTTTGTGTTGCTGAGGAGAAATCGGATTATTCATATTGCTAATATGAGGGTCATTTAACTCAATCGATATTTGAAGGACGAGTTTTCTGGCCAAAATCTTTAAAATGCGTCTTTCTGAAGTACAGTAAATTACAATATTAACATAAACATAGCAAAATAAAGAGTGTTCATTGGTTTATGAAATTGTGAAGGTATTGATTTCAATCGGGGAAATTGTTATTTGTTTTGATTAGAAAGGATGTAGGGTAATCGTGGTTGTTGAAATGAGAATGTTGATGGTTATCGTGGTGGTTTGTGGTAATGAGGATGCGATGATGATTATGATTGTGATGGTTTTGGTGGTGGTGGTAGTGGTGATGATGATGATGATGATGGTGGTGGTGGTGGTGGTGGTGGTGGTGGTGGTGGTGGTTGTGGTGATGATGATGGTTATGATTATGATGGTGGTGGTGGTGATGATGATGATGTCGATTGCGGTGGTGGTTATGGTTGTGGTGGTGATGGTGGTGGCGGTGATGATAACGATGATGACGATAGTAATGGTGGTTGGTTGTGGAGGTAATTCATCTTGTTGATTGATGATAATGATATTGTTTACATCCATTACGACTATTAATAGGAGAAAAAAGAAGATGGAGAACATGTGTGAAGCATACGCTGTGGTAATGAAATCAATGAACACACATTATAATAATATTATTATCATTCTTATTACGGTACATTGTACCAAATATGGTAACATCAATTTCAACTCTGGATGACCCAGACGGACGACCATGTCATCCTGTCGCATTGATTACCTACCCTGCATAGACTTAACACTTTCTTCTTTTTTTTTCAAATTTGGCTAGAAAACTATTTTTACTTCATAAATCAACACATCACGAAAACTCCCAACTTGTCAAGCAATTTTTTAGGCTTGAGACTTTTTACAGAAGTTAGAAATGCGGGTTGGGTTTATTAAATATCAATATTTGTTATCGCTTTGCGAAGCCTGCGATCTAAACGCATAATTTATTTTTTTTTAAAAACAAGTTGGTGGAAGAAGGGGTCGATTTAATCCATCACTACAAGAGATTAGAAGTCTCGGGTTATTATTCTTTTTGGAGACAATCTAGTGGGTCATCTTAATCAATCGAAACATTATGAATTTAAAGTTGTCAGACCCCTCATGAGATGAAGACCTTTCGGTAGGGTACAGCACTACATTTATGTCAAAACGTCGTAAGAATCAACACATTTATTTCAAATCACAATTATTCCGTCTACTTTAATGCCAATGGAGCCATTTGGAGGTCGCGATGCGCCCCTGTGATCACTTTTAGCATGCGTCTTTCAAGTGATCAGTTCATTGTTTTGGAAGCTCCGTTCATTAATTATTATTTATTTCTATTTCTGCTATTATTTATTTATTTATTTTTTTTTTTCTTGTTTTTTTTTTTTTTGGCTTACCGATGCATACTCAACCTTTTTAACTAAGAGAGCGGTACTCTCGCATTTAAAAAAATTGGCAAGAAAACCCGTCGATCGATTTAAATTACCCTCATCTTGCCAAATATTCTCAAACCCGAGACTTCGCGAAGTTACGGGGGAGGGGGGGGGGGAGGAAGACGAAGCTCAGAGTTGTAAAGGATTATAATGAGAAGAGCTTCATTATCCTTTAGCGAGTTGTTGGTTTTATTTTTATGTTTTGTCAACGGTTTGCTTTTTTAAATATATTTGTTGTTGTTGTTTTATTTTTTGTTTTTTTTTGTTTTTTCCCCCCATTCTTTCTCTCATGCTAAAGGAATTTTAATTGCGGAAACAAAACACGAGATTCTTTTATTGATGTGCATTGTTATCATCTCGTACGTTCACATGTCTAAATTTCTCGTTACGGTGTATATGTCGCAATACATTAGTTATTGAAGACTCGTTCGCGTTATTTTTCA
Organism: Berghia stephanieae; assembly: GCF_034508935.2. Lineage (NCBI taxonomy): Eukaryota > Metazoa > Mollusca > Gastropoda > Nudibranchia > Aeolidiidae > Berghia > Berghia stephanieae. The sequence continues at coordinate 42,349,134 of NC_088362.1, forward strand.
CTCTTTGCCTAACTGGAATTTATACTGGAATAGTCAGAAGGAGGAGGAAAAGGAGAAGGAGAAGAATGAGAAGAAGGAGAAGGAAGAGGAGGAGGAGGAGGAAATTGACGTGACGAGAACGAAGGGAAGAAAGGAAGAGAAGAAATGTCTTTCTATTCACCGGAACAACGCATTCATAATGCTCCACATTATGATACAATGATATGATTTGAACAAAGTAATGATGATATTATTATTAAAAGTAAAAGAAAGACATTCGCACATTCAAAAATACTGGCGCGTGTCAGGTTTTTATTGATTTGCTCTCGAAAATGTCCTTTTAATTATTGTGCCGAGGCGGTCCACTTCACCTGTACTCTATAATAATATACTCTATACCCTGTGTATTTCCACACTCATTCATAGATGTTTTGTGTCGATACAAATTATTGTCTTAAATATCAGCTCCCCCCCCCCCCCCCCCCCCCCCCCTTTTTTTTTTTTTCACTCACCCACACACATGCACATTAACGCACTCACATATTTCCACACATGCACACACACGCACATAGTCACACATTCTCTCTCTCTCTCTCTCTCTCTCTCTCTCTCTCTCTCTCTCTCTCTCTCTCTCTCTCTCTCTCTCTCTCTCTCTCTCTCTCTCTCTCTCTCTTTCTCTTTCTCTCTATCCTATTTTACTTTCCCTCTATTATTTTCATTTAATTTCTAAATGGTGACTTTCAGTCGCCCAAAAGAATGGATGCCCTAGTGATAAGAGATAATAAACGGATGGTTTGACTTCTTTCAAAGTTACATTCTAAATTTGCGAACCTTGTCATTTGTTGTCTTCCAACTGGGACTTAATATATAGATAGTTCGAAGATGACGTCACTCAGGTCTTTGTTATTGTTGTTTTGCCATCCGCGTTTATGAGTTATTCTCACTAAACTGTATTAACCAGAC
>NC_088362.1:42352575-42355075 GCF_034508935.2 Berghia stephanieae
ACCAGGGTATGTATTTCCCAATGCTTTTATAATCTTATTTCCTTTTTTTTTGTGATTCGTATATCTATGTATTGGTCTACTTGCTTGACATCACGTAGTAGTAGAAGTAGTATATTATAACAACAAGAAATGGTTAGTAGGAAAGTGCCAGACGATCGTTTCTATGTTACATGTTTGTGTTGAGAATTATTGGCTATTAAGCTTAAATGCTGGCCAAATAACTTCGCGGCGGTTGTGTGTGTTGAACCCGTGAACTCAAGAAGTCAGGAAGAGAAGGCTCTAATAAATGACTAGGGTTAGAGACGATCTTTTTTGGGATCGTGGTTAGCTCATACGTTAGAGTCACGCTCTCCCGGGCCGGGCTGAGTTGCCGTACCAGTATGGTCGCGGGTTCGAACCCCCATCTCCGCCGCGACATTTTTATTCTCTATTGTCTTCTGGCACTTTCCTACTCACTTCATTTCTTGTTGTTATCAACATAAGTGCCTGCTTCACTCACTTTTCTGAAGTAGTAGTAGTAGTAGAAGTAGTAGTAGAAGTAGTAGTAGTAGTAGTAGTAGTAGTGAACATTAACATCAAAGCCACAAAGTTGGGATTTCTCATAATAGGTCATTCGTTGTCGTCCTCCGTTGCTCCTTGTTATGACGTCCATTTGGTGTACCAGACTGTGACGAGGTTGGGTAATTTACCATTTAATTCAACAGGGCCGCGGGGCTATTGGTTGACCCTTTGAATTGTAACATTTAGTTGTTGGTAATTTACTGCCATACTCCGGGGAAAAAAACATATTTTAAAATTTGGTCAGAAAACTCGCCCTTCAAATATCGACCGATTTAAATGACCCTCATCTTGGAAAAACAAACAAAAATACTCTCAAGCCTGGGACTTCGAGAAGCCAATCATCTATGCTGGCGAAATTATATTTACGCTATGTATGTGTATGCTTGCAAAAAGCAGAGTTAGGGGAAACGTCCTTTATTGATAACAAGGAGGTGATTGAGTACCATAACATTATGGCTCCGAAAGCACACGGAGATTTCCTCACGTGAGGAAGGTCACGTAGACAGCCAGCTTAGGTTGTTGGAATAGACCATAGTATGGGCAGTTTGGAGTACGAAAATCGCAATTTGACGTCCGTTATGACACGGTATTTACTGAACGATGTCATTATGGCAAAATGGTAATCGTTTGGTAAGTAGTCAGGTAAATGCTGTTCGTAGAGGCGCATTTGGTGAGATTTATGTTTTGTTTGTTCGTTAAATTGTTTCGTTTTTGTTTTTTGGGGGTTTTTTTTGTTTTTGTTTGTTTTTTGTTGTTTTTTGTTTTTTTTTTTGGTTTATTTTGTTTGTTTTGTTTTGTTGTTTTTAATTGACTTGAAAAAGTTTGAGGGTTTGTTTGGTTTTTAGATTTGTTTACCGATGTATATCCTCTCTTTTCAACACACAATAGTTGGGCTCCCCCCCCCCTTTTTTTTTTTTTAAATATATATAATTTTTGTTTGTTTTTCTTTTTTGTTGTTGTTGTTGTTGTTATTGTTTTGTTGTTTGTTTGTTTTGTTTTGTTTTTGTATTTAAAAAAATCATTTTTGTTTGGTCTTTTCACGTATTAACTTCTCTTTTTTTCACTTCACTCCCCAAACATATCGATTAGCTGGCTGTTCTATTACTCTAAAGGCCGCACATTGTTATTCATCACTTCCGCTGACTTTGGAATAACATGTTTTATTTCTTCTTCTTGTTGGAATTCATGATTTTTATTTTATTTCTGCTTACGTGGTTTTGATTTGCAATGGCCTGTATTGATTATATTATTAATTTTCAATCATTTAGTTTTTCAATTTTATCTTTAGAATTTCTTTAAAATTATTTTATTTTTATTTTTAAAGATACGAAAGTAAGTTTAAGCGTCATGGGTTCCCGCTTGAAGAACGACTCGTTATGTTTCGCGTATACGAGTTTAAAATACCCATTCGTTTGTCCACCGGGATTCGAACTGAGACCAATGGAGGGGGTGGGACTTCATTAAATAAACGTACTACTACTCTAAGCGCTTTACAGGTGTCCCAACCCAACAGCAACACTTAACATGAAGGACGAAACAGGACGCATGCTAGGCGATATTACTATTTTCCGGACAGTAAACAACGATGTTACTCATTTACACCTGAGTACGGTGAGAGAATGTGAATAAAGAACGTTGTTCAAGGACTAAACTACGCGCCGCCCAGAGCGGGACTCGAGCCCTGGACCTTCCGATCCGAAGGCAAGTGTCATACCTCTAGACCGCGAATAACCTACCATAACAGCCGTCTGAACGACCTGACACAACAACCAACACCTTTTAAATTAAGTTGCTATTGTCATTTTCAATACAAAAACCAATGTTAGTAGACGGGGTAAATAAACACGGGACTATTTCGAGGAGTGTGACACCGCCGTCTATGAGTTTCGATTCCAATTCCGTGTGCTTTTCGGCACGTAGGCATCGCTCCTCCTTATAC
>NC_088362.1:42360075-42370075 GCF_034508935.2 Berghia stephanieae
ACTCCATTTTCTTCCTTTGTACTGGCGCTGATATGACCTTAATGTGTTGCAAGTGCCGTAAAACCCTTAAAAACAAAACAAATATTAATTCAACTTTCAATCAACAAGCCAAATGTACTATTTTGAACTATTTTAAACTCTTTCAATAAATCCCCCATCGATACCCAAAAATCTTTTGACACAATAATACATGTAAAACAAACAAACAAAAATAATATTGCGCATTTTAAGAGGAGGGATGGCAGGAACATAATATGCTCTTTTGAAGTAATGTTGAATTTTAAAATAAAATTAGATAAATAAATTTAGATATGAATCTGTTTTTAACGCTCAATGGGATATGTCTCTATTTAGGCTTTGGTCGTGAAATGGCAACAACAAATCTCAAGATCAGAAAAGAATTCCAAGAGATTTGTTTACTTATTTGCATGTTTATAACGAGGGTTTTTATTCTTTTATTCTTGAAATACACAAGACACGCATGAGTCCTCCATTTAAATGGGCATGGTGCATGGCTAAAGAAAAATGAAACAGTGCTTTGCATGAGATCGCTGGCATATTTTGGTTTTCTTAATGTACAATTCAATTGACATTTAATAATTTTAAAAAAAATAAATACAAATAATAATAAGTTTATCTCAGGTTTAATCAAGAGTTTTGGCTGATCTGTGTTTGAGAGATTACGATATTAAAGTATTATCATCATCATCCTCATCATCATCATCATCATCAACATCATCATCATCATCATCATTATTATTATTATTATTATTATTATTATTATTATTATTATTATTATTATTATTATTATTATTATTATTATTATTATTATTATTATTATCATTATTATTATTATTATTATTAGTAGTAGTAGTAGTACTAGTAGTAGTAGTAGTAGTAGTAGTAGTAGTAGTAGTAGTAGTAGTAGTAGTAGTAGTAGTAGTAGTAGTATTGTCATCACCATCGTCATTTTTTTATTATTATTATTATTATTATTATTATTTTTATTATTATTATTATTATTATTATTATTATTATTATTATTATTATTATTATTATTATTATTATTATTATTATTATTATTATTATTATGTCTTTATTTGACTTATCCATTCTTATTTCGTTGCCGTTGTACAGGTGACGACTGGGAGAAAGAGTTGCAGCAAGAGCTCCAAGACTACGAGCTGATTGACGCCGCAGGGGAAGATAATGAAAATGGAGGCTGTGATGAGGACGATGCTCTGGAGAGGGAAATTTTACAGCAAATAGAACAGGAGGCTAGTAGTCTGTCGTAGTCGCTGATTTCCATCTTCTTTTTTTTCCATTTCATATATTATATTTTTTTTTTAAACAACCGAATTGAGGGGTGGTTGATGGGGCCAGGAGAAGCAGGGGAGGGGGCGGTAAGGATTTAGGGGAGTTGGGAAATTGAACTTTTATTATTTTATTTATTTTTTTAATTATAATTTCGCAAAGTTTTTGGACACATTGCTTTGGTTGCTGGTTAGGTTTCGGCTTAGCAAAGAATAAGAAATTATTTTTTTTAAATGAAACTTTAACACAAAAGGAACACAGAGAATGCAATGCATTTTTCATTAGGATGGACCGTCGTATGAAGCTCAAAAGAAAAAAAACATACCGGTTTTGACGTAAAAGTAAACTATGCTCATATAAGCGGAACTAAATAAGAAGAAGAAAGAAAAAAAAAAAGATGTAAAATGCATTTCATTGTTTCCATCTTTATTCCACATCTACGCAATACGCTTAGAAGAATCGAAAGGAGATTTTGAAATTTGAAACGAGCAGTTTAAAGTTGTTCGTCGACCATCTGCTCTTAATATGAATCTATTGTACTTGCTAACGAGAGGGCAATGGTGCGAGAGAAGACCAACAACAACAACAACAAATTCCCACTCCTGAGCCATGAGCCAATCATGAATTTAGATGAATTTTAGATTGGAATCTGTTCATGAGAGCTTATCGGCTATTCGGCAGGTAGAATCGATTGATTACTGCAGTGCTTTTCTCCGTCTGGTAAACAAGGACAGACCAATGACAATCGTATGTTTTCTATCTCAATCAGAATTCTAAACAGCTATCTTTCTTCGGGGCCACTCTAATGATCAATTCTGTTTAATAATTTGATAATATATATTTTTTAAATAACTAAAACAGTTGCAATAATATGCAGAATGTAATTTTATACAAAAAGGATTTTTTTTTTGGCCTCAAATATTACTTCAGCCTACAACAAATTTAAGTACAGTATTAGATTCCAGATTATTGGGTGCAATCTTTATAGATAATGTTAACTACCTGTATTTTATTCTGTTTATACAGTCCATGATATTAACCAGTTAACGGGCGTCCTCTGGATAAACACATATTTAAGAAATTAGAAAACTTGTCATTCAAATATCGATTGATTTAAATGACCTTAATGTGGCAGTTTTTGCCAAATTGAAGGTCATTTGAATCGATCGATATTCAAAGGACGAGTTTTCTGGCCAAATTTTTAAATACGTGTTGTTGTTTGTTTTTTTCCAGAATCCGGCAGTCAACTGGTTAATGCTATCTTGAATGTACTTTAGCGGTAGCGATATCTTGCCGTGACAACCTGGCTGTATAAGTATCATGTTTTCCCTTTTTCTCCCATCTGATATAAATGTCTGTCCATGAAAATTTTCATGAGAATTTTATGAAAAACTGACTCCCGATGTGTAAGGTTTTTAAAAATGAAATAGTAAAAAACATGAACAATAAATAAATTAATTAATTAATAAGAAGAAAAGCATCAATATGAGTTGAGTTTTAAACGCCTGCCAGGTGGCTGACACAAACTTAGAGGAAATGCTGTATTGGGAGAGGTACTCGTACAACCGGGGACGTTTAAGACAGACAGATAACCGTGGATGGACACGTTTTCTGATTTTAAAATATCTCAACAAATCAAAATCAAATAAATTTTCCAAGTCTGCATTCTGATTTTGGTACAAACGAAAGAAGTACGACAAAGTCAACACGGTCATTCGCGTATCAATTTTCTTGAAATGTCTATTCCGCACTGACGGCACTTGTATAATAATTGAATGAAAGAAGAAGAAAGTCGGAAGAAAGGCATTTGAAAACTTTAAAAATAAACAAATATATATTTCCATTCACCATCCTAACAATTTCGTTTGGAAAGCATCACGCCAAGCATTTGGTAGGGATATATTAAATGGGTTGAATGCGAAGAAACGATTTTATATCTCAAACAAATGGGTCTTGATGACCTTTTTTATTCAGATGAATTGTAAATTTAATTCCTTTCTCATGTTTATCCCCCCCCCCCCCAAACTCCTCTCTCTCTCTCTCTCTCTCTCTCTCTCTCTCTCTCTCTCTCTCTCTCTCTCTCTCTCTCTCTCTCTCTCATTATCATTGATAATATTTTAATCGGGAGAGTTTTCGTCACTATATGAAATTAACATATACTCAAGTCTGTCGTGTTTGATTTGTCATTGATAATGCCAACTGATTTCAAGAAACCCATCACCCACTCTCACTCTTGTCACTGTCGTTATTTCATGACGATCTGTAGTAGATAATTTCCTCTTGTTTTACTTATAAACGACCATTCCATATTTTGAGCAACGATAGGAGAAGTTGAATCAAGTTGGAAAATTCAAATATTTTCATTATTTGTCAGAACACGTCGATACTGACTGGATTGTTTTATTGTGTAGACGGCGTGTGGTGTTATTGCCTCACAGTAAGAGTATGGAGTCAAACTCATATACTTTTCAATTTTTCCTGCATTTGATTTTTAACTCTGCTGATTCATCTTGTATTCTATTTTCAATCCTGGGTGGGGTTCCTGACCTCCCATAGTGGGCAGGGAAGTACTTGATGTGTCTTCTATCCCCCCTATAATATCTGTTTTCCAACTTGCTTTCTGTCTTTTGTCTTGGAATGAGATTACTTGGTTTTGTCCTGACCCTGGCCGGAGTTCTTGGCTGGGAGGGAAACAGTCAAATGCATAGGTATTGTTTTGGGAGATGAGATTCTTTTTCCTTGTAAATCATCTCTCTGTTATGTATTATTATATTTGTTATTTTGAATGTATAATGTAAGCATTTGGGTGTATTTCTCTTTGTTGGATCTTGTGCTTTTGTCCGGATGAGACTTATAGGTGATCTCAAACCAAGTGCATTGGTGGTATGCTCTTGGAATCTACATCTGATCCCTATTTGTTCCCAGTTCCCCTTTGTCTTACTTTTTCTGGGGTGCTTTAATTGTAATTTTAGAACTTTTTACTATCCCATTTTCTTTTTACTGGCGCTGATTTTACCTAAATGTGTTGCAAGCGCCGTAAAACCCTTAAAAACAAAAACAAACTATTTTCAATCCGATAAGATTACCATGCCCATGCTTTGGTTCCCCTTGTTTCTCTTTGTTTTCTTGACAATGCATTCTCATCTGCTATAAGTGTTTCCATTTTCGTCATGAAAAGCACAGTGACTTTTTAGTGTAACGACGGCCTTCTTGGATTACTTTTTTTTTTCCTCCTTAGCTTAGTTGATAGAGCACTCGATTCGCGCGCAAAGGGACCAAGATCGATCCCGGGTGTAGTCGAGATATTTTTCCGACTCCCCTGTCCACCCAGCAATAAATGGGTTGTTAGATCTGGCAGAAAGTACTTGCGTCTCATCCTGAGGGTAGCAAACAATTTCTATTTTCCGTTTCACGCTTGGGAAACCGGGATAAACTCCGGTTCCGTGAGTCTTACGACTCTGAAGTACTATTCTAGCTAGTTTTGGCTTCCTTGGGTTGCTCTAGCCTCCTGGTGTAAATCTGATCACTTTGATGAAATTTGATTCTCATCCGGTTTCAATGCAGATTTTGGTTAAATGAATTTTGAAAGCAATAAAAGTAATTCGTTTGCAAGCTTTCAAGTGCATTGTTTTGTTTTGTTTTAAATTGTTAATAATTTTTAAGAATATAAAAGTTGTCACAGTCAATTCATTCTAACTCACCCGCCATGGAACATTTTTTTATGATTAAGTAAAAAGCACACACAAAAATAAATGAAAAAATAAATAGATATATAAATAAGTTAGTTAGTTTCTAAAAAGCACCATCTCTCCAAGAATCCGGTCGCCTCAAGTCCTCTCGTTTTACCCCACGGCTTGAAAGGGATCATGGGTGTCTCTTCACAGCATTGATTTATTTATTTTTTTTTAATTTTTATAATCATACAAGTTAAATGACATGACTAGAAACCCCATTCGCTTAGAGATCCTCTCTTATCCCTCAGCTGGGTTTGCCTCCTGGACTTTTTGTATGAGATTTCACTGTGGCGTGTCTATGTGGAAGTATTGTATAGTTTGACAAACTCATTGCCGAATTATTCAAATCATTTCTTGTTGGTGTAGATAGTTGAGTATTAATTATCTCCTCACAAATTTTCACGCTTTGCTGTGAAAAACATTCTACCAATTTTCCATCACTGTAATGATTGATATGCTAAAATGTGTTGACATCATATGGATCTCTTGTCGAGCGAAGGACATTTTTGATATTGGTGTTTTCCCCTCAATAGAGTTTAGAAGTTATCGATGTATAGATGTATTCTATAATCATGTAAAAGTAGCTTTATTGGGCCTCCTTGACACTGTATATGAATTTTCCCGAGGAAAACGCCATTTAAAGTTAGAGCAGAAAAAAACACCCTTTTCCATATGTTGATCGAATAAAATGAACTCCAAATTGTCAAGTTTACTTGAAAATAGACGTCTTTGAAGAGCCCCGGTATTGGAGTCGGCTGTTTCTGTTTCTTCCAGGGTTTGTACTTGGTATCATTGATTTGTTCAAGTTCAGATTTATTGCAATTATGTACAGTAAACCATTGTTATAACACCATTTCTTTAACGTGGGCTTTTATAAAACTACTGGTTTAATCAGGAATTTGACATTATTATAGTCTATGCCCGTAAGTCGGTTTCAAACAAGGTTGTGGTTTAGTCGAGTTTGGTATAGTGAGATTTTACTGTATTTGATTAACGTGTAAGTCATTTATTTAAAAATAGGAGACATGTGTTTGCTGTCACTATTTTAGAATTTTAGATGATAACATTATCTATGTAATTTGTGGAATCATCTTCTCGTCACACTCTTTCAAATTTGAATTACTCATTATAAAACAATCAAATTTGTCCAAGACGAGTATCTGAATCAGGTTGTTTTGTCTTGGACTCAAATTGTTAGCAATCGATGTCTCCGCTTTGATTTTGAATCCAGATCTAGATACTTGATTGAACTGTTAACATTTACTTTACACAATTTATTGTCAAATCAATGAATGGTAAAGTATTTTTATTGCACGTAGACTCTTTTTAAATGGATAGTGTGGTCTCAGTCTTGGATTAGGCATTTAGGCAAGATGACAAAAAAGTCTTTCAGTCGGGACGGGCTGATTTGGTTTTCAATCCTTATGCCTTTTTCTGGCATTGTAACATTTTCAACTTTTAAAAAAAAAATTGCCTTAAATAATTGTGGCATTAAAAGTGTTGAAGCTATAAATTCATTTTTTTAAAACTTGATTATACCCAGTTAATGAGTTGGGTTTTGATATCGTGTTTGCCGATATGACGCGATAAGTCAGTATGTGTTGATGTATATTTATAGGTTGTCGCGGAAAACACTTGAGTCTCAAGATGTCTGACATTTGACACAATAATTTTATGATTTGTTTAAAATCACAGTTTGCAAGTATAATATATTATGTGTAACATCATAATTCTTATTCAAATGAACTATGTAATTGTTTGCAAGTATAATATATTATGTGTAACATCATAATTCTTATTCAAATGAACTATGTAATTGTCTGTGTAGACCAAAATACTTTGCTCATTTAGCATTGTATTGTTGGATGTCTTGTAGACAGTGGGTACATCACGTGGGGTTTAACAATGCTCATCAATTATTTTGACTAATTCATTACTTATTATGGGAAGAATATATTTTATCTCGTGATTTATTGAAAATAATTTGAGTTGGTTTCATGACTGTTTAATGTTTAAGAAAAAAAAAGATGTCTTTATTTTATTCTGGGATTTATTTGTTATCTTTCTTTCTTTCTTTCTATCCTCTTTCTTTTGTGTGTGTGTATGTGTGTGTGTGTGTGTGTGTGTGTGTGTGTGTGTGTTGTGCGCGCGTGTGTGTTGCTGTTAACTGCTATTTTTGGGTGTATTTTTTTATTGGTTTTGTTTTGTTGTTTTTGGTTTTATTTAATTTTCAATTATTATTTTCATGTAGTTTTGTTTTGTTTTGTTTTGTTTTAGAGTGGGTTGGTTCCATGATTGAATGTTAACTAAATAATTTGGTGCAAAGTTCTATTTCGTTTTATTTCTCTATTGCTTACTCCAAACCGTCTTTGATTATTTCAGCGGACCAACCACGTCACTGTGGATCATGCTATTTCAATTGAATGTGACAAAACGTCTTTATTGTATGTATGCCGATACTAATAACGAGCTATCATTTTTGTTTTGATAAAATTTAGATGCGACCCCAATAAAATTTCTTTTAAGTTAGATTTTTTAAAATTGAAACAATTTGCATGATTTACTTAACCCAGACTTTTTTTTCTGAATTTAAATAATTAGTTATATTTATTTGTCATTTCTGTATTTTATATTTTTTACTTCTCTATATGTTTGTCTCTTATTATATTATTATTTGATATTTTTGGTGAATTATGTTTTTGTTTTATTGTTGCATTTTTATTATTAGTTTTTAGGGGGGGGGGGGGGATTCTTTTGCTTATTTTTAAAAAATTTAAATTCAGTCAACTTGTAAGTTGTATTTATCCAACATTGTATTTGTCGGGAGAAGAAGAAAAAGACCGAAGTGAAATAGATGAATAATTTTTCAATTCTTCACCTTAATGTCATTTAGAAAACATTAATATGGCTACACTGCATAAGAAAAAGTTTGATTGCTATTATTACCCACCTTTCCAACGCATCACTTATCACGTGAATATCACACGGCCAGCTTATTATTTTTTTTAAAAGCCCTTGTTACGTACTATACCAATACCAGGTGGCCCAAATAAACATGAAACCCAAAGAAAAGGCAATTTTAACAAAACTACAAACTTTAGAAAGATAAAAAGATTATACCATTTGATAGAACGCTCATTCGCATTTATTCTGACAAAATTCCATGAATGTGGTACGATAACTTTTATCTTTACAGCACAATGTTCAAGATGCCTCCCATATCCCTCGACGCACATTTTCAACTGTCAATGACGTTCCGGTGTTTGACTGGGATCCTTGTTGCTTCTCTTGAAATTTTCCTTTCGAAGGTTATCCAAGTATCAATTGTTGATGCAATAATCGATTCTTTAAATTTCCCCATCGATTCAAATTCAAGTCACACGGATTGAGATCAGGGCTGTGACTTACCCACTCATACCTAGTCCGACGACTTTTGACTTTCGAGACGAAATGTTGTGCAATCCATTCCAACGAGTTGTTAGCCGTATGTGGCCCTGCTCCAGCCTGTTGTAGCCATTGTAAGTGTACATTTTCACCAACACGACGCTCTGACGCTCTAACGTTTTCCGAAAACATTTCAAATCGCCGATGTAACGCTCGCTAGTTGGGGTGATGGTGTTCCTGTTCTCATCCATTAAAAAATAAGGACCGATGCTTGATAACCAATTGCACATCAAACGGTAACTTTTTGGTCATGCACGTCTTTCTGGAATACTTCGTCTGGTTTTTGAGAACATCAAAATACATCATCTTTCTATTGTTAACAGTCATTAAGGTAGAAATAAGCTTTGTCACTGAACCACAATTTTAAAACAAAATTAGGCTGGCGTCCAATTTTATCAAGCATCCATTGGCACATGTGCGTTGGTCAGTAAGTAAGTGATGTGTTTGGGTTTTTTTTGTATGGTGACATTATCAATTGTTCTCTGAGGATTGGGCGCAGTGACTCACGGGGTATGTCAAGCACAAGTTAGGTCTTTCCTGAACGGATTGATGAACAATACCGCGTTTTCTGGTGTTGTTTGCGTTTTAGGCCACCCGCTGTGTACTGCTTTCAAGAGTGATTTTTTGTTCAAGTCCTGACACCACCTTCAAATGTTAGCCTGACTTAGAACATTGCTAATTTTTTTGCCTATTCAAATTAAACTCCTTGACAAATGCGCTTTGTGTCTTCTTTATGTTATTTGTTTTGTGAAACTTTCGCACAGCAAAAACTCTTTTGAAGTATGGTGAACTGTTCGCTTTGTTTTTCCTTGATAGGTTTGTGGAATAACGATTTTATTTACATTTTTTTCCGAGTGCCGATGAATGTAGTAACGTTCATTCAAATTTGATGCGAATTGGTTAATAAACACGAAAAGTTTAGGGGTTTCTTTGAGTTTCACGTTTTTTGGATCAGTTGGTACACGTCAACGTTTTTGACTTATAAATGTACTTGTTATTTATAATGTTATGTACACATAACAGTGGAGTTACCCAGGCTTTAATTAACTGATCATAATATTATGACATTTACGTGACATGGCTCATGACTTGTGTTGCAAAAGGCACACAATATTGTCACGTCTTTGTTGGGGTTTTTTTTTCCGTTGTTTTGTTTTGTTTGTTTTGTTTTGTTTTGTTTGTTTGTTTTGTTTTTTCTTTATGAGAGGGGGTTCGTTGTTTAAATTTTGACTATTTTTAAAACGGAGGGATCAATGGATGAATATTATCTTTTTGCAGGCAACATAATCGTGTGTTGTTTTATTTTTTTTTTTGGGGGGGGGGGGGGGGGGGGGTGGATTTTTTGTTTGTTTTTTTAATTGCCAAATTGATTTATTCTTGAAGAGATAGACAGTTTTCTTCCCTTTTTTTTATTTTTGATATCTCATCTGTGATGTCCTTGTTGTTTTCGATGTTTCAGTAAGCAATACGTGTTACTATTATTACTGTAATCATAAATCTCGTGATTA
>NC_088362.1:42377575-42395075 GCF_034508935.2 Berghia stephanieae
TGTTATTGTTTTTGCCATCCGCGTTTGTGAGTTGTTCTCACTAAACTGTATTAACCAGACAAAAAAGTTCATGGTTACACAGAGTTTGTGTGTTGGTCCGTTATACTTCCGGATGGCAATGTTGTGAACTCCTTGGCCAAGCGCATTCTATCTATAGTTAGGTTAATACAGTTTAGTGAGCATTACTCATACACGCGAAAGGCAAAAAACAATAACAAAGACCTGAGGGACGTCATCGTCGAACTTATACCATAACTCAAAAAAAAAAAAAAATAAATAAGGAAAGAACATATTATATGATTATGAGCCAGATCCGTTGGAAGAGACGTGGACATATTTGCAAGTCTGATAACCCTATTAGCTCATTGTCATTGTTGTCAAGGAAATACTCTCAAACCGACGCTAAACATTATCCATTACAACAATGTTAAATCAATCCCATCATTGCGTTTGGTTAAATAATATTATGTGCACCTAGGTTGGAAGTATTGTTTCTTCTATCTAGATATATCATATCAATTTGATAAATTTTACGATGGATACTTTTGATTAAAATTACTTAATCGCGTCAAAATATAGGGATAAAACTTTTTTTTAATGAAGTGCCGGAGAAAAGGGAAAGTTTGGCCTTTAAATAAAATTCCAGGGTTGCGTAGAACTCGACCTGTTTACTTACCAGCTTTATTTGTTTTGTTTTGTTTATTTTTGTTTGTTTCTTTTTTTTCGTTTGTTTTTATTTTTTGTTTGTTTTTGTTTGTTTTGTTTGTTTTTTTTTTTTGTTTTTTTTTTTGTTTTGTTTTTTTTGTTGTTGTTGTTGTTGCTGTTTTGTTTTTTTTTGGTTTCTTTTATTTGGAAGGGGGGTATCATCCAGCAATCTGTTTGGATTTGTGTAAGATAATCTATTGTTTACATTGTGACGCGTGTCTATGAACCGAATTTTTGAATTAGTAAGCCTCTTTTGAAAAGAGAAAAAATCAGTTGTTCTGTTGTGTAAAATCCGGGTTATAAAGCGAAAGTGAGATACTAAACGGGAATTTTTAATTTAAAAAACAAAAATTGCGGATTATTACGCTGGGTGGGCTAGGCTGTCATTTATTCTCTTTTTTTGTCTCAGTTTGACTGTCAACAAATCTCTCTCTCTCTCTCTCTCTCTCTCTCTCTCTCTCTCTCTCTCTCTCTCTCTCTCTCGCTCTCTCTCTCTCTCTTTCTCTCTCTCTCCCCCTCTGTGTGTGTGTGTGTGTGTGTGAGTGTGTGTATATGTGCGTGTTGAGTGTATTTGTGCGCAAACGTGTGTGTGTGTATGTGTATGTGTGTGTGTGTGTAGATGGTTAGAGAAGGGAGGGTGCTCAATGGATTTTAAATATGCTCTCTGTTCCATAGCGGATTTATTCCATGAGTGAATGAATGAAAAATGAGTGAATGAATAGATGAATGGTTGAGAGTAGAGAGTGTGATTGAGAAAGGGGTGAGTAACGTGTGAAATCAGGATGTCACTGCCACACAAAGAAAGGCCTTGACGATGACCCTGAATGAAAGTTGAGGGAAAAAAAAAAAACAACAACCGAGTATCACTGGCGTCGGATGGGTGGGGCGAAAAGGACGGACGCTGCCTGGGGCATTATGATAGGGAAGGCTGGTGGGTTGGAAAAGGTTTGGGAATTGTTGGGGAGGGTGGTAGGGGGGACATGATAGCCTGAATGGTACAAGGACACGAGGTGATCTTGACCCGCTTAAACGACAGGTCGTTTGTGTTATCTGTAATCCATGTTCAAAATCCCAAAAAGCTCCCCCCCCCCCCCCCCCTCATCCCCCCATATCTGCTCAATCCGCCTAAGAATAAACGTGTTATGTCAAAAACAAAACAAAAAAAATGGTTCTTATTTCATTGGAAGTGTAAAACTACTCTTCCGCGGAGGACTTGATACATAACCTTGTGTAATTCCTCTTCTGCTGTCAAATGATGGCATCTTGTTTTCTAGTCTAAATTATATGCTGGTCGTCAATAAAGACCGTCCATCCTCCCCTTTTTACGTTCCTTAACCCTCTCCTTACCAGCAATTTTCAGGATTTTCCCAAAACTTCACACCCAACTGACACAAAAATGATTTTTTATCACTTACACATAATAGCAGTAAATTCTTGCGATACAAAATTTCTTTAGCAAAACATGCTCTACAACGCATTGTTCATTTTCTTTAAAATTTTATGATGTACAAAATAAATTTGAATAAGAAAAATGCTGGTAACGAATGTGACGATTTTTCCTATGGGTGATAAGGAGAGGGTTAATCCTAAGACTCTGCCTATACATCCTGCTACTAAAATAGGTATGCCACCTTTATGTAACCTATCCATTATTAGTACACCGAAGGACTGGTTATATGAAAACTCCCAATGATTTAGGAACCAAAAGAGTAGAGGATTTGATGTCACGACTTTTCTTCCCTATAGATAGTTCGAAAATGAAGTCACTCAGTTCTTTATTGATGTTTTTTGCCATCCGCGTTTATGAGTAATGCTCACTGAACTGTATTAACCCGACTATAAACGTTCATGGATACACACAGTTTTGTGTGTTGGTCAGTTATGCTTCCGGATGGCAATGTTATGAGCTTCTTAGCCAAGCGCATACTATCTATTGGTAGACAAAGTGGTTCAAATAGCACCAACAAAAACTTTGCGCATTTAATGCGTTCTTGTTAATAGCTTGCCAGTCATAGGAACAAGGGGTCACAAAGGAACCATCCATTGTCCGATTTAACATTAGTAATGGGAAGTAGACAGTTCGATGGCCATCTACGATTACGACACTGACAGATGTATTTATAAATGCATGTTATGCAGTCAGTCACGGCAGGAAGAGATTGACAAACCCGCTACCTAGATATATCAACAGAACCTGCTTATGAATTTATCATGGTACAAAAAGATCGGTCGCTTTTTATGAGTGGTTCTCACTGAATTCCACTGAACTCCCCACAGGTTCGACCAGGGGTTCATGTGCACTACTCACTAACATTGCCACCCTGGGTTCAAAATGACATAGCAAATTTTACACTTTGAACACACTTGGCAAAAACAATTGCTACATTTTAAAAGTTGAAAGCCAGAGGCGTAGCTGTCTGTTAAGATTTCAACATTCATTAAAAACTTAAATGAGGAAAATGTTCAAGAATTTCGCCAGAGAGGCGAAGCGCGGAATTCTTTTTCATGGCATGAGTCGAAAAGCAAATTATTAATAGATTGCCAAAACCAGTAACTCAGAGTGGAAAGGACAAATTAATGATTATGTCATTTTAGTTATGCACTTCTTGTATTTGAAAACCGCGGTTCCTTTGAAAGGTTTTATTGTACAAAAAGTACATGGAATATGGTGTTAAAGGAGTTTAGATTCAGTGACATTTCACTTTATCACACACAAAGCCCCCCCCCCCCCCCCTCCCCAGTGAACATAATTCAATAATGGTAAACATGTACACTGCTCGATGGGTGACCAGTGGGTTTTGTGTGACCTTTATGAGTTGTCTTGCTCAACAGTTGGTCGGGGATCGTCTTTTTTTTTCTCCTTGTTCTATGGAAGACGGGCTTAAAAATTCGGAGGACCCGCCCCTTTTTTTTTGGGGGGGGGGGGGGGTTTTTTTTTTTTTTTGTTTGTTTGTTTGTTTTTTAAACATTATGAGCACCTCACGGGCTGCTTGTGTCGTCCAATAGATTACATGTTCGTTGTCCACCGGGGAAGAGATACATTGTGACATTGAACGCTATGAGCTGTTTTCAACAATGCTAAGTATAGTATAATTTAAATTATATATTGTTACATTATTTCAAATACTATTTCAAACTTATTTTTTAACAACCCAAAATTATTTGCTCAGCTCCGACACTGAATGCAAATTTGTTGTGAATATTTTCCCCACGGGAAAGAGAATCAACACACCAATAAATACTGGAAATATTTTAAAGTTTGAGTCATATTTTATTGCAAACGATGAAAAGATCAAAGGAATACGTTTGGTCTATCACTATCGGTATTCAAAATTCGTAATGTCACTTAAAATTCTAAGCCCGCATGCAAAAAATTACGGCATCATATTTCGTAACTTTGGGGGAATTTGCGATATTCCGTGCGCACACGAATGTTAACATTTGAAGTAGGCTTTAGGAAGAACGAAATTAACGTCACTCAGCTATTTGTTATTATTTTTAGACTGCTAATTTTGGTGAATAGTTATTAATAAATTATATGAATCAGACTATAAATTTCAGGGTTACACAAAATTTTGTGTGTTGGTACGTTATATCCCGCTGGAGGATGTTGTATTTTACCTAAAGACATAACATCAATAGTGTTGTTTTAATTTGTTTGTTTGTTTTTAGGTGTTTAACGGCGCTTTCGACACTATTTAGGTCATTTAAGCGCCCGTGTTTTAATTTGCTTCGTGTGTGTGTGTGTGTGAGTGTGTGTATGTAGGTCTGTGTGTGCGTGTCTGCGCGCACGTGTTCTTGTGTCCGAGTGTGTGTGTGTGTGTGTATGTGTGTGTGTGTGTGAGTGTTAAGAGTACAATTGAGCCCACGGGTCAACTAAAAACTATAATAAATCGAATCGTTAATTTTATCTACACAGCAACCTGCCTTATTTCGTACTTTCAGGAGCAAAGAGATGAATGGAAAATAATAGGTAAATATCGACCATCATCATATTATTATATGTATTTATAAATTTATAATGCAGCTTGGCATTTTCGCTTGGTGACTCATATCATTATAGTGAGATGATGGGGACGTGTGGGAGATCATGTGAGTTGTACAAGAGAGAGAGAGAGAGAGAGAGAGAGAGAGAGAGAGAGAGAGAGAGAGAGAGAGAGAGAGAGAGAGAGAGAGAGAGAGAGAGAGAGAGAGAGAGAGAGAGAGATCAAAATAAAGGGGTTAGCGGCCTTGACCTCTCTATTTCAAGCCATGTTGATCTGCCGACTTGAACTCAAACGAGGACATGTACTGCAGCCAATCAAAAACGCTTTCAAGTGGACTAGCCAATCAAATAACGGGTTACATTTTTCTCTTGGCATCGAGCCTGACACACCTCCCGGACTGAATCACTGAAAGCCGAATCAAAACATTCGCTGCGACTAAACCAGACGCATGTGAAACGCTGATCAGTGATAACGTATTAATTTCTTGTGTTGTGGAGCTTCTATTTTATTCTCTTTTGGATGTTGTTAAAATTATTTTAATATGCCGCATCCAAAGAACCACAAGGGACGTTCTGCGCACGAAGACGTGCGTAATAACAATTATGATGCTCATCCCGGCAATCAAAACAATGTACGTGCCGGACATCAAAATGGTCGGGACGCAGCAGCTAGAATACAACAATGTTGTGTTCCAACAGGGTGTTCTGACGATCATATTGATCCAAACGAGCCATTGGATGCGATAAAGGTAATATGTAATAATGAGGCCTGCACTGAGGGTCAATGGATGCATAAAGATTGTTTTCTAGACTGGGAACAGTCTGTTTTGTCGTTTCTTCGGTCATGTGGACGTGCTCGCAGTTGGAGTGAGAAACAACGTCTGCAGAATCTATGGACTAAAAAGGGTTATGATTTGGCATACAAAGCTTGTGATTGTAAGTGTGGTCGAGGGCACCTAAGAAAAGATTTGGATTATATTGCTCCCATTATAAATGACAATGCGAAGAAAGCTAAGAAAACTAAAAAGAAAAACGACAAACCAATGCCGGTTGTAAGTACAAATCACAAAGCTGGATATAACTGCAACCACAATCACCACTATCAGAACAATCATGTTGATAATCATCATCATCTGGACAACCAAATCAATCATAATGACAACTCTACCACCAAAAAGAGCCATGCTTTAACTATCTCTGCTGTGGTAAACAAGCGTCGTGGAAGTGACAACTCTACAAGCAGTAACCCATCTTCATCTCCACCTGATTTTGGTGGGATTAGCACCACAAAAGCTTCCACTGAATCCACAACGTCTGCTGTTACTATATCTAAAGTCACTGATGGGAAAAGTCGTAGTAGGTGCAACAGTACAACTCAAAACGACTCTGGAATTGACACACCAGAGATACTTGACAATGCTTCTCATCAACATCATCCTTTGTCCAGTGTATTTAGTCAGCCAGTGAATTCTAATGGGGGTCCAATGTCTTTACGCTTAAGAACAAATAGCGTCAGCAGTATAGGGAGCATCGGAAGCCAAGGAAGCAGTTGTGGTAGCCTTCCAGGATCTGCAGGTTCAATGTCCCCATTGTCACTCTCACCGACCAACGGCAATCTCTTTTTTAAAGCCAAGAAACAGGATGTAACTAATGAACCTTTGCCCATGACCATCTTCAAGCGTCGACAGGATCTTTCGGTCTTCAATGCTCTTCCACGATACAAGCAGAATCCTTACAATATTCACATTGAAGATGTCCAAGAAGATGACACCACTCGCAACTTTGTTTTGAGTAATCTCTCAAATAAGCGTATGACAGCTTTACGCTGTGTCCTGTGCAAAGATCATCTTCCAGTGTTTGATCGTTTTCCTTTAGTCGATGGAACTCTGTTTTTATCCCCACAGGCTTATGATCAGCATGTTGTGCAAGTTATTTGGGAAGGGCGTATTCAGTTCTTAAATTCTGTTTGCATTGCTTGTCTGGAAGGAGCCTCAGAAGCAAGATGCCTATCTTGCAAAAAGGACTGGGATGGAAGTTCTTTCGTTGTTGGAACAATGTATACCTATGACATATTTGCAGCAATGCCCTGTTGTCAGAAAAGGTTAACATGTAAGCATTGTCATCGTGTTGTTATTGATGCCTCGGTTGGATTGACCTACTATAGTCAATACAGTCACATGATTATATGTCCCTTCTGTAAAGCTAATGACTTTCACTTTATCAGACCTTTGAATGGCACTTTTGTTATGAAAGAGTCTATATGCAACTCTGCATTTTAGGCATCCACGTACCTAGTCTCAGTCTCCTTTTGTCATCACCAAAGTTGATCATGATCATGGTTCGCTCTCTCACCCTCACATATATTCACTCAACCAATGCAATCATATAAATATACATATATTTTAATACAGACGATGGTTTGCTGTTATTCTTCATCCACATAAATTCTAAGCTGTAAAAATTATTGTGCCGTTGAATCTAGATATTCTTTTTAAACTTAACAATTTTTTATCTGAAATAACAAACATTTGGAGCAACTGAAATTAAAAATTTACGGGATTTTCAAACTCTCCCATTCATCTCATTGGATCTAGTACACTAAAACAAAAAAAAACTCACAACAAAGGCTCGACCTCCTCAAAAATGGAAGGAAAAGGATGGGTTCGGTCACTTCCATCCCATAAGGATACGGCGCTCCAGTAAAAATATAATTTTTTTTCCTTGACATGAGTCATGATGAAATATAAGGTAGGAAGGAACTATTTCTAATTATGATGGAAATCTCGGGAACAAACATTTACATGCGGAATATAATGGATTTTCAGATTAAGTGTGTTAGTTATTATGTTATTCATTTTACATCAGAACATTCATCTAACTCTTCTCTCAACATCTCTCATCGTATAAAAGTGTTATGTTATGCTGTTGATCAGATCATGATTATGCCTTTGGTCATTTGCAGACCACCTTCAACAAATGTTACTTTCGTATTGGATACAAATGTTGCTGTTACTGAATTATGACTCGTGGATTTATACCATTCGGCCTACTATTCGAGGAGGATTATTTTACTACATATAATTGGGACTGAGATGGATTATGGATTATTTGGTGGATGCCTACATCACAGTGGTACTTTCTTACCTTTGAGATGATGCATGATTGCGCTCATCTGCTCTTTGGATTTTATTAAACAATTTTATTTCAGCCTTAATTACTTTGTTACTGATACCCAAACGTATGTTTTGTATTTAGATTGGCCACAATTTCAGTTTGGTGACTGAATAATGATTTTCTTTTGCATTTAGATGTTGGCAATGTTGTATTTTAATAATGCAAATGGAGTGATTCCATGTAAAGAAATTGTGTAACAAATCTTCACAAATATCAATTTGTGTATGAGCAGAAACCCTGAAATATGTCATGCAATTCATGAATATAGGAACATAATATATATATATAGTATTCAATTAAATTAGTAATTTCTTTTACCAAACATAATCTTGGTATTTGATCACTACAACTACAAGCAATCACAAAGCAATGTGATTTAACCTTTACGTTTCAAAGGATAAAAGAAACAAAAACTTTGGAGGCCAGGTCTAGCATATGTCATGCATATGACCAGTCTTGATGTTGTAGAAGAATGGAATTGTTGTTGTCATGGGGTTTATTTTGGCAGAAAATTCATAACTAGTTGAAAACTCAAGCTTTGCGTACTGTACATGTTGTAATTTTGTAGAT
This sequence comes from Berghia stephanieae, assembly GCF_034508935.2. Lineage (NCBI taxonomy): Eukaryota > Metazoa > Mollusca > Gastropoda > Nudibranchia > Aeolidiidae > Berghia > Berghia stephanieae. The sequence goes on from NC_088362.1 coordinate 42,386,010, forward strand.
AAGATCAATATCTCCGTACTTCTTAATTATTAATACTTTTGCATTATCATGTAAGCAGTTTTGTTTACTTACGCTGATAACAAAGATGTTAATTTACCACTTTCTATTTTCACTCCAGAAGGCAGCTGATAATTCATCTTAATTTGCTTGGAATTGTTCATTGTAATTGGACTGATTTTTGTTTTGTTTTTTTTTTTTGTGGTGTATGTGTGCATAATTTTTTATTTTTTTTTGGACAGAACTCAAATTAAAAGTAAATTTCAATTGTCATTCTTTATTTTTAAGCAAACGTGCCTCTTTATGGCCTTTTCCTCTTTGATGCTCATTGATTTTAGATTGTTTTAGCCTGATTTTGATTTTATTACTTTGTAACCTTAAGTTTAGGCCCTATGTTTCATATTTAAAAGTCGAGCTTTATTACAAATTAATCAACCGTTTAGAAAGTGACTCATATGAAACATAAGCTCAGTTCAAAATGTTTTTCCATAAGGCAGGTCCTTTAGATGCTTAAATATGATCCACCCCTGAAATAGTCAATGAGGACAAAAGTTCCAATTTTTTCAAGCGTTGAAGATATACAGCATGAAAAAGAGCAGTATCAAACAAATGTCCTTATTTAAACTGAATACTCACTAGAGGATGGATTAAATTATGAAGTATGAAATTATAAATAAAGTATAGATAAAATTCCTTTTATTCACTCTCAGGCAAAACTTTTCTTTGGTCTTTTTCGAGGAGATAAAAGATAATCCAAGTGTCCGCTGAGGTGCAATTCCACAAAATGAGCAATGAGTGGTTAGTCTCTTATTCAAGGAAAAGATGAAATGTCGACAGTCAGCAGGGCTTAAACCCGTTCTTCTTGGTGAATCTGCAATGCCTAACCCTCTTGGTTCCCCCTCGATGTTTTATGGTGAAAGTTTATGCAAATAACGGGCTATTAAAAAGATACAAATATTTTTGTTAAAATATTTGTATAATATTTCATTTCAAAGTACTTTTTCTTTTGATTTTTGTCAAACTATAATTAAAATTGCCAAGTTATATCTATTTTCTTTCTTCCTTTTCCCCCCAATTTCCAAGTTTGGAAGTGTCGGTTTCAACATTATTTTATTAAACAATATCGGTTTGATGATTGAAAATGAATCAAATGTTGTGAATACATCTCTGTAAGGTGATGAAGAAATGTGGCACATAAAAATATTTTTAATGAAATTATCCTCACATTTATCATAAATTTTTTTTGGGACAAAACAGATGTTTATAACTGAAATGTAAAAATTGCATTAAAGAATTTTGATCGTCAAGGTTTCACGGCTTGTTTCATGCCATTTTTGAGTGAGTAAGGAATATATTATCTAAGGTGTAAACGTCTGGCCTGTTGGTTTAGTCCTCAATTGTTTCTACATATAAAGTCGTATATTGTCATATTTTTATACAAGAGACTAGATTCGTCCTCTTCTTTATTTTGATAAATGAGATCATGATAGATTGGGTGGGGTTCCTGACCTCCCATAGTGGGCAGGGAGGTACATACTGCGTCTTCTATCCCCCTAGGTTTGTTTTCCAACATGCTTTCTGTCTTTGTCTTGGAATGAGATTACTTGGTTTTGTCCTGGCCCTGACTGGATACCCTGGCTGGGAGGGAAATAGTCAAATGTATAGTTAGTTTTGGGAGATGATATTTTTTTCCTTGTAAATCATCTCTCTGGTATGTATTATTATATTTGTTGTTTTGATTATAATGTAAGCATTTGAGTGTATTCCTCTTAGTGGGGACCTGTGCTCGTGTCTGGATGAGTCTTTTAGGTGATCTCAAACTAAGTACTTTGATAAGTGTGCTCTTGGAATCTACATCTGTTCCCTATTTGAACCAATTCCCTTTTGTCTTAACTTTTCTTGGATGATGTAATTGTAACTTTTTACTTTCCCAATATCTTCCTTTTTACTGGCACTGATATGACCTTAATGTGTTGCAAACGCCGTAAAACCCTTTAAAAAACATAAAAACAAAACAGATCATGATAGAAGTTGCATGTAATAAAAGTTTGATCAGTGTTCATAAGTAGAGCTACTCATAAGAGGATTATAGTTTGTAATTTGTTTTAATTGACAAATATCTCACTATGCTGACCCCAGGGTTAAGTAGAATCAAAAGGTATTCTGTTATTTTTATGTGAATTTAATTGATGAAATTAGCGACAGCACAAATTTTCATAGTTTTATCTCTCTGTCTCTGGGAAGTTGTTTTGTTATGGGATGGAATACATTACCATTGAATTTGAATGTTGCATTAAAATGTTTATTATTGTTGTTATAGAAAAATAAGATCGAGGTCGGGATGCTAAAATTGGTGTCAGTTGACATATATTGGGATCGCCGATAAGGGTCTCTTTTTCTTTTTCTTTTCTAGAATGAGCTTAATTGTAAATACAGACGGTTTTTATCCCATCTTCCTCCGTACCGGTGCTGGAATGACCTGTTGCAAGCACTGTAAATTCCTTTCTAAGTAAATGAATATACGGTATATAAAATTAATAGCTGGGCTTCCTTTCTATGAGGGAGGCAATTGGATTTGTCTGGGTTTTGTTGGGGTTTTTTTCATTTCTTTCGGACAATTTTTTTTTTGTAAATTATAAATTATTTGTCTGTGTGACAGTATTATTTGTGTAGAAACTATCTGACTAGAGTATCTTTTGGTGGTTATCTGTGACAGCGACGGAGGGAAATGTTTTTGGTGCAATGAAATTATCTCTTATTGAGAAACTTTTTCTTTGTCACATACGATCTTTTTTTTTTTTTTCATGCAGACACAAAACTCTCTCTCTCTCTCTCTCTCTCTCTCTCTCTCTCTCTCTCTCTCTCTCTCTCTCTCTCTCTCTCTCTCTCTCTCTCTCTCTCTCTCTCTCTCTCTCTCTCTCTCTCTCTCTCTCTCTCTCTCTCTCTTTTTGTTTCTGTATGCTTGCCATCTTTCCTTTTTCTTAGTTGCTTAAATGCTTTTAAAGGTGTTACAAACCACATTTTAAACTGAACGTAAGCATCGCATATATTACTAATGAATGTAATGCAACATTTGAAATGTTCCATCTTATACATGTTATTTTGTACCAGTTTTTTTTCTTTGACATTCTTAGAAAAAGGCTCTGGTATTACCTTGCATTTGTGCTTCAAGCAAAGAAATTGTTGAATTTAACTGTTCACTTTGATGAAGAAGAAAAACATACTGATGAGGAAAAAGTTGAAAATAGAAACTTTCGTTTTGTTGAGGGTCTTGTCTTGGTCGTTTTGATATTTTACTGTGTTTTTTTTTGGGTTTTGTGGTTTGTTTGTTTTTTTTTCTTTTTGGAGGGGGGTTATAAAAGTTCATTTTATTACTTTTCAATCCTTTCTATCAATTAATATTTAATTAAGGAAATATAATTTTCCAAAAATGGTGTAAAATGGATCCTTTTTGCACTTGCCTTCCTTTTTCTCTCTTTTTTTTAAACGAGTTTTGTTTCAACCACTGCACACCCGTTCTAAGTTGTTGAGTTTCAGGTTTTGTTATCATCGTTCCCTGTTTAGATATTTATTGTAAACTAGGACTGTCAAATGGCTGTTACTGTGTTATTGGCAAAGTACATTTTTATGACATTAGCTTAGTGTTTTTTTGTTTTTTTTTCTGTGTGCAAATATTGTGCTCTTATTGATTAAAAATTTTGAGATTTTTTGATAATGTGCCATCTAATACATTTTTTCTGTACCATTAGTTGGCATTGTCAAAACAATTTGTTAAAATTTAGAATTTGGCCGTTTCTTATTAAGGTACAAGTTATTGTGTTATTCACGATTTTTTAATGTTTTCTTTACCTGCTGTATAGATTGATGTTCTGACCTTAGAATTTTGTGAATGGAAGATAGAAGAATGAATCTGCTATCATTATTCCATTTTTCCCCCTTTTTTTTGTAATTTTTTTTTTATCTTTCAGTTGCACAAGTCTTTGCTAAATTTATAGCCCTGCGGATTATCCTTTTTTTTTAAATTATAAGTCAAAGTGATTTTTTCTCTCTTTTAGATTCAATGTTAGTTTTTTTTTAATGTACTCGATTTATTTTGTTATTGGCCCGCTATAGATTTAGTGATGCATATTGATAAGTTACACATTAATATATTTTGTTATTCTCATTTGTTTATAAATATAAATATAATTCTTTCTTTAAAAGTCATATGATTTTTCATGTAATATTGTTATTATTTTTCATCATCAACTCTTGTTATGGTCAAATTGATCAAACGTGTTTCATAAACCCGATTTGTAAGCGGGTCATTTTATACGCTTTTCCTCATGAACAACATGATCTTGTTGCTGTTGTTGTTATGATTGCGGCAATGTTTTTTGTTGTTTTTGTTTTTGTTTTTTTTTCCTTCTCTCCATGCATAAATCATATAAATGCTATATTATTATGTGGAGTGTAACTTTCCATGTAAATAAAATTGTTGAGTATTTTATACATTTTGATCTTAACTCTGATTTGTTCATCGATATTTTTTTTCTTATTTATTTAATTGGACTGACACCTGACCGTCTGACAAACCTTATATAGCTGTCTGGGTTCTTCTGACCTCGCATGGTGGGCAGAAGTCACGTGCTGTCTTCTATTCCCCCATATGTTTTCTTTTTCCATGCCCCCCTCTGTCTTTGTTCTGGATTGAGATTGCTCGGGTTTTCCCCTGCTCCTGTCAGGGATCCTCAACTGAGAGGGAAACAATCAAATGTATAGTGCTCTTTTTGAAATATATTTTTTTCTTGTAAATCACATCTCTGTTACTGTTTTATTTTATAATTATTAGTTTTGAGTATTTTACATTATACGAGATCCTTTGCTTGTGCCTGGATGGGACTTTTAGGTAATGTCAAAATTTTCACGTCGATGTATTGCTCATGGAACCTTCTGTTCTCTATTTGATCCAGTCCCTTTTGTATAACCTTTTCTTCGGTGCTTTTAACTTCAGATCTACAAAATTCCTCTGTCATCTTCCTTTCTTCTGATCTAAATAGTGATGCAAGCGCTGTAAAACCCCTAAAACCAAAGAAAACTCGATAGCTAAATTTTATTCTCTTGGACTATTCTAATTCTGGCGTCCATTTTAAATGACATTGAAATGGGGTGACAAGCGCCATTATACTGTGAAAAACAACAAACCCAAAATGTTATTACATTGCATTTGTGGACATAATTTCTTCCATTGAAGGCCATGTCTGATTTGGATTGCTAAATTGATCCATATTATTCAATTAAACCATTCTCATTTTCAGAGACACTCTTTTGTGATATGGTGTAGATTTGAAAAAAAAAAACAACAACATTTGGGTGAGAGAAGTGATTTGTATTTTATCTGTAATTTGATTCGAACCCAGATCTTGCTATCCAAAGGCAAGATGACTTAATTTGATCTTATTCTCATTCTACTCATCGTGGTGCATGGACTCTTAGACTAGGCACTTAATTAAATAGATTCTTCTTGGGATTTTGTTTTTCAGCCCAATTCAAAAATACCCTTCTGAGTGGGATCCTTGACCTCCTATTGTGGGAAGGAGGTCACTTGCTGTCTCTGTATCTTCTTATATGTCTTTTTTCCGAGTTGCTTTCAGCCTTTCTCTTGAAATGAGATTGCTTGTTTTTTTCCTGGCCCTGACCGGTGTCCTTAGCTGGAGGGAAATAGTCAAATTTATATAATTTTGGGATATGATATTTCTTTTCTCTCTCTCTCTCTCTCTCTCTCTCTCTCTCTCTCTCTCTCTCTCTCTCTCTCTCTCTCTCTCTCTCTCTCTCTCTCTCTCTCTCTCTCTCTCTCTCTCTCGTTCCTGACCTCCCGTAGTGGGCAGGGAGGCACTTACTGTGTCTTCTATCCCCCTATACCTGTTTTCCAACATGCTTTCTGTCTTTGTCTTTGAATGAGATTACTTAGTTTTCTCCTGGCCCTGGCCGTAGTGCTTGGCTGGGAGGGAAACAGTCAAATGCATAAGTTATTGTTTTGGGAGATGATATTTTTTCCTTGTAAATCATCTCTCTGTTATTTATTGTTATGTTTGTCATTTTGAATGTATAATGTAAGCATTTGAGTGTATTCCTCTTAATGGAATATTGTGCTGGTGTATGGGTGAGACATTTATGTGATCTCAAATTAAGTACATTGATGGTGTGTTCTTGGAATCTACATCTGTTCCCTATTTTAACTATTCCCCTTTGTATTACTTTTCTCCTCAGTCCTTTTTATTGTACATCTAGAATCTTTTCACTATCCAATTTTCTTCCATTTTACTGGCGCTGATATGACTTAAATGCGTTGCAAGCTCCGTAAAACCCTTTTTTTAAAAAACTGACCTCCCATACTGGGCAGGGAGGCACTTATTGATATTCTATCCCCCAATATCTGTTTTCCAACATGCATTCGGTCTTTGTCTTGGAATAAGATCACTTGGTTTTGCTCTGGCCCTGGTCGAATACTCTGGCTGTGCGGGAAACGGTAAAATGTATAGTTAACAGTTTTGGGAGATGATATTTTTTGTCTTGTAAATTATCTCTCTGTTATACACTGTACTGTATTATTTTTATATATAAGATGATTTGTAAACATTTGAGTTTGTTCCTCTAATTGGGACCTGTGCTTGTGTCAGGATGAGACTTTTAGGTTATCTCAAACTGAGTAGGTCCCCTGATAGTGTTCTCTATTTGAACCATTCCCCTTTGTCTTACTTTATCCTCAAGTCCTTTTAATTGTAGGTACTTCTTGATGTTTTTCCTATCCAATTTTCTTCATTTTTAAATAAAAAATAATATAAAATTCCCTATATCAGTCCCATTAGGGGAAGTTTGTCTCTAGGGTATATTCCAAGGGAAGACTTGAATAACTCAAGCGTCAGCTTAGTGTAGCGCCACAAATTGAGCTAGGGCAAGGTGACTTGGTCAAGACCACACAGCGCAGCGGGTATTTGAACTCGGTACCTTACGGGATTCGAAGCAAAGACCGGTATGCGGTATACTTTTGGACTTTGTTTCTGTTCCCTATTGTCCCCTTTTTCTTACTTTTTCTTGGGTGCTTTTGCTTTTAATTCTATACTTTTTTGAATGATATGACCTTAATGTGTCTGAATCGCCGTAAAAATCATTAAAAACAAACCAAACATTAGAGTTAATTTCTCCTGTGAAGAACAAACTCCAACAAACAAAGATCTCCAAACAATAAAGATCTTTTGATTACCTTCATTTTCCTTTTCGTGGTGCATGGAGTCTTAGACTAGACACTCGATGAAATAAGATTCTTCTTGGGATTTTCTTTCCAGCCCAGTTAAAAAATCCCCTTCTGGATGGGCTCCTTTGGTGAGAAGTAGATCATTGTTGTGTCCTCTATCCCTTTATACTGTTTTTCGAGTTGCTCTGCTTTATGTTTTTGTCCTGACCCTTCCTGGAGTCCTTAGGTGAAAGGGAAACAGTCAGATGTCTATTATTCCTTTTGGGAGATGTTTTTTCCCCCTGTAAATCATCTCTCTTTTATGTTCGGTTTTGGATTGTATTCTGTAAGTATTTGAATGTATTCCTCTCAGAATGATCCTGTGCTGGTGTCTGGATGATACTTTTAGGTGATCTCAAACTAAATACACGGATACCGTAGTCCTTTGCTGGGAAGGAAACGGTCAAATGCATAGTTGTAGTTTTGGGAGATGATATTCTTTTCCTCCTAAATCATCTCTTTGATATGAACTGTTAAATGTTGTTTTATTTGTACAGTATAATGATCTGTAAACATTTGAGTATGTTCCTCTTTGTGAGACCCTGTGCTTACGTCTAGATGCGACTTTTAAGTGCTCTCATACTTAGTACACTGATAGTGTACTCACTCTTGGAATCTACACGTTTGGGAGCGTTCACATATTACGTCATCAAAAATTTGCCCTTTTTAGACCCCCCCCCCCCTCCCCCAAGTCATCACTTGTCATCATTGACCTGACCCCCCCCCCCCCCCCCAACAGATGATGACGTCATCTAATTTAATAAAAACTAAAAGATAACTTTAATTTCACAATATTTATTATTCGTTTTTCAAACCATAAACATTGATTATCAACGTTTGATAAAACACATTCAGACATTTATTAATTTCAGAAACTGTTGATAATTTATGTTTTACGATACAATGGGGACATAAAATTTAAATTTGCAAAGATAAAATCTAACAATCATTATTTAAATTAGGCTACTTGGTGCAGGTGCTATTAAAAAAAATTCAGAAAGTGTAATTTAAAATAGTATAGGAAGCAAATTATTTTATAGCATATTAGTCTTTTAGTGGAATGAATTTCTGTTTCAATTTCCAAACATAAAATTAATTGATTCAAAAATGTTTCTGCCTTGGACCTCTGGCAATGTACTATAAATAGTATCATCAATCTCATCTTCATCGTCATCATTTTCTCCCATTTGCTGTTCTTCATGTATGCCGCATTTTCGTGAATGGTCTTTCATTGCTGTGATCGAGGAGTGATACAATGAACATTTAGGGCAAGTTCGCCTTTTGAGAAGTGATACCCCTTTCCCATTTTGTTTCTTGAGAGATGGGCAATACTCATCATAGCAATTTATCTTTAGCTGTTTTGAAAGGAACAAACTTTTAAAAAGGCTTAATTTGCCTATGTTTTGATGACATCATCTTGGGTCTGACCCCCCCCCCCCCCCCCCCATGTCAACACATGTCAACATTTGGTAGACCCCCCCTCCCCCCCTAGCTGATGACGTAATATGTGAACGCTCCCTTTCCTATTTGAACCATTCCCCTTTCTTGTGTGCTTTTTAATTTGTAAATCTAGAATTGTTTGACTATCTCATTTTCTTCCTTTTTCATGCGCTGAAATGGCCTAGATGTGGCGCGAGCGCCGTAAAACAAAAACAAAACAACAAAATAATCGTAGTATCAGACGGTTAAAAATGGAATTTGCCTTGGATACCAATACGAACACTTTTCCTTTAATTTTCATTTTCATTTACATTTCAAGCCCCAAGTCAGCGTCACATTGTTCAATCGAGAGCCTT
>NC_088362.1:42397575-42432575 GCF_034508935.2 Berghia stephanieae
GGTCCATCCCTAGGTATGGGTTCCAGGCGGCTTCTGACCAGGAGATCCCTCAGGTTACGATCCCGTCGATATGCTACCAACGGGGGTTCTGAGAAAACTGTGGGTGTCTTCGCCCGCCTGGAGGATCCCATAGTTCTGCAATAGGATGTTCCTCACTTGATCGGCATGGGGGTGATGTGTGAGGACTAAAATGGGACGCTGTGTCTCCTGCTTCCTGGCATTGCGAGGCCTCATTGCTGCTTCTCTCGACACGAGGCTGGCTTTCCGGACAGCCTTAAGCAAAACCCTTTCGGGATATTCCCGTGCCCTAAAAAAATCGAGCATGCGATCACGTTGAAGCGCAAATTCATCATCTTCCAGACAGAGTCTCCGCAAGCGGAGTATCTGACTGAATGGGATGGAGTCTTTGCACTTCACCGGATGGGATGACCGATAGAGCAGGTAGCTGTGACTGTCCGTTTCCTTGTAGTGTACAGTGGTCCGTACTCCCGTGCTGGTCAATACAGCCTTGATGTCCAAAAAGTTCACCTCAGAGGTTGAAATCTCATAAGTGTACTCTATGGACGGGTGGAAGGAGTCCATCGCTAGGATGAACCCCTTCAACTGGCTGTGGGTCAATGACGTAATGCCGAAACAGTCGTCAATGTACCTTTTGAACAGCTCGGGGGCAGGTCCACTGTACTGATGGAAGAAGGTTTCCTCAAGGTAGCCCATGAAGAGGTTAGCATATGAGGGACCCATCTTGGTGCCCATCGCAACACCTGAGATCTGATGGAAAAATACATCATTGAACTCAAAAGTGTTGAGTGTGAGCACAAGTTCGGTGAGCCTCACAATGCTGTTGCTGGAAATCCCTGGTAATGGATGGCGGTCGACGAAATGCCTGATGGCACGCAGTCCGTCAGGATGCGGTATGGATGTGTACAGTGCCTTCACATCCATGGTGAAAATTAGCCGTGGACGTTCATCCTGGAATCGAATTTCGTCAATGACACCAAGAGCATGGTTAGTGTCCTTGATATACGATGGCAGGGTGGGAACTATACGTTGAAATACCGCATCGAGGAACTGCGATACCTTCTCAGTGGGGCACGAGATAGCCGACACAATCGGCCTTCCAGGTGGAGTGTCAGACAATTCCCGGATCTTGTGTATCTTAGGGAGCATGTAAAAACATGGATTACCTAGGTCGCTGGGGTCGTGTTTAAGGACCTCTGCTCTACTAGGTAATTCTCCCTGCGATATCAAAGACTGGATTGTCTGGTGGACTCTGGTGTTGTTAGCAAGTGTTGGGTCCGAAGTCACTTTCTCATAAAATATCTGGTCACTCAATTGCCTGTGGCCCTCAGCTCTATAGAGCTCAGCGTCCCAAACAACTACGGCCCCTCCTTTATCAGCCGCTTTGATCACTATATCACGACGTGATCTAAGTGATCGTACGGCAGCCCATTCAAGACGGGTGAGGTTAGACCTCTTGATAGGTGTGGGTCGCAGTGCCTCTATCTGTCTAAGACAAGTCTGGATAAACAGGTCGAGTGTAGGGGACTTGCCAGGACTAGGAGTCCAGTTTCTTTTACGTCGTGAGAAAGCGTCCATTGTCTGTTTTGTTCCCATACGAAGCCTTTCCATTTTCACTCTTTCGTTAGTATTTTACGATCACCGGCTTCAGGCAGCCCTTACTGTTTTGTACACAATAGAAGAGGTTTTGTTTGTGTATGTATGTGTGTGTGTGTGGTGTGTGTGTGTGTGTATGTGTGTGTGCAGTGTAATATATACCTATGGTAAAGAAATACAACCCCACTTTTTAAAGGCACGTTGGACAGCAGACCCCTTTACACACTTGGTACTTGGTATATTGATTATCACTGAGAGAGCCCGTCAATAATAAGTTTTCCTTGACTGCTTTCAGCCTTCATTTCTCTTCTATCAATTTCCCCATTGCTTGTGCCTTGCTTGTGGCAATCTGCCGACGCTAACCCCAATCATGACCTGAACTGAAAAATAGAAAACAGAAAAAAAAATCGGCTAAACAAGCAGCGATCGGTGTGACCTTGACAGTAGATGAACCTCGAAATGGCCGCCGACCGCCATGATGAAACCGACAAAGCGCCTCGCGATTAGTTACCTCTTTGCTAGTCCCTGAACTACCAAGTTATTGAATAGAAATTACATGGAAATTATTTATAGATAAATTACATGAACGACCCTTTACATATTAATTTCTAAAAAATCGTTGAATACGAAGTCGGAACTTTTGTCTAAGGCATAAATTCTGGTATGCATCATGAAAATAAAAACAATGTGGAGAGAGCGTCAGCATTCAACATACACCGAGCGCCGGGCGAGGGCACAGGCAAAGCAAAAAAGCCGGCCACGAGCAAAAGTACGGAAACACAAAAGTGTCATGTGCGATAATTTTACCTCTTAATCTCATCTCGGTTACTTAGAGTCCGGATTCACGAATTAGACACGTACCAGATCGTCATTTACCGTTGATGGTCAAACATCTTTCATGATTTGTCCAGTTGAGTCAAGAGATATTGAACATGGCAATTTTTCAGATGGATAACGTTTATTGTACAAATTCAGCCCCGGAGTTCTGATCATTAGTAATAAGTCATTTTATAAAGTCAGATATGAACGAAAACGTGGTCATTATAATATATAAGTAAAATATTCTTAGTATAATTTTCTAGCTAGATAGATAAACAGCTAGATAGATAGATAGGTAGCTAGGTAGGTAGATAGATATATAGATAGATAAGATAGATAATGACAACGGAGAGGAGGAAGGACGACGATAATGATGACAGCGGCCACCTACTATCTGCCTTATTCTTAACATCATAAATTGTAAAGTTGCTCCCCACTCACTCTCCGTCCCAGTAAATTATTTTGAGACTTTCAGTGACTATCGATTTTTCTTTATCTGGTTACAAATAGGAACTTGCGACATCACACGACCGTCTGTCTAAACTAAGCACCATCCAGGCATCTCAAGACCTGGTGACCTAGTGAACAAACCGACGGCAATGACCTGGGTATTGTCACCATACAACCCCCACCGTCCCTCCCCCCCCCCCCGCCCCCCACACCACCACCACCACCACCATAATATCCGTAATGATACCATTTTTCTCTAAACAATAAGTCATAAAGCTTATTTTCCTTATTTTGTGCGGCCATTATGTGGTCTGGTGGTACGACACTCGCCTTCTGATAGGAAGGTCCAGGGTTTGAGTTCCGCTCTCTAAGCGGAGCATAGTTGAGTCCTTGGAAACAGGCATCGTGTCTTACGCTACATGTTATGTGTTGTTGTTAGCTAGTGACCCCTGCCTTGTAAAGCGCTCTGAGCACGTTTAGTAAATATTGCGCTATATAAATGTTCACGTTTTTTTTTTCTTTCTGTTATAGGAAAAAAATAATGTGTGCATAAGTAAAAGGATTGAAGGTATTAACCCGTAGTTTAGAGCTCGGGTTTACCCCTAATTCTTTAGCGTTATCGATTAGTGCTCTCCGACAGATTCAACTTTTAATCACAACAGGATGGACAAAGCGGTCGGTTTTCAAAGAAAGAAAGAAAACTACGCCGATCCGAGCCAGGTCCGTTTACAAGTAAGATGAGTATTTCAAAAGTTAGGCTGCCGAGACACACATTTCTCTGTAGAGGTCAACTCAATTCTTCCAACGCCAGTCAACGCTCCATCAATTAAATCATTTTATACAATCTATTTCTATTTTTTTTTTCTGTCCCACTTTTCAGTGACCGTATAAAAATTCTCGTCCGTCAAATTGCAATAAAAAATAATGATAAAAAGCAAAATAAACACTGAAATTAATAGCGGACACACCTAGCGCTAGGCAAATGAATACATTCTATCCTGGATGCTAAAACTTTGGAGTTAATATGGTGATGTAATAAGTACCTACAAATTCGAGTTTAACCAATTAGCTGCCGTACGTACTCTGGAAAGAGTACACGTAATTAAAAATTTGGCCAGATAACTCGTCCTTTAAATTCCGATCGATTTAAATTACCCTCATCTTGTCAAAAACTCTCAACCCCCTTGCGAGGTCTCAGGTTTAATAATTTTGTTGGGGTTTTATTTCTCCCAAAATGAGGGTCATTCAAATCGATCGATTATTTGAAGAAAGATTTTTCTGTCCAAATTTTTTAATTCATGTTTTTTAAGAGTTTGGCAGTTAACTGGTTAAAATTGTGCATTGGATACTGACAATACAATGTCTTGATGTATTGAATTTAATTTCATAGATTTATTAATAGTCATAGTCATAGATACATTTCTCTCTTCTGTGAAATAATGTTTCTATGTTAACAGCTAGTTATAGGGGTACAGTTAAACACTTTTACGATTCCCAATCAAACAAAGACCAAACTGCTGCGCCACGCTACCCCATACTACTACTACTACTACTACTACTACTACTACTACTACTACTACTACTACTACTACTACTACTACTACTACTACTACTACTACTACGACGACGACGACTACTACTACTACTACTACTACTACTACTACTACTACTACTACTAGTAGTAGTAGTAGTAGTAGTAGTAGTAGTAGTAGTACTATTACTACTACTACTACTACTACTAATATACTACCACTACAATTACTACTACTTATTCTAATACTGCTACTATTACAACTATTATTATAACCACTGCAACTTCTTATTTGAAGGAAACAGAAATAGGAAACAAATTAAGTATTTGAATCGTGTTTTCAGTCAACAGCAAATGGTTGGATACGCAATTCTTGTCATCCTCACTACAACAACAACACCAACTAATAATAATAATAATAATAATAATAATAATAATAATAATAATAATAATAATAATAATAATAATAATAATAATAATAATAATAATAATAATAATAATAATAATAATACGTGCTAAATTATGCACAACTGACTACAAGTCATGATAACGAGGTCATCTTGAACTTAAGCGTCTGTTCTTTGTCTACTTTGGGAGCTTATCGCCGTTGACAAATTATTATAACCATCCCACCCCCTACCCCCCAGACACACACCACTTCCACTCACTTCTCGATATAACAATAGACTTGGCGACAAAATTATCCAAATGAGCTGGAAGGATGTTTTATACCTAAAATAACGCGCCATGTTTTTAGAATGATAAACTGCTCTCTCTCTCTCTCTCTCTCTCTCTCTCTCTCTCTCTCTCTCTCTCTCTCTGTGTGTGTGTGTATGTGTGTCTCTCCCTCTCTCTCTCTGTCTCTCTCCCTCCCTCTCTCTCCCTCATACACACACACATAACACACAAAACACACACACACACACACACACACACACACACTCACACATTCAACTATAGAAATATATTATCTCTCTCGCTTTCTCTTTCCTTCTCTCTGGGCAAATATTAGCAATTAGCATCACTTTCGGAAGGTGTCGATCGATGTCCACAGGTCTGACAACCGAACGCAGTTCTGGGCTTAATTTAACTTGTTGTAATGGACAATAATTTGCATTAGTTTGCGAGTATTTCCATTGCAACAATGACCCCGTAACAATTTCGGCTACCAGACCTGCAAAAAGTACACGTTGGGTATCTATCTATCTATCTATCTATCTATCTATCTATCTATCTATCTAGCTATCTATCTAGCTAGCTATCTAGCTATCTATCTATCTCTACTTATCTATCTATCTATCTAACTAGTCATCTCTCTGTCTCCTCCCCCCCCCCCCTCTCTCTCTCTCTCTCTCTCTCTCTCTCTCCAACTCCTATTCATCCTCATCATCGTCCTCCTCGTTCTCGTCCCACTCCCACCCCCACCCCTCCCCGCTCCTATCACTTTAAAAGTTCATTTCTCGCTCTCTCTCTCTCTCTCTCTCTCTCTCTCTCTCTCTCTCTCTCTCTCTCTCTCTCTCTCTCTCTCTCTCTCTCTCTCTTTTCCGATATCTAAAAGATGTCCTTGTGGTAAAAAATAATATGGCATTTCCATATCCAGTTTTCTTTTCAGTCTGCAATAAACGTTATACACAAGCACAGTCTCAGACACGAGACACATTCCTTTCTTTTTTTTTTCTCTGTCGAGAGGTCTAGAAATAGGCATGACGTGGTGGAAGAAATCAATGGATGCTAACTTAACCAGTCAGTCTGTTGGAGAGTGTGTGAGATACCTAGCTGAGATTTAAATATTTTTTAAAAAGTATGGATTGGGAAATTGAGAAATAAGGGAGCAAACACCGGTGTAAGATAACAGATCTGAATAAGTGTCTATGAAACGGTGCCAGACAAAGCAAGGGAAAAAAAATATTGTTCTAACTATCAGGAATACTGTGGTGTAATGGTAGGTCGTCTGACCGGTAATCAGGAGGTCTGAGGTTCGATCCCCAGTCAAGGCAGACTGATTTTTTGGGGATGGTTTTGCTTTATTGTATTTTTCGTTCTTGCTTTGTCTGGTACGGTTCATACACACTTGTTCAGATCTTTGTTATGACTTGGGGCAGACAGACGGTGCCCGTTGTACTCGGATCGGTCTGTCGTTTGTAAGGTGTCTCAGTCTGAGCATGGTCAGGAACCAAGTGGGTGGCAAGTATCACAAAGTTTCGGTGGCCCGCTTGTCTCGACCATGATGACGATCATGGTACATTACTATTGATGCTCTGCAATTAGTTATAAACTCATAACAACAACAACAAAATAAAAACAACAAAAACGTGTAACATAACGTTTTGATAGTTTGCGCTTGGCTAAGAAGCTCACAACATTGCCATCCGGAAATATAACGGACCAACACACAAACTATGTGTAACCTTAAACGTTTATAGTCTGGTTAACTTATAAACGCGGATGGTAAAAAACAATAACAACGACCAGAGTGACGTCATCTTCGTTCTATCTATATTCCGAGTAATACAATTTAGTGAGAACTACTCATAAATGACTGGCTAAAAACAATAGCAAAGAGTTGGGTGACGTTCATTTCGTTCTATTGATGCTATGCGTTCATTACAAAACTCATAACATCCGCCAGCCGGATATAACCTACCAACACACACACACACACATAGAAAAAGCAATGTATAACCTTAAACGTTTATAGTCCGATTAATACAATTAAGTGAGAACTACTCACTACTTCGCGAAGTCCAAGGTTTGGAATTATTTTTTTTTTACCAAGATTAGGGTCATTTCAATCGATCGATATTTGAAGGACGAGTTTTCTTGACAAATTTTTAAATACGTGACTTTTCAGAGTACGGCAGTAAACTAAAGTTTTGTGAAGGGTGTTGAGCATAGTGAAATCGTAAAATTCATATTTATGTATTTGGTCTAGTGGTATGACACTCGCTTTCGGATCGGAAGGTCCTGGGTCCTCGGAGAAGGCTCTTTACTCACATTATCTTACCGCACTCAGGTGTAAAATGAGTACCTGGCCGTTAACAGCGTTGTCTCTCTCCGAAAAAATTGTAACATCGCCTAACAGGCGTCATGTCCCGTCCTAAATGTTAACTGTTGCTGTTTGCCAGGGGCCCCTTGTAAAGCGCTTTGAGCACATTTAGTGGATATTGCGCTATATGAAATCCCTCTCTTTTTTTTTCTCTTTTTTAAAAATTCATTTATTTATTATTAAGCAACTATTGATGTTATCTATAATTGCATAGATTAGCGTTAGATCATGACGGCAAACGTCTGTCCAGTGGATATTATGTTTTATTCCTGATGGACACAGATCGCGATTCCTGTTTTTAAAATAATAAGAAGAATTAAATTATATTGGATTAAAAAGTGCATTGAGAGATTTTTCAGTTCAGTTTGGAAAACACAGTAGTTCATTCAAATATAATCTTGCATTTCTGAAAGAAGGGGGTGGGGGATGGGGGCGCTTGGGTTCATAATAATATTTAAATAATAATAAATAATAAATAATAAATTCCCGTTTTCTTTCTTGTCTGGTACCATTTCATACACACTTGTTCAGATCTTTATGACTTGCGGGCAGACAGACGGTGCCTATAGTGTTCGGTCTGTCGTTTGTACGGTGTCTCAGCCTGTAAGAAATGAGTAAAATAAAATGTAAAGACTTTGTTTTGCTTTTTAAACAAAATTTCAGTTGTTTGGGTTTTTTTTCTTTGTTTTGTTTTCATTAAAACTTTTTTTTTTTTATCGAAGTCCAAAGTAATCCTCTATAACTAAACCGAGTGGAAGTGGAAGAAAACAAAATGAATTGTGGGAAAAATAATATGATCACATAAATCAAACATTAATAGGCCATCATACATTAATTATATTGTGTTTAAAAAGAAAAAGAAACATTTATTTAAAAAAAAATAATTTTTGGGTTTCGTTTTTAGAAACCCCCCCCCCCCCCACAAAGATTGCAATTTTGTCTGTGGTAAGGGGCACAATCCCATTTTACGTGAAAACATCAAGGACAGTAAGAGTTAATTTTCTTGAATTATTATTTTTTGTTTTGCTTTGCTTTTTTTATTTTTTTTGTTTTTTATGTTTTTTAAAATAAATTAAATCGAAAAAAGTCTCCCGGCCCATTTATCATCATCATCATCATCATCATCATCATCATCATCATCATCATCATCATCATCATCATATTCATTATTATTATTATTATTATTATTATTATTATTATTATTATTATTATTATTATTATTATTATTATTATTATTATTATTATTATTATTATCATCATTATTATTGTTATTATTATTATTATTATCATTATTATTATTATTATTATTATTATTATTATTATTATTATTATTATTATTATTATCATTCATGTGCTATCTCTCTTTTTCATTGACTGATTTCTGTATACATCCGTTGCGTTATGTCCTGACACTTCCCTAACAATGACAATACAAGCGATGATCACCAAAAGAAAGTGAAAGGTGAGTTGTCACAAATTGTGCCCAAGGAGATAAATTAAATCATCTCATTGGCTGGACTATTTAATGCAGCTCACGTTTCACTTAGACTTTAGGTGGTAATCGCCTGCTGTTGTGGTGGATTTGTTTTTTGTTGTTTTTTTTTTTAGAGACATGAATATTTTATTTAAAAGCAAAAGATAGGGGAAAAAGGATTTGAGTCTTGTTGTTTGTTTGTTTGTTTGTTTGTTTGTTTGTGTGTGTGTGTGTGTTTGTGTATGTATGTGTGTTTTGTTGAGTTTTTAAAGTTTTTTTGTTTGTTTTTATTTTTAAATATTGCTATTTTTCAAGATTTTGTTTTCTACATGTTAATATCGACGTGCAGGTCTGATAACTCAATTCCTTATGGGCTCATTGTTGTAATGGCAATCTCAAAAATGACGCAAAATATTGTCCATTACAGTAATAATAATAATAATAATAATAATAATAATAATAATAATAATAATAATAATAATAATAATAATAATAATAATAATAATAATAATAATAATAATAATAATAATAATAATACGCATTACAGCGCTCATTCTCGTGTAAAACACAAGCTCTGGGCACTTTACAATATAAAATATCAATTTTGAGTGGAGAATAAAATAAAAATAAATGTTAACAAGTCCTTTGAGTGGGTTCGGATGTCAGACCTGCATATATGTACACGTCAGTTAATATACATGACACAATTTGCAACGCCTTAGACCGACATGTACATCAGGTCTGACATCCGAACCCGATTATTGGCCTATTTTAACATTGTTGTAATGGACAATTATTTTGCGTCATTTTTTCTTAGATGTCCACGACAACAGTGAGCCCATAATGAATTGGGTTATCAGACCTACAAATAAGTGCACGTCGCCTTCGACCGTAGTGCTGGAAAATTTAGCTATGACTTCGTGATTCATATTGCCTTAAAATATCGCAGTTACGCAGTTTATTTCATTTATCTCATTTGACTTTCTTTTTTTTTTTAATGTGGTCCTGATAAAATTATGCGATTAAAAAGGAGAATATTTGGCCTTTAATAAAGTGCATTAGGCCTTAAAAATTGTGTGTGTGTGTGTGTGTGTGTGTGTGTGTGTGGAGGGGGGGGGGGGGGAATTGATGATAAACCCTTCCTTCCCCCATCCACTTCATATTGAGCGAAACAATGGCAGGTCACTCAAAAGTGTAAACTGTGTCAATCGCGACAATATTTCTACACATGTATTGTTCATAACGACGTGTACTTTCTCCCCACTTTGGTTTACAATGTGTATTTCAAAACCTTTAAGCTTAGCTATTGGCAGTTTAAAAAAGATAAAATAAATAAATATGAACATTTATATTATACGGCTGTGTCATGGATTTACCATGCTCAATGCTATGTTTGTTATTTTTCCCCAGCAGGCCATGTGGAACTATTTCTATTTCATACAGTACCAGTCACCTTTTATGCGTCCTTTTTGTACTAACACTCTTGTGATATCCGTCACTGCCTATAACAAAGTGATCATTCCATTCCGAGTCGAGTGGTCAAAAATCAATGGAAAAATTCTACATTTTTATAAGTCGCAATCTGTATTAAAAAATCAACAAAGAAAAGTTTGAATAGTACACTAGTACATAAATACACACACACACACACACACACACACACACACGCACGCACGCGCACGCTTGACAAACTTCAATATCAGTTATTCTCTATTCCTAGTGCCAGCCTATTGTTGCTTTCAGAACAAAGACTTAATATATCATATTATTGTTAGCGGTTTACCTAAATCATGTATCTTTCAAACTTAGGCAATCCACGGATCCTTATCGACTGTATATACAAGTAGGTGCAAGTCGGTCCTTATCTATTATTGTGTACTTTCACATAATAATGATATTATATTTTATCATTATCGAGGACTCTCAAAAATGATTGAAAAAAAAAAAAGAAGAAAGAAAACTCAATTTAAAAATAAACCTTTATCCTATCCAACCGATAACGCGTGTGTGTGTGTGTGTCTGTGTGTGTGTGTGTGTGTGTGTTAACGATAAATATATAGATTCTGAGAGAGATACCAAACCACGACCACCGGTCCTAAAGTAATTACATATGTATTATTATCATTATTATTACCTTCATTATTATTATTATTATTATTATTATTATTATTATTATTATTATAACCTTCATCATTAATCATTATTATTATTATTATTATTATTATTATTATTATTATTATTATAACCTTCATCATTAATCATTATTATTATTATTATTACTACTACTACCTTCATCATCATTATTATGATTATCATTATTATTATTAATATTATCGTTTTTATTGCTGCTATCATCATCATTATCACTACAATGACAAGTAAAAATTCGTTCTACGAGCAGGTTTGCACAAGTTTTCATCCCATTGTCGATGAGTTCGATTACAGACTAATATCGACGATTAATTAATTACGATCGCATAATATATCAGACAAGGAGAACAGAAAGCCACAACCCATCCCCTCAATTATTCAATATCATTAAGTAGATAAATATACCTCTGTCTAAACGCATGTGTTTCAGTTTAGAAGAGTAAATGGATCAGAACCTGAAAGAATGGAATCGTATTATGACGTCATCGATTGTTGCTGTTTTGTTTTATGACTGACTGAATCAAGGCCTTTCACTTCCTTATCGTGTCTATCGGACGCTCAACTGCCCCTTCTATTTACCTATGTCAATTCCTTTCACATATCATTTTATTGTGGATGCTAATGTCAGAAGATGTTTTTTAAAATTAGTTTTTGTTGATTTTGGGGCCTTTTAGGTCTTTATTAAGGACACCGATAGTTTGCCTTTATATTTCCTTATGCAGTTGTTTTAAAAAAAGTGTAATTTATGTCTTTATTAGCTGGTATGTTTTCCTCTCTTCTGAGTACCCATAAGTGCAAAAAAAAAAAAAAGCGCCCAAGAAAAGGGGAATTGATTTAAATGGGGAATAGATGTAGATTCCATGAGCATACCATCCATGTACCTAAAAGTCTCACCCAGACACCAGCATAGGATCCCAATAAGACGAACACTCATTATAATAATATATTGTAAAACAAAAAATATAATACATTGCATAACAGAGAGATCGACTTACGGGACAAAAAATATCATCTCCCAAAACTATAACTATGCATTTGACTGTTTCCCTCCCAGCCAATGACTTCTACCAGGGCAAGGACAAAACTAAGTTGTTTGTGTTTGTTTTTGAGGGTTTTACGGCGATTGCGACACATTTAGGTCATATCATCGCCCGTAAAAAGGAAGAAAGTTGATAGTAAAAAGGTTCTAGAATTACTATTAAAGCGCCCAAGAAAAGGTAGACAAAGAGGAATTGATTTAAATAAGGAATAGATGTAGATTCCATGAGCATACATCAATGTACCTAAAAGTCTCATCTAGACACCAGCACAGGATCCCAATAAGACGAACACACTCACATGTTTACAAATCATTATATATTGGAAAACAAAAAAAAAATATAATACATTGCAAAACAGAGAGATGACTTACGTGACAAAAAAATATCATCTCCCAAAACTATAACTATGCATTTGACTGTTTCCCTCCCGGCCAAGGACTCCGACCAGGACACGGACAAAACTAAGTTGTTTGTTTTTAAGGGTTTTACGGCGATTGCGACATATTTAACTCATATCATCGCCCGTAAAAAGGAACAAAATGGGATAGTTTTAGAACTACAATTAAAGCAAAATTAAAATTAAAATAGGGAACAGACAGATGTAGATTCCAAGACCATACTATCAGTGTACACATTACAATGTTTGTTTTTATGTTTTTAAGGGGTTTACGGCGCTTGCAACACATTTAGGTTATATCAGCGTCAGTAAAAAGGAAGAAAATGGAATAGTTGGAAGTTCGAGAATTAAAATTAAAGCACCCAAGAAACGGTAAGACAAAGGGGAATTTGTTCAAATAGGAAACAGATGTAGATTCCAAGAGCACACTATCAAAGTACTTAGTTTGAGATCACATAAAAGTCTTATCCAGACACAAGCACAGGTCCCAAGAGGGAGACACTCAAATGTTAACAAATCATATATAACATGAGAGATGATTTACAAGACAAAAAATATCATCTCCCAAAACTCTAACTATATATTTGACTGTTTCCCTCCCAGCTAGGGTATTCGGCCAGGGCCTGGACAAAACCAAGTAATCTCATTCTAATACTTAGACAGAAAGCATGGTGGAAAACAAATACAAGGGGATAGAAGACACAGTAGTGCCTCCCTGCCCACGATGGGAGGTCATGAACCCACCCAGGGGAAAAGACAAAACCAAGGAAGCTTATTCCAAAACAGAGACAGAAAGCAAGTTGGAAAAAAGATATAAGGGTAGAGAGGAACAGTAAGTGACCTTCCTGCCACTATGGGAGGTCAGGAACACCACCTAGGAAGACAAAGTAAGTACCTCCCTGCCTACTGCGAGTGGTCAAGAACCCCACCCACACATTCCACAACTAATACTCGTATTAACATTGCTTGATTAACAGTTGAAAATGAGACAAACCAACACGCAAATATTGAAACGTAATAAGATTTATGTATGACATTAAATACAAAATTGAGTAACAAAGTATACACACACAAACAAATCATCAACAAAGCAAAACACAAGTTCATACTTAATAATAATAATATTATTATTGGAGAAATGAAGGAGCTGAGTAGAATTTACTCTCAATACCCTCTATAACACGTAAAAAAATAATAATGGGTTTTAAAACTATTATTTAAGGTAGCACATTGCCTATATTTACTAGAATGTTTGTGGGGAAATTGATTTCCCTAAATTTTGCTTGAGAAAGAAAAAGAAAAAAAAAAGAACAAAAAACAAACCTGTTGGTGTATGCAATCAAACAAATTAAAATTAAAACAAAAATCTTTAATGCTTATCTTTAAAAAAACAAGAAGTGAAAGACGAAGCAAATAATATTAAAATTTTTTGCCAATTGTTCGAAGCACAGCACGTATGATTCATCATATTCTCACAGAATAAACCAACCAGACAGTTTTTGCTGGAAATATCCAAATTAAAAGACATAAGACAATAAAGACATCGTAACACAATGATCAGAACACAATGCGAGCACACACCACAGCTAATGCTTTCACATAAAAAAAAACAAAAACAAATGAAACATGAATGACAGCTAATAAATAAGTCTAATGACAAATAATTTGAACATTTATTCATCAACTTGTTAGTAGTGAGTAAATTGTACTGGAGTATAGAAATAGAATCAAACAACATCGTCAGTATACATTACTTGACTACAGAAAGACATATTAGTTTGGAGTTTAACACTTGAAACAGTGACTTTATATTATAGGTGACAAATTTGACGAAACATGCTTGCAATATTTCAAGAAGCTTAAAAGGGTTTGTACATCTATTTTCCGAAGAAAAAAAATATAAAAGAACAGAAAAGTTAGTTCATGATGGGGAAGGGCGTGGTGGGTAGGGGAAGGACAAAAACATATAGGATAAGGATAAGGATCAATGGAGAAAAGAGAAAATTTTCTTTTTTTTTCTCTAAATCAATGAGAAATAAAGACAGCATGAACAATTTTTGGCAGATACCCAGTTGACATATAAAATTAGTAGGAACACGGATAGCACCACATTTTGTTAAAAAGCTTGTCGGGTCATTTTGTTTTAGCCAATTACAAATGGAAAACTTTATAATGAACTTTATGTACTTTTGTTATAACACCAATATTTTCTACTGAAAAGACTGTTTTGTTTTTTTTTGGTATTTTTTTATAGTTATAAAATTCTCATTATACCACCATCCAACCGCCAAGGGGGAAATTTGACTCAGCTTTACCAACAATGCTGTGCGGTCTTGAACAAGTCCCCTTGCCCTTGCCTAGCGCTGCACTGTGATTGAAGGCTGGGTTATGTTTTGTTTGTTTTTAAGGGTTTTACGGCGCTTGCAACACTTTAAGGTCATATCAGCGCCA
The DNA here is from genome assembly GCF_034508935.2 of Berghia stephanieae. Classification (NCBI taxonomy): domain Eukaryota; kingdom Metazoa; phylum Mollusca; class Gastropoda; order Nudibranchia; family Aeolidiidae; genus Berghia; species Berghia stephanieae. Next base: position 42,412,549 of record NC_088362.1, read on the forward strand.
GTAAAAAGGAAGAAAATGGGATAGGAACAGATGTAGATTCCAAGAGCACACCGTCAAAGTACTTAGTTTGAGATCACCTAAAAGTCTCATCCAGACACAAGCACAGGTACCAACTAAGAGGAATAGACTCAAATGTTTACCAATCATATAATAAACTAAACATAAAACAATGCATAACAGAGAGATGATTTACAAGGAAAAAAATATCATATCCCAAAACTATAACTAGACATTCGACTGTTTCCCTCCCAGCCAAGGAACTCCGGCAAGGGTCAGGACAAAACCAAGTAATCTCATTCCACGACAATGACAGGAAACAATTGGAAAACGGGTATGGGGGGATAGAAGACACAGCATGTACCTCCCTGCCCACTATGGGTGGTCAGGATCCCCACCCAGGAAGGCTGGGTTATTCCCACCTTCCCTAGGAACATATCCTAATGACAAATTTACCCTTGGGCATGCATGCGTAAGCTACTCAGAATAAAATGGATGGATAGAATTAAAAATGAAGAAGAATGGGAAAGAACACAGCAGAAACCAGTGGGAGAGGAAATAGGAAGAAGACGATGGTGGTGGATTGGACACACCCTTAGAAAGAATGACTCCACTATAACAAAGAAAGTATTGGACCTCAGGGCAGAAGATCAAGGGGAAGGCCACGAGGAATATGGAAAAGAATTAAAGAAGCTGATATGCATAGAAGTGATAAGACATGGAACGAGATAAAAAAGTCAGATCGGGATAGAGAAGGGTGGAAACTGTTTGTCTGTGGCCTATACTCTGACCCAGGGTGAAAAAGGCAATGATGATGATAATGATGATGAAAGGAATTTCATTTCAAATGGCTAGTGATTTCCACAGTCTATATGAAAGCTTGATGAAAAATTGTATTGGCTTTTAAAAAAATATATGTTGGTATTTTGCGCTTATCTAGTGGTAATTCTCTAGGCAATTAATGTTTGCTCTCTGTGTGGACAAAATATAATTTATCATACAAGCTATACCAGTCGGAAGTGACCTTTCTAAATTAGTGAACCAGATTTTTATAAAACTTTTTCGTTGATACCCCCCCCCCCCCCCCCTCCCCCAAAATGACAAAATATTGGTAACAATGTAATTTATTTTTTAAAACTCATGAAGTTAGGATAGACAAGTTTACATTATAACATGGAAGTGACTATTTGTAAGATCGTTCTTATCACTGAAAATAGGAGATGCCAATAATGTCAAGTAAATGTTTTCCCTTTTGCAAAAGCCAAGCAGTTGATGAAGTCTATAAGACATTAAGACGACACTGTAACCCTTTTATGCTCTAATAAATTTTCAGATAAAGACAACAGAAGGTCCTCTTTAATCTATCTCCCTAACCAACTAGAATGAGGATTAATGTGTACTTTAAACCTTTTCATGGTTGAAATCAGGGACCTCATCAGTGACAAAATAACCTGGACTGGTTACCACTACATCACAGCAACACACTGCCACCCAAAAAAACCCCCAAATATGCAAAATCTGTTGTCTGTTTACATTGAAGATGAAGAAAAAGAAGAAGAGACAAATGAATTGGCATTGATATGAAATTTAAAAAAGTGGAATCCAACATGACCAACAGAACCAAAGATCACAGCAATGCCCCTACTAAGTCTTATCTGATCGTTGGCCACAGCAATCAATGATCTTGCTTTCATTATATTGTATGTTTGTTTTGAATGCAGCTTTGTGATACTTACTTTTAAGGTCATTTCACGTCAGAAAAAAGGGTGTGGTGGGATAGTCAAACAATACCATCTTAGAAATTAGATGCACTTAATATAACTCAAGAAAAAAAAAACGCAAGATAACTAGTACAATCAAAGTTCAGAAGTAGTTTCAGGGCCGTCTAGTCTATGACCATCTAAAAGGCACAGAACCCCCAACAAAATGGATAAACTCATATGTTTTTAAGTGTTTTATGGTGCTTGCGACACATGGATACACTCACAACTCATGACAAATAGAGGTGATAATCAAATAATGAAAAACTTCAAAGAAATGATTCACAATGAATAATATCACCCTTGTCAAAACATATAACTGTGTCTGACTGTTTCCCCTTCAGCTAGGCTCCAGTCTGTGTCCGGATGAAAACAATTATGGTCAAATTCCAGAACAAGAAGACAAGGTTACATTGAAAGGACAAAGAACAAGGGTAGAAGACATAGCAAAGGTGAGGACAGATGGAGAGCCCCCACCAACCCCACCCTCCAACTCGTCCATTAAGGGGAATCCCATTGACAGCCTTTCAATTTGTCCTCTCTTCTCAGTGCTATAGCATCAATTGTTGATCTTTTCTATGACTCACAAATAAAAGTTTCTTTCTTCCTCTAGTATTACATATTGTCTGTATCACCATGTGAGAGATTCTAGTCTAATCTTGTGCCATTCTTAACTGTGCTCCTGTATTCTTCCTCCCATGCTTGTTGTTATAACTATTTGAAGCCTTTCCATTAACCATTGTAGTAACATATATCATTCCATGTCTCTAGCAGTCATCCTACTACTCTGCTTCATGGCTTAGCATCAAACACGGTTTGCTTTCTAAGTGGGCAAAACTCACTATACCATCATTCAATGTTAAGATTTTAACCATGAGGAATAATGAGGTTTAAATGGGATTACATATGTGTGAAATGTGTCTTACCATTACTGTCTATTCATTTTTTTTTTTTTAATTTCCTAAAAGAAAGCACATTAATAATAAATCTTTATAATGAAACATGAAACCAGAGAAATATTTCAAAACAATACAAAATGCTAAAGTGCATATTTGTGTATTCAAGGACGAGACTGCCCTAAGCATGTTGATATAAAAGCTTCATTCAATTCAATTGGATTATTTCAACGCATAACGAGAAAAATTCTATAGAGACAGAAAATACAAGCAAACGGCCCATGATAAATAGCAGTCTATAGTCATGGTTTACACATGGCACAGACTATCCTCTATGAAGCAATGGTGCGAGGGAATATATCAATGCACGTTTGAGATGAAAACTGATTTTTATTACAACCATAGACAATACAGTATAATATTACAGTATGAGATCATTTTCCCAATCAATTTCTGATTTTACCCTGAAAATTCTCAGTAATGCCCAGTAATGTTAAAGACAAAAGTCAAAAAGGGAAATAAACAAAACACCTTTTTCACAGTGAAACCAAAAGCAGAAAATGTAAGTATACTCGAGATTAGTATGGCCATTCACGTTTTTAAAGAGTTTAACCATAAGCCAGTTATCATTCCTCAGTTGAAGATGGAAGTTATAAGACATAAAAAACCATTTATGTATCATGTCTATTGGTTCTCAAAAGAGCAAGTAGGAGACAAAATTATTTCCCACACTTACTGCCATAGCCACTTTACAAAGAAGTATGTCTATCTCATTCTTGATTACTCTTTTTCTGATCAGTTTTCGACCCCTCCTCATTCAAATGAATACATTTTGGAAACTATAGTTGCTAGGCCTTGAGGAAAACTTGTTAAAAATGCATATTTTTTTTTCCTCTGGCAAGATTAATCAACACAAAATATTAATACAAGGAAATTTCCAGAAGCATTTAACTTCAATATAAACATTTTCAGATTACCTTTAGAGACAAGAACTCATAAAACACATATTGCAACAAATTAAGACATTACAAATTGATTAGCATTGACAAATGGTTTATTTCGTGACATTTTGATTGTTCCCCTATGATGAATTGTGATATTTACGGACATTCATTACAACTGGTATATCCAATACAAAAAAAATATCATCAACAATGACAAAAAAAAAATTCAAACTTTTATCATATGTATTTTCATCTATATCTTAGATATATTTTTTTAATTCAGAGGGATCCTCTCTCAAATAACAAATTAATTCCTCAAGTTCATCTACTTGTTTTTTTCTTTAAAGTTTCACTGTGCTCATGATGATGACACTTAATATGAAATATAAGTGTGCTTTAAGATTTAGCAACACTTAAAATACAATAATTTCATATCATTAAATACAAAAACAGTTCATGTAACAGAGAGAACAAGAAAATTAATCCATTATCTGACCTTACACATATTGCAAAAAATTGCCTGAATGAAATATATATAGATCACGAAAGAAATCAAAACAGATTCTGGTTAAACAATAAAATGAACAACAATGTATATTTGAATGATCCTTTCAAAAGTCCTGACAATCACACACACTTTCAGTATGCTCATTTCTATTCTTCAGTCATTTAAAAAATATCTTTATCACGTTTTTATTTTCTTCTTTTTTTATTGTTCACAAACATTTGAGCTCAGCCTTAAACACTGAAAGAATATAGTGGAAACTTCTCAACAAGTAAAATGAGAATGATGAAACAGAACACAAGAATCACACACATACCATAAAAAAAATATAAATAAACAAAAACAAAAACACAAAACACAAAATAAATGAAAAAAAAAAAATGATGCAAATTATGAATGTCGGTCAAAGAATGACCCAATTAAAATAATAAATATGTAAATTGTCACAATGTTGTCTTCATGATCATAATGGTTATGATTGTGATTTCTGATACAGCTGCGAAGAGAAGAGTGAATTAAAACAACTACTGAAAGCTAAACAAACCTTGAAAAATGTCTAAACTGAAAAGGGGCAGAAAACACATGTATAGAAAAGCCTATATTTAAGACTTAGACAATCAGCTAAGAACAGATTTATGATAACAAATAAGATGATAATTCCCATAAATTATGAAATTGCAACTCAGTGTTCATCCTAATAGAATCTATGATGATATATAGTGGAGCTAATTGACCAAAAAAAAAAATGTTTAAATATGGAAAACAGTAAACTCAGAGATGAAGCGCAAAAATAAAAAGGAAAAAAAAAATTTGAAAAAGAAATGCAGAGAGGCAGTTGTATTAGAAATAGAAATACATAATATTAGAGTTTTGGTTGCATCAAAATAAAGTATATTGTCTGTCACTTGCAATATGCCCAAAGGAGCCAAGCGTATATGGGTGGAAACTGTTTGACACTTTAGCTGTTTAGATATTCTTATAAATTACAAAACAAAAGAGAAAGAATAAAAAATCACTAGTTGTAAAGCGTTCATAATGTGTAACAAGAAATTTCAATGAATAATTGTTTGGGAAAGCTTAAGTTAAAACGGAATTATCTGACAAGATAGTCTCAAAAGCCTTTTTTAAAATATATGGATAACAGGTTTTCTAATACATTTTGTCAAGTATTGACTGCACATGTGTCTTTTAGTGTAATATAATAATATTACACACTTTACAACTATAAGACAATTTTAGAGTCAAGGCAAAGCCAATATCAATCAAAGTCACTAATAAATAGTTTATTCAGTGGCACATACTTAACTAATTTGAGCGGATTGCAAGACAGATTGTTTATTTGTATTTTTTATAATGGTGAATAACATCTCATCATGTCGTCCTGATTTTGCCTGGAACGTAGTTCTTATCAATCACAGCTTCCTGCAAGAACATGTGTAAGCATTTCTCATTCTGGGCAAGGGGGTGACCAGCAACTCTGAAATCAAAGGACAAAAAAACAAAAAAACATGAATACAGAAATTGATGTTTGTTGTTGTTTTTAAGGGTTTTATGGCAACCTGCAACACATTCAGGTAATGTCAGTGCGAGTAAAAAGGAAGAAAATATAATATTTAAAAAAAATAGAGAATTACAAATAAAACACCTAAGAAACAGTAAGACAAAGGGGAATTGGTTCAAATAGGGAACATATGTGGTTTCCAAGAGTATACCATCAATGTACTTAGTTTGAGATCAACTAAAAGTTTCATCCAGTCTAGACACCAGAACAGGACCCCACAGAAATATTAGGGCTGATACTTGCATAGTTCTAAAACTAAAACTTCGTTACCTATAAAAACAAACACCACTATGCTTGACCATTTTGATTTTTTTTAACGTACTTTTGAAAATTTACACTCAATTGAATTTTGATTATAAGAGAGATAAGTATCTTTTACAAGTACTAACAATGGGACTGACTCAAAACGGCCAAAGCCAGGCAAGCACGAGCTCGCTCATGTTCACATGAATAGGCTATCTACCAATTTTTTTCACTTTTCATTCATACTGAATTTGAAGTCAAGAATTTTGTTTCCAACAAAATAATCATAATGAAGAACTGCGATTCTAACATTGACCACAAAACTGGTACTCATGGCATACATAAAACAAAATATAAAGGTGTCTTTATTTGGAGTAAAATATATATAACAACTAATATTTTATATAGCGTGATAATAAAAAAATGTAACAGATCTTTAAAAACTGTAAAAAGTTTGCAATAGAGAAATGAATATACAGCAACATCTCTACAATCCAAATACCTTCAATCCAAACATTTTAAAATACAATTACACAATTTCTCAGTTAGTGGAATCATTAAACAAGATTCTACTGCCCATCCACCAGTATATCCATTGCTGGGTCATATATTATCAACAAAATGTAATTTGGGATAAACCAGCAGCATCCCTAAAGGATAGCTAACCACTGTTACAATCAATTCCACACCAGAGCCAATAGGATAATAGTTCTTTGTTTTGTTTCGTTGGGTATTCTTTTTTCTGTTCAAAGATTTAGGGCAGATGCAAAATTCTTAGTCATTTCAGTACCAATAAAAAGGAAGGGGAAGGGAAATTTAAAACATACAGATCTGGACTATCAAAGAGATATGATGACAATGGGGAGAACATGAGTAGATCCTAAAGCATATCGTATGTGCAAAAATAGACACTAGGATAGGATCATGCCAAGAGAGGTGTCGGAAGATGGTTACAAAATGCATATTGATAAGTAGATTATACTAAATAGAGGTAAAAGAAATATCATCTCCCTACACGGAAAAATATATCCCACCAAATTATGAATCCATCTAACTGAGCTGTCTCCTCTCTCTCAGCAATAGACTCCAAACTGGGTCAAAGCAAAACCAATAATATCATTCTAGAGATCTAAGACACGAATGGAATGAACAAGTGATAAAGGGAGACAGGAAAGAAGAACATGAACAACAGATGTAAAACCCACCTGCCAGGCTGGCCAACATTTCTTCATCCTTAGAAACTGCACACTGGGCTATACTTTTCAACTCAGTGGGCTTCAGGAATACTTTAGCTTTTGACATCTTCAAATACCAAGGTTATGCTGTAACTACAGGTAATACAAAGCTCTACAGATCTTCGGTGACCAAATGGACTTTCCCCTGTTTAAAGATAGAAACTTCAATGACTTACTTGTTAACAAACTGCTCTAAACCTTTTCTCCTGTCTTCAATGAATTCATCTTCAAATATTCCATCATCTCCACGAAATGGCAACTGTCTTTTGAAGGCTTTTCCAGGGAGGGGAGGGACCACAATCTTATGACAAAAGAAAGACACGTGCATTAACTTGATCATGAAATAAAATTATATATAGTATAAGTATAAAGCCAATTAATGTACCAGAAAGCTTTCATCTAAAAAAAACAAACAAACCCAAAAAACTTTACATTTACATACATAAATGATTCAATGCATGTTTGATTAAGGAAATCTGTTTATGGATATTGAAGAAAAGTGGGAAAGTTTGGTTGTTATTTTTTAAAACTAACTGTACTTGGGATATTTTTGGGTCATTTTAGAACCTGAGATTAGATGGAATGCAATACAGAAGTGCGGTCACATCAAACTTCATATGCAGATGAAGAAGTCAAATTTACTTCTGATTTTCTTCTCTAGAAGTTCTCGGCTAGATTACACTAGCTCATCCCTATTAGTCACCAGATCTCACTCCCTCACTGTAACATTTATCTGTTTCCAAATACAAAGGAGCTCTCCATTAAGAAAAATTTCAGACAGAAAAAGATATGATAACACTTCCAATAAAAAAAGCCATAAGATGTATGTAAGTCTCTTGCATCATTGTCTTTATGGATGACTAAGTTAAATGTGTAATCCTGCATTGGTTTTGCTGGTTGCTATGTCAAATGAAGCAAGGAATATAAGTATGATGTGCAACATTTCATGACATTTGTTCCATCAGTTTAGATTTTACAGATGTTGGAAACTTGTTTTTGGAATGTAATTCATATATGCTTTTGTTGTTATTTGATTTATGATCTGTCTATATTTTAAAAGAATAAATTTCCAGAAACATGCTAAGAAAAGAACCAACAGAATTCCCCCTACCCCCTTCCTCTAATCCCTGGAGAAAATTAAAAAGGAAAAAGAAGTTTATTCTGTAAAAGCGTACCAAGAAAAGTTTGCTTTTATTCAAATTGAAAAAAACAACAAAGAAAAACACTTACTCCTGCAATTTCTCTCTTTTTTTTTTCAATTTAACCCCCCTCACTGTCTTCTCTTAATGATTAATGACATGATCAAATTAATAACCTGACAATGTGTTGTTCCAAGTTGAGTCCTTGGAAAAGACTCTTTACTCACGTTCTCTGACCATACTCAGGTGTAAAATAAGTACCCGGCTGTGAACAGCATTGTCTGTCAAAAAAAATTGTAATATCACCTAACAGACATCATGTCTTGTTCTACAAGTTACATCCTGCTGTTGGTCAGGGACCCTTTGTAAAGCGATTTGAGCACGTTTAGTGCCCATTATATAAAAAAAAAAGCTCAAGGTTGTTGTAACCTAAGAGGATTACTATAAATCATCTTGATCAAATAACACACTAGAAACAATCAATGGATATTAGGCTTACCTTGCTATCTCGTTCTAATTCATTCCGTAACCATTCAAAGTCACTGTATCGTCTGCGTACCCCAGATTCTTTTAATTTAAATACAGGTAGATTTGTCTGAAAGTAGTAAGGAAAATAATAAAACATAAGAGTAAGAGACTGAAGCTATTGAAACAAATAAACAGGTAGCCTCTAAGGCAAACAGTGCTTTTAGAAGTCTAATAATAACAATACCTTTAAAAACAAAACAAAAAACACTTTATTTTACTCACAATGAGTGGATGAAGGTCTGGGGCTAAATAGATATTGGGCGTAGTGGCTAATATAATGGCCATAGCAAAACAGCATGACATTTAACCAATGCTTGTCCAGAAATCATGGAGCTTAGCCATGAAACAGGGGTGAGAATGACTGGTCACTAAAAAGGAGGAAATTTTTCAGCGCTTAGATCAAGAACCATCCATACAAAAATGACCTATAAATTTAAATTTCATTAAAATTTATTGTGATGCAATCCAAAATGTGTCTCCCAGCAATTTCTGACATCACTCGGAGGAATTTCAAAAACTGAAAGTGTAATTATAACATGGTGGTTGTAGTAATGGTAGTGGTAGGAATAATGATGTGGTGGTGGTTGCAGTAGTTGTGGTAAGGATGATGATGTGATGATGGTTGTAGTAGTAGTGGTTGTCGCCAAATACATCTCCCGTATTCACAGATTCACTAATGCCCACATCCCATTGTTTCAAGTTGACCAGAGACGCCAACTTAAAATTTGGCTCACGTAAAAATCAGAAACAATTCCGAACAATTTCAATGCTTAAACAGGAATTTCTGCAAACAAAATATAATCTATTGAGATCTATAATCATCCTAATACTCTTTGTTTCAAATCAAGTAAAGTTCCAAAACCAATTTATGACATATAAAATATTAAGATGAATGGTAGGTGTGGTGGTAATAATGATATGATGGTGGCTGTTGTAGTGGTGGCAGTAATGATAATGTATGTGGTTGTGGTGGTTGCAGAAGTGGTGGTGGTGATATTGTTGTGTTGGAGGAGGTTGTAGTAGTGTTGGTAAGGATGTGGTAGTGATTGTTGTTTTAATGGTGATAGTGCTATGATAATGTCGTAGTGGTGGTGGCAATGATGGTGATGATGATGTGGTGGAGGTGGTTGTAGTAATGGTGGTGCTTCATGAAATGATGGTGTGGCGATGGTGGTGGTTGTAGTAGTAGTGGCAGTGATGATGATTATGATGATGATGATAGTGGTGGTGGTACTGGTCATAAGGTGTGTACTTGAACGTGAAAAGAGAGAATGATGGCTGATGTGAAAAGCATATGATCCACTTTATAGATTTAGGTTTGTCTGACAGAAGGAATGATAGTGTGTGTTTGTGTGTGTGTGTGTTTTGTTTGTTTGTTTTCAAGGGTTTACGGCACTTGCAACACATTTAGGTTATATCAGCGCTAGTAAAAAGGAAGAAAATGGGATAGTAAAAAGTTCTAGAATTACAATTAAAGCACCCAAGATAAAGCAAGACACAGGGGAACGGAACAAAAAGGGATCAGATGTAGATTCCAAGAGCATACCACCAATGTACTTAGTTTGAGATCACCTATAAGTCTCATCCGGGCACAAAGAGGAATACACTCAAATGCTTACCTTATACATTCAAAATAACAAATATAATAATACATAACAGAGAGATGATTTACAAGGAAAAAAAATATCATCCCCCAAAACAATAACTGTGCATTTGACTGTTTCCCTTCCAGTTAGGACTCTGACCAGGGCCAGGACAAAACCAAGTATTCTCATTCCAAGACAAAGACAGAAAGTATGTTGGAAAACAGATATAAGGGGATAGAAGACATAGTATGTACCCCCTTGCCCACTATGGGAGGTCAGAAACCCCACCCAGGTGTGTGTGTGTGTGTGTGTTAATCGGAAATATTAATTTAACGTATGTTTCATGTTGGCAATTGCCAGGAAATTAACATTTTAATTGAATCCTCTGTGTGTGTGTTTGTGTGTATCATTGTTTAGTACATGAAGATGAAAAGTGATAACTTATCGAGGCTAAAGAACTGAGTGCACTTTACTGATTTGTGTGTGTGTGTGTGTGTATCATTGTTAAGTACATGACGATGACAAGTGAAAACTTATCGTGGCTAAAGAACTGGATATATATATATATATATATATATATATATATATATATATATATATATATATATATATATATAAATATATAGAGAGAGAGAGAGAGAGAGAGAGAGGAGAGAGAGAGAGAGAGAGAAGAGAAGAGAGAGAGAGAGAAGAGAGAGAGAGAGAGAGAGAGAGAGGGAGAGAGAGAGAGAGAGAGAGAGAGAGAGAGAGAGAGAGAGAGAGAGAGAGAGAGAGAGAGAGAGAAGAGAGAGAGAGAGAGAGAGAGAGAGAGAGAGAGAGAGAGAGAGAGAGAGAGAGAGAGAGAGAGAGAGAGAGAGAGAGAGAGAGAGAGAGAGAGAGAGAGAGAGAGAGAGAGAGAGAGAGAGAAGAGAAGAGAGAGAGAGAGAGAGAGAGAGAGAGAGAGAAAGAGAGAGAGAAGAGAGAAGAGAGAGAGAGAGAGAGAGAGAGAGAGAGAGAGAGAGAGAGAGAGAGAGAGAGAGAGAGAGAGAGAGCGCTCAAAGTGAATGTAGTGATGAGTACAGAAAAATGAAAGTGAAAAATTAACGAGACTTAAGAACTGAGTGAACTTTATTGAGTTGTGTGTGCACGTGTATATGTTTGTAGGTCATTTCAGCGGCACTTAAAATATATATGGGGCTGTAAAAAAAGATAGAGTTAAGTAAGATCAAAAGCACCGGAGAAAAAGTGACTGGTTCAAATAGGGCTCACAAACGGACTCCAAGATCAAACTATCAATGTAGTTAGTTTGAGGTCACCTAAAAGTCTCACCAAGACACAAGCACAGAATCCTTGTGAGAGAAATACAAAATTTAGAACCATAAATCTAACGTCACACAATAGAGAGATGATATACAAGGACAAACATATCATCTCCCAAAAACGACTATACATTTACTTGTTTCCCTCCGTGCCAATGAATCCGGCCAGGAAAAGGATCAAGACAAGACAAAGGCAGAAAGCAACTCTGATCCATGCAAGTCAAAAGATCCCACCAGGAAGATGATGTGATAGTGGTGCTTGCACTAGAAGTGGTACTGATTACAATGAGGGCAGTGATGATGTGGTTGTGGAGATGGTGTTACTGATGATGATGTGATAGTTGCTGTCGTGGTGGTGGTAGTTGTGGTAGAGATGGTGATGATGTCATGATAGTTCAGGGGTGAGAATGACTGGTCACAAAAATGGAGTTCAAGACCTATCTATGCGACGATAACGTATAAATTTGAATTTCATAAAATTTTACTGAGATGCAATCAAAAATGTGTCTCGAAATAATTTCTGACACCACTTGGAGGAATTCCAAAAGTTGAGAGTGTAATTACAACATATTGTAGTAGTAGTAAGAAAAGATGGCGGTAGGGATGATGATGTGATGGTGGTTGTAGTAGGGTCGTGATAGGGATGATGATATGGTGGTTGTAGCTGTAGAGGTGTTGGGAATGATGGTGTGGTGGTGGTTGTAATAGTTGTGGTAGGGATGATGTGGAGTGGTTGTAGTAGTGATAGTTGGGATGATGTGGTGGTGGAGGATGTAATTGTATTGGTAGTAGGAATGATGATGTGGTGGTGGTTGTTGTAGTGGTGGTGGTAGGGATGATGATGTGATGGTAGTTGTAGTAGTAGTGGTTGTAGCTGTAGTGGTGGTGGTGGTAGGGATGATGATGTGGTGGTGGTTGTAGGTAGTAGTAGTGGTGGTGGGGGATGATGATGTGGTGGTGGTGGTGATGGTAGGGATGATGATGTGGTGGTGGTTGTAGTAGTAATGGTGGTAGGAATGATGATGTGATGGTTGTTGTAGTACAGGTGGTGGTTGTAAAAGTAGTGGTGATACGGATGTTGATGTAGTGGTTGTGGTGAGCCTTTTTAAAAGGCGGAATAGTGATGGTGATGGGCGGAGATAAAACACCATTTAGGCGGAAATCCGCCTTAAGGCGGAAGATTCTCGGCCCTGATGAAAGAATATGTTGCCAATTCAAGAGTTGCAAGTTGATTTTACTTTCATACATGATACAACATACAAATTTAGAGGTGTATGGTTAAGACACAAGGACCAGGAATGGAGATAAAAACATCGAGAACCTAAGCAACCATACATGCGCAGTGACCATTCAGGATAACTACTGCCTGGTAGAGGGAACATTTGAAACTAATCACCTGGGTGACAGCATTTGATAACTCTAGCTCCTTTATTATCATGAGAACTTATCCAGGATTGTTGTGGACGTTTGATAAGCAAATCTATTACATTTATTTTACTTTGTACCTTATTTTTAAACTATATATATATATTAATATATATATATATATATATATATATATATATATATATATATATATATATATATAAAATATATCATATATATATATAAATTATAATATATATATATAATATATATATATATATATATATATATATATATATATATATATATATATATATATATATATATATATATATATATATATATATATATATATATTTATTGACCTCCAAAGTTAGAATGTAACACTTTCAGACTATATACTCACAAACACCCCCTCCCTCCCCTTGAAAATGTTATTTCCATTCGCATAGAATAGCGAATGGAATGGTGTTAGCAGTCTCTAAATATATATTATATATGAAAATCAAAAGCCTGTTTCAGAGAATCATTTCACTCCCTTTAAATAGTAAAAGGGGAGAATTATGTTGTAAAAATATTCGAGTTAAGATCATCCTTTGTAGTTAGTGGGTGGGTGTGAGAGTAAAATGTGAGAAAATGTACTAATAATATTAATATAGTGCCTTACCCCATATGTTAACAACTTTAAGGTGCTTCAGTAATGTAACACAAGTCACTCAAACTCAAACATACAGCATAAAACAAAGTAACATAACTATATGTTATAATATTTAAAAGAAACGTTTAAAGATGTTTAAAGAATTCTGCATCATTACTGCCTCTGATATATTTTGGATGGGAGGTTAAGAGCAGTGATTTAAAAAGAATAGTACAGATGTGGTGCTGAAAATCTAAAAAATTGGAACTTTGAAGGTCGTCTAAAACTTAATCTGTCACCTTGCTTTTCCTCTTCACTAATTGTGTAACTTAAACAATAAAGACTTGGAGTAAAAATCAAGAAAAAAAAAAATAGTACTTTATATTCTTAAAAATAAGTTATGCAAAGAAAAAGAAAAAAGAAAGAAATGCAACCTCTGGCAAAACTCATTAAAAAAAACTTAAAACTCCGTTTTTAAGTAGGATTTTATTTTATTATTATTTTTTTTTTGGTCTTAATAAATTGACGGCAATCATTGACAATTAGTGGTGACAAATACTAATGTGGCATGAAATGGCATTTCACTCTACCTCAGATTTATATTTAAGATTCATCGATCCTCCTACAAATAAAAAGTTAATAAAATAAAGCTCATCATAGTGCGTGTGTAATGTGTTCAGTTTGTGCTTTAAAAGTCTGAGTTTTCGTCATTACAAAACAAAACTAAAGGCATGAATGTATTACTTTGGTGGAAAATACGAAAAACGTACACAAGAGTCACATGAACTTGAGATGCCACCACTGGCATTCTTCTATTTCTATCGGATTTGGATCAGTATGAAATATCTTGCATGATTAGGAAAACCCAGTATTTCATAGTAACCATATTTATATCACTAGACTAGAATATAAAGAGATAATGGGAGAATATAAATATTGACAAGGACAGTGATTATTAATTGGATAGAGGTCTAAATGTTTCTATTTCTATACTCTTACTCATTCTTGTGAATTCATATCCAATGCCAATGGTCCAAGTCCAATGTCAATCAATGGGATCATGATCTGTGCTTTATTAACCCTTTCCCCCCAAACTTTATTGGGAAAACGAAATCGAAAAAATAAATTACTCATGACCATCTTAAATGTTAAATCAACTATATCCATCATAAATGAAAGTTAAGCCACGTTGATATATCTTGTCCATGGTTATTAATTGGATAGAGGTCTAAATGTTTCTATTTCTATACTCTTACTCATTCTTGTGAATTCATATCCAATGCCAATGGTCCAAGTCCAATGTCAATCAAAATCAATGGGATTGGGATCATGATCTGTGCTTAACCCTTTCCCACCAAACTTTATTGGGAAAACGAAATCGAAAAAAATAAATTATTCATGACCATCTTAAATGTTAAATCAACTATATCCATCATAAATGAAAGTTAAGCCACGTTTGATATATCTTGTCCATGGTTCGCTCAGGTGGGCATGAGAATGTGAATGAGACGCCCCCTTTTTGTTCCCAATGTTACCCTTTTTGTCTTACCTTCATTCTCACTTCATAATCTGTGTATCGCTTCTTGGCGACACCGTGTGTTTGAGGATCACATACATCTATCTCTAAGAAATTTGCCGGAGGTGAGTACGCATCCTCAAGAGTTTGTTTTTTAGAAGAAATACGAGCAGTTGCTGTCGGAGTCGTCATGTTTGTGAAGATGATTCTTGCTCGATTCAGAGAAACAGGAAGTGCACAAATTTCTATGACGCGATAAAATTTGTGCAGCCTTTTGATATTATTACAAGGGAGACAACCACAAATTTGTTTTACATTTTCAAAGTAAAACACCACTTATGCCGCTTTTAAAAAAAGAAATCGCAGAGCAGCCAACAGCCAGGTAATGAATGAATCTCATCTTCCTCTCATTAATGCCGTTCAAAAACCTACGTACACATACATTTTCAGATCTGATAACCGAACGCAGTTATGGACTTGATTTTAAACATTGTTGTAATTGACATTATTTTACGTTGGCTTGAAAGTATTTCTATTACAAGAATGAGCCTACAACAATTTTAGGATTATCCACAGAGCTGTGGGGTTATCAGACCTGCAAGTAGAATGAAATTGACGTCACTCAACTCTTTTTTATTGTCTTTAGCCAGCCATTTCTGAGAAGTTCTCATTAATTTGTATTTATCAGACTACAACTACAAATGTTTAAGTGTATACATTGTTATGTGTGTTGGTATGTTATATCCGACTGACGGATGTTATGAGTTTTTAAAACTAAACGCAATGCATTAATACTGTCTAAGTACTTTCACATCGCGAAAACAAATGTGTGCTGATTTGGCAAAATCCGTCGGATGTCGCACAAGCTAGTTTTGAGATAAGAGCGATGAAGGTGAAAACTGACAATTGACATTTGCAGATGTTGGCTGAACGCTCGGAACACTCATATGACACTCAGATTGATAAGATTAGGATGTCCTTATGAATGTTTATTTCTGTGATTCTTCTTTAAAGAAAAGAAAACACACACACATGCACACAAAGAAACAACAAAACAAACAAATAAACAAAATAAACACAACAAAAACAAAACAAACAAACAAAAACCAAAAACGAAACAAACAACATTAAAAGAATAACAGACAAAAGAACAAAGCCAAACCAACTAAACAGGCTAACGAACACAAATAGGCAGGTAATTAGATGGAATTTGTGTTTAAATAACTACTAAATAGATAGCGTTCCGTGATGAATGCACCAACATCTATATAAGCCCCATCGATACAAAACGACATAATGTGGGGGGGGGGGGGGGGATGCCAAAAAGGGATTGCTCTAGTTAAATTATTAGAAATAGGAAATTTTAGTTTTATTAATCACAAACTTATATTCTTTTTCCTTGAAAATTGTAAAACTGTGTATAAGTCTCATAATTTTATGTAAAAATTCATTTTTAGTACCGTTTTGAGGCAATGGAACACATGTGGACAAATATTTCACACACACACACACACACACATTCACACACACACACACACACAGGCGCGCACACACACACACACACACACCACAAAAGAACAAAATAATTAAATGATAATTTAAAGCGCGACTGGTATCATCCGATATAACAAACTTGCTGTCTCATGATTCATCAGCTATTCTATGAGCTATTCAAGGACATTGAGAACACATTTTCGGGATTTCTAAAGTTTTGGTCTTTGAGCAAGCAGACATTCATTATTGCATCTAAAAATCAACGAAAAATCAATTCCTAGGGAATGGCTCTAGCATGAAAATATATGCAAGAGTTTCAGCAAGTGTATTCTGTTTCGTTTTATCAATGGATATAAAATAAATAAATAAATAAATAAATAAATAAATAAATAAATAAATAAATAAATAAATAAATATTGTCTATCAGCGTCCTTAGCGATAACATAAGTACCACTCTCTTTTTTATTTTTTTGTTGGCGAGAGTTTAGCTTCGCTTCTATAGAGCAGTAAAGTTAGGTGCCCCAAACGTAAACAAAGGTCGAGAAGCACGTGGCAAACCACATGTTCCTGTCTTGACAGCTCACGTTTCCAATTAAATAATAAGAAAAAAATAACCTTAAAATTTGCTGTTAGGTGGCAAAAGAAACACATATTCATAAATACTCGATCATGCATCAAATAATGTCTAGATATGGATATTTTATGGAACAAAAGGTAAAATTTTCTCAAATTTATCAAAAGTTACAGTCTATCTATTTTTAGACCAGAGCAAATTATTGCGCTGGTGTGAACAAAACGAGAATTATTCGGAGCCTGATTTTCATAATAATTTAGCCTTATATTATTATTTCTGCAACTGTTAGATTTTATGTAAACATATTTTCAATACTGAAAGTGTATTGCCTACAACTCAAACTACAAAATTGGGAGACCTATATTGTGCGTAAATTATTCCGGTCCCTAACGGAAATCACTATCAACTTGTTGTTGTTTACGTTTGGGGCACCTAACTTTACTGCTCTATTACATATCGATACCACTGGGCTATCAAGAGGTTTCAGTGTCGCCTTTCTAAAGATTAAAAGAAGTTAGGCGAAGCGACAATTAAATCACTCTGCCAACTTATTATCTAAATTTACAAATTTTATTATATTTGTTTTTATCTAGAGCTTATATTAAATAAAATACCAACATAATTTTGAAGTCGACTACTACTTTGAACAAGATGATAGTCGAGTTAGCGATTACAAGGCGCTCGCTTCAGTCGCTTCGTCTGCTAGAGATCGCGATTTTTGACATTGCTTTGCTGCTAAGCTGCGGTAATGCGAAGTCGAGTGTCTCAGTGACAGTTGGCAGTTGGTAAACAAGAATTAATCTGCTTTGTCAGTATCAGTCAAGTCTTAATGAGCTACCGTTCAGTTTGTTGGTGCTCACCGTCAGCTCAACATTTACTAATCTATATCTGTCTCTGGATAAATCGGGATCAAAAGTTTTACTCATTGTCATTGATTTGATTGATGTGAAATTTCATTTTTCGTCCTAACCATTTTTAAAGAGCATGTCTCAATCTCAAATCAAGAAGCATTCGACACCGAACAATGATGTCAATAAGTCTGAAAGCAATGCATCAACTAACCAAGATGTCAGAATCGGGCGTCCAAAAGTTCGAGGAGTGGACGTTATGAGAGACCCGATCCTTAACAAGGTATGGCAATATTAACATTTAAGTTTAAGTTTATTTAAACTTTACAACTTTGTTGTTACTCAATTCTTCTCCGCAGATGGACAGAATGCAGAAAATTATAGATTTTAAAAAATGCATTCAGTTATAAGTAATAGTGGCAGGCAAAATGCTTGTGATGAAATAAGGCAGTTTGTAACTTTAGCGATCCCCCTTGACTTTTTGTGTTTACAGCGACGGATTTTTGTCTTTTTCTTTCTTTCTTTTAAAAAAATGTTACTGGGAGAAATTCCATATGCAGGAGCTACTTCATTTATTAATAAGTAGGGTGGAGTGTTCCAATTTGGACCCCCATCCCAATTCAAATCTATTTTAATGCCTAATTTTAATAAGAATTATGACATATATAGTCATAGAGCCAGGTCCCAATTAAACACAGACAAGAAATAAATGCATGATTTATGCCAATTTCATAGCTTTTCCGTGTTATTTAACAAATATAAATCATCTCTTAAAATCCTTGTCTCACTCGAAAGATCAGCTTCTCCCATAGTTTTTTTTCACGAATTCGAGGTATCTTACAATCGAAGTAACAATATAGAGCAGCAACATTTGCAATATAAATTTGTACAACTGAAAAGAATTTTTTACATTTTGTTTTTAAATTTTTGCTGTCGCACCTCATCTGGAATCAATAAGTATTTCTATATTTTAAAAAAATACTATTTATTAAAATAGATCTTGAAAACGTTTGTCACCGAATCATCCAGTTTTCCCGATGTGGACCTCCAGTTTTATTAAATCAAACACTCGGCTAAAGTTTATAATAGTTCAATAAACAAATATATAAACTCTATAGATTATAATCTAATATTAAAAAGATAAAAGATAAATTTGTCAGAATTGGCACAACTGGATGTCCGGGTTGGGACGAGTGACTAGGATCCATAAATCCAGGCCAAACACAGGAATAAAATGTGTATTGTTGGGCGATATCAAAAATTTTCTAAATCGATACGATGAGATATATTGCCATATCAAACATCGATGCCAGGAGCTTATCATTGATATATCGAAAATCGATAAATTGGCTAATTCCATTCCTTCCCACCATTCACAAAAAAAATATTTGTCTCTCATTATTATATGTGCAGCTATGTAGTCTAGTGGTAAGACTTGGTTTGGATCAGAAGGTCCTGGGTTCGAGTGCCTCTCTGATCGGCAGATAGTTGAGTCCTTGGAAATGGCTCATTACTCACATTCTCTCACCGTACTTGGGTGTAAAATGAGTACCTGGCTGTTAATAGTCTTGTCTCTGTCAGAAAACTTCTCATATCGCCTAACAGCGTCATATCTCGTCCTAAATGTTAAGTGTTGCTGTTGGCTAGAGATACCTTGTAAAGTGCTTTGAGCATATTTAGTTTATAAAAGGTCTTTTTTTGTCATTGCTTTTGGTGCCATCATTATGGGTTTAATTTAATTTCAAAAACTCTAAAAAGAATGGTGGAAACACAATAAAAAATAAGATCAGACATTATAGTTAAATTATAGTGATAATAATCAATAACAATGAATGTTTATTTTAAAGAATATTATAGTATAAATCTTGTACATAAAATTAGTCTGAAAATTACTAATTGGA
>NC_088362.1:42437575-42447575 GCF_034508935.2 Berghia stephanieae
GTTCAATGTTTGTTTTTGTGATGCAGGCGAGGGTTCACAGCGGAAGTAGGTGCGCTTGTGAAAAATATAGCATTAGATCATTAGATCACTGTCGGGTAAACTATGGTGTCATGGTAGCACGTTTATCAGTAGGGTCAAGGCAAGCTGCCTTTTTTTTTTTTTTTTTGATGTTTTATTTTATTTTTCTTGTATCTTTCGTCCCTGCTTTGTTTAGTACTCTCTCATACGCAATTTTTTTACTTCAGATTTTAAAGTTTTGTCTCTCTTTAAAGAAAAAGATTCTATGTCACGGCAAAACGTATATTATTACATTCACATACCCCCCCCCCCCCCACACACACACACCCTTCTCTCTCTCTCTCTCTCTCTCTCTCTCTCTCTCTCTCTCTCTCTCTCTCTCTCTCTCTCTCTCTCTCTCTGTCCCTCTGTCCCTTCAAATACTATCTTTCTCTATATCTCACTCAGGCCCCCCCCCCCCCCCCCTATATGAATATGGATATCATTTAATTCTTATCCTACTGGCCTCACGAAATGCTCGTGAGACGCAGTTCGTGTTGAAAACGACTTAAAGGGATGAGTTAATGATATTTAATAAAAGTTATTTGTGTTCCGATGAAGGTGCATCGTGATATTATCTAAACAAACAGCTTTAATAGCATGGACATGATCAGTGCTGATGGTTTTCCTAGGATCCGCGGAAATCCGCGATTTTGGAGTCCAGAGGATGAATTTCCTCCTTTTTAAAATTACATTTTCTCGAAACAATGTGCTAGCAATGAGAGAGTTGATGTGTGGTGGAACACACATGTGCAGTTTCCCACTCTCCAGAAGTTAGCTAGAGTATCAATGGTAGTCTATCATCTCAATATCTCTAAAAGTGGGCTTTAGTGCAGTAGAAATGGGGCTTAAAGGCAATCGTTCAACATTTTCCTACTTTTTCACTTTTTGTCACCATCAGCACTGGACATGATTTAAGGTATGGATTCTGGCATTGCTCGTGAATAAGTATAGAACTGCGAATTTTTTGTTTCAACTGTAGAACCACATTAGCGTCTTAGTTCATTAGGTCTTGTTCAAAAGGAAAGTTAGGTGCTAGGGCACGCGTATTCATGCTTGTGAGCTTTTTTTTATTATTGCTTAGCACAAATTACAAATTTATAGCTATAGTGATACTATCACCACCCCCGGAAAGCTAGAACTTTTCAAAATTTCAAGACACGTCTGTTTACATTGAGATGATGTTCCATGATTCATAGATAACAACTGAGCTTCGCCAGTTTCTGGGGACCTTGAAACAGAAACACAGATTTACTGTTTACAAATCCATCATTGATAGACGTCCAAGGACACATTCCACTGATACCGAGATAAGTCAAGTCCGGTTGCAGTTATAAAGTGCGGTAATCAAACGAAACTCGTTGCAATGCATACTTCAATAAGAAGTGTGACATTGGGATTTGGATAGGCAAAAATATCTGTCATTAATATTCATAATGGTCATTAAATTCAGTACGTTTTCGTTTTAAAAATTGTATTGGTCATCACTATTTTCAAAGGGAAGAGAAGAATATGCCATCAAATCATCTATATTCATTTTATAATTTAGCCTGCAGTGGGATTATGCATGAACGAACGAAATAAGTAAATGTAGAAATGTGTGCGAGAGAGAGAGAGAGAGAGAGAGAGAGAGAGAGAGAGAGAGAGAGAGAGAGAGAGAGAGAGAGAGAGAGAGAGAGAGAGAGATTTATGGTCTCGTGGTATGACTCTTGCCTTCGGATCTGCAGGTACCAAGTTTGAGTCCCGCTGAGGGCAGGGCAAAGTATTATTATTATTATTATTATTATTATTATTATTATTATTATTATTTTAAATTTTTATATTATTACTACTACTACTACTACTACTACTACTACTACTACTACTACTACTACTACTACTACTACTACTACTACTACTACTACTACTACTACTACTACTACTACTACTACTACTACTGCTACTACTACTAATACTACTATTATTATTATTATTTTAAACAATACTTTGCATAGTTTATTGTTTTCCGATGCGACAATAAAGAAACACATTTGGCTTTTATATCCTGTTGTTAGCCGAATTAGTAATGTGTTCACATGCAGTTACGAATCTCAAGAGGTTTGTTGTCAGCACGAGTGATTAACAATGGTTCTATGAAGACGGTATTAAGTAGTAATAACATCGTATGTTTTAAAACGAACCAATACAAGTGAGACCACAAGCCGACAAGCACATATTTACAGGTCTATAATTCAAATTGTTATAGACTTATTGTTGTAATGGAAATACTCTCAAACCAAACGCAAAGTAATGTCCTTTACAATAATATTAAATTAAGCCCATAGTAGTGTTTGGCTATCAGACCTGCAATAATATTATTCACCTGTCACTCATTTAATCCGTGGTGTTCAGCTCATTTTAGTTTTAGAAATTCCGTTTTAGATTTTGGCTCACTTTTCCCCACGGTTCTTACACTCAGGTCATGGCAAAATGAATAGTTTGATCCACAGAATTAGATAAGTAGCCAGGATTATAATCCAAGATGGTAAATTAAACACAACAGCAACGACAAAATCCTTGATCTAGTGTCAGGCTCATCATCAGCAAGCATTAGTTGTAGGTCCTGAAGAAGAAACTCTCCCCCCCCCCCTCCCTCCAAAAATGGTCGTATATTTTTTAATATAATATTTCTTTTATGGCCTTTAAGATATTCCGTAGTGAAGCAGGGGCAGTCAACTAGTATTTTAAAAGAAATAAAACAAGAAGGAAATAAAGACAGTAAAAGTAAAGGCATGGGAAAATTGTAAAAGGTTACCGCAGTTAACAATATACTCGTGTTTCTTATTGGATGAGAGAATGAAATTTACCCATACTCCCCCCCCCCCCCCACCAAAAACCCCAACAAATTAATAAAACCAAAATAAAAATAAATAAATAAGTGAAAAGAATAAAAACAAACAAACAAAATCCCTAAAAATCCCTAAAACAAAACAAAACAAACAAACCATTCGAATTATTGTCGTCCTCTGACTTCCATGCATTCATTGTCGTCTTTGTCACCGCTCTCGTTCTTTCCTTTATTGGTATTTCACCCATGTCATATTATTTATGAATCCGTAGCAAAGCAGGGGCAGTCAACTACTATTTTAAAAGAAGTAAAACGAGAAGGAAATAAAGACAGTAAAAGTAAAGGCATTCGAAATAAGAAAAAGTTATCGCAGTTAACAATGTAGTGTTTCTTATTGGATGAGAGAATGAAATTTACCCATACCCTTCCTCCACCCCCCCCCCCCCCCCAAAAAAAAAAACAAAAAAAAAAACAAAAAAACAAACAAAAACAAAAAACAAACAAACAACAAAACAACAAATTAATAAAACCAAAAAAAATAAATAAATAAAAACAAGCAAACAAAAACAAATTCCCCAAAAACCCTAAAACAAAACA
This sequence comes from Berghia stephanieae, assembly GCF_034508935.2. Taxonomy (NCBI): domain Eukaryota; kingdom Metazoa; phylum Mollusca; class Gastropoda; order Nudibranchia; family Aeolidiidae; genus Berghia; species Berghia stephanieae. Next base: position 42,441,057 of record NC_088362.1, read on the forward strand.
AAACAAACCATTCGAATTATTGTCGTCCTCGTGACTTCCTTGTCACCGCTCTCGTTCTTTCCTTTATTGTCGTTTCACCCATATCATATTATTTATGAAGTATTTGTTCCATTACTTCGGTATATTTTGTTCTTTGTTGATATCCTTACCTTTCTTATTGTTTCATCTATGTCCCTGTACCCGTCATTTTCCTCTATTGTGATCACGTTACTGTCCATTAACAAATCATCATCGTCGTCGTCGTCGTCATCATCATCATCGTCATTATTTTATTGTTTATTTCCAGGGGATTGTACATCACTATACACGACATAGGCCATGTATACGATATTCTCTGTAACTGGCACGTCGACGATATCAAGGTAAGAAATGGATACTCTTTGGATTATCATGAATTAAGTTGGGCTGTGAGTAAGGAAACATTGAAATTAAAATTTGATGTTAGAAAGACCGTGCGTGCAAGTATTAAAGGACGGGCTTACGTAGTGGTCACGTGGCTTTATCCTCATTTGAGGAAGCTACTTTCTCTTCTTTTAAAAAAAGATAAATTTTTTCTCATCTTTTTCAACTCTCTTGGTCTGGCACTGTATCACACATTCGCAGAACTTTTTCAGATGGATTTGTCTTTTTCTAATGACACGTGTTTATTATCCTAGAAGCTTTGTAAATATAATGGCAATGGTTATTGCGTCCAGAGCAGATTAATCACCCTTTGTAGAAAGTTTGCATCATACGAGTCATAGTATGGTTCATAACATAGGAACATGGAGTTGTGATAAACAGACAAAGCTAATAGTACAATGTAATACTATTGCTATGTGCTAATCTGGCTGAGAAATATACACCAAAATTTATGTAGTTGTACATATTAATTCATGTTCACGTGAATGGGTGAAGTAATATGAAGACGATGGTGACGATCAATTATGATGTTGATGATGCTGTTGTTGATGATGATGATGATGATGATGATGATGATGATGATGATGATGATGATGATGATGATGACTACGACGACATGTTAATGCGCAACTCTTACATAACGTTTCCACAGGCCATTGTTGTGACTGATGGTGAGAGAATTCTCGGTCTGGGAGATTTAGGTGCATACGGAATGGGCATCCCCATAGGGAAGTTGTCTTTGTATACAGCCTGTGCGGGCATCCAGCCCCACCAGTGTCTCCCTATCACGATCGACGTTGGAACCAACACTGATGTGAGAATTTATTTTTCTATTTCTATCTAGTCTTGGAATGACATATTTTCGGTCACCAATGTGTACAGTTAAAGTTGTTTTTCAAAGAAATGTTCTATTACTCTGCGCGTGACTTACACACTTACACACTTACTTTTTCGACCCCGCGTTACCTCGGATTTGTTGGGGTTTTTTTTTTTCTGGTTACCAATTTACTCTTTTAAACGTGGTAGCAAACAACTGATACTTTTCGTTTCAAACTATTGATAGATAAGCTCGTTACTCTGGATCTCTATTTTAAAGAGAGAATGTCAATTGTGTACAAAGGGTCGTCTAATTGAGCAATAAATTAATAAATTATTTTTTAAAAAGGAATAGGTGTGCCTGTTGTGTGTTTAATTTCACTGCTTGTCAAGATAATCATTTTGATACGCAGTCAACTTTATCTAACAATTGTAAGTTTGTCAATTATTTATCTTGCAATTTAGTATTCAATGACATGTTTTCCAACTAATTCATAACGTTGTTATTTTAACATTATTACTCTTTGCATTCAACCGCTGTTAACGAGCATCGTTGTTATTGTTTCTTATGCTGTAAATGCCTTTGTAACATACATTACTGGGGTTCCTGACCTCCCATAGTGGGCAGGGAGGAATTACTGTCTTCTACCCCCCTGTATCTGTTTTCCAACATGCTGTCTGCCTTTGTCTTGTAATCATATTACTTGGCTGTGTCCTGACTCTGGCCAGATACCCTGACTGTGAGGGAAACAGTCAAATTTATAGTTAGAGTTTAGGGAGATGATATTTTTTGTCTTGTAAATTATCTCTCTGTTATTCACTGTATTTGTTTTACAATATATGATTTGTAAACATTTGAGTGTGTTCCTCTTAGTGGAAACATGTGTCAGGATGAGACACTTGGCTGATCTCAAACTAAGCAGGATCCCACACAAGTTTTGATGGACTGTACATAGTACAATGAGCAAATGGAGACCATTTTGCATGAGAAGCCTACATTAAGTCGAAGCTGTATGGGTCTCAGCATGAGCTTGGGAGACCACAGCATTCCTGCATCTTGTTGACATTCAGCCATAAAGACATCACGAGGGTAAAGAAGAAGAAGAAGGAGGAGGAGGAGGAGAAAAGGGGGGGGGGGGGGGGAGGAGGAGATAAACGCTATTTCTGTCTGAAATTTCCCTTTCCGTTTTCTTTTCTCTCCATATTAATAATGCTTCTAACATCGAATATTAGATTGAGTCGAAGCAACTTATTAGTCCATGCGGATTGAGGTCCCACTAAATCGCACCAAAACGTGTACTAACATATAGAATATTCAGATCAATTTACCATACCATTACAATGTCCATTCATCGCACTATCACTATGTTAATAACATTCTGATATGCGACTATGTAAGTGACCTCTCCAGTCAATATTTATGCTTACCGTGCATCTCAGCGATTGAATATATTATTTATTATTATAATTTATAACATAACATATTTGGATATTATGTGTATGCATGTCGCATGCACGTGTGTTTGGCGTGATGATTGTCAGGTTGACTGACCTATGGGAAGAAGTAGAAGGATGACACGGTCGAAACGGGATTGATGATAAAGGCACATAGAGTTTTGGGGTTTTGGCGCTTTATTATTATTATTATTATTATTATTATTATTATTATTATTATTATTATTATTATTATTATTATTATTATTATTATGATGATGATGATGATGATGATGATGATGATGATGATGATGATGACATTAGCACTGTGATTTCTGTGGATGGGTAGTCGTCTGAATTGAGACCATCAATGCGACAATTTACAGTCCACATCGATATCACCAGATCCTGTTATTTGCTCAAAAACGATTCACTTTTGGTCTTAGGTTTGTTATTCAAATTTCTGTTTGTGTGTTTTGGACAAGGGTGTATAAACGTTTTAAAAAATTGAAACCAGTTTACCGGGAATAAATTAAATAACAGATTAACTCACTCAATCCTAACACCGACTATATCCGTAGTTTAATACATTTTTTTTTCCAATTTTGAAAAGTAGCAAAAGTCTAGGATTGAGTGAGTTAAACCTGTTTAGTGGTATCGTCGCATGGTGTCTAGCTGTTCTGAAGTTATCTGCAGCTGTCCTTTCCGCTTGACCGTTATGTCTAGGATTCAATGTTATTATCTTAATTTTTTTCACATCACTTGTATTAGAGACTAACTGTATTACGATTGCCACCTTCGTTCATTTGTATATCAGTTATCCCTCTCGCCAGTCCAAATTAGCTTTTCCACACGTGTATTACAGACTCTAGTGAAAGTGAACATGGAATGAGATCCATGTCATGGAAAGGTGAGCAGTGTAACGTATTGCTTCTTGACAGGATAGAAAGATTAGAGTTCCTTGATTTACACGACTTCGGATTTTCAAAAGGATAGTTCTGTCGCACCAAAGGTGTAAATCAGAGATTCCCCAATCAAAAGAAAGACATTTTATTAATAAAAGCGTTTAAGCCATGGTACCATACCAAGCTGGCTTTCATTTACAAGGCCATCTTCCAAGAAGATAGTAAACAAAACAAAACACAAAACAAAACAACAACAAAAAACAAAAACCGAACCCTCCCCCCCCCCCCCCTTTCCAATTCCCAAGAAGAAGAAACAAAAAAAAAAAAAAGAAGGAATACATTTTTAAAAAAACATATTTTCATACAGTTAAACACTGTCATCGCTACAAGATTATGATTTCGTAGTAAAAAGCATGTAATACGCAATCGACTTCATATCTTTAAACATAAAAAAACAGATATCAAGCAAACAACCAAGGTCATAAAAGTTGAAAATAAATAAATAAAATATTGTTAAACATAGACCCTTGAAAAACAATTTCAGAAATTTTTATAGGGTAGCTCTGTCCATAAATAATTTCGTATTGATGTCCTTGATGCGGTATTTAATATCGGTATGACTTATACACTATTATGTGGTCTAGTTTGCATTGGAAAGTCAAGCTAAATTCTTACCGGCCATTTACCTCAATTATTTCGCTTTGCAAGCAATTATGACGCTCTCTTACACTGCATTAAAGTGCTTACCGCTATATCATAATATCGACTATGCGATCGCTGCAATATGAGGCGATGCTTTGACCTCGTTCGACGTGCACTTATTTGCAGGTCTGATAATCCAATTCCTTATGGGCTCATTGTTGTAATGGAAATCTTTAAAAAATGGCGAAAAATATTGTCCATCACAACCATGTTAAACTAGGCCCATATGTGGGTTAGGATGTCAGGCCTGCATATGTAAACGTCGGTCCCGTTGAATGCCTTGTCTCATAAGCCCGTGGACTAAGGTCATGAAGTGAGCTTTAAGTTCAATACCAATTGCAATAATAAATGCAATGGTGGAAGAAGAAAAAAAAAATAATAAGAAGAAGAAGAAATAAGGGGGGAAAAAAGAAAGTGAGTAAATGAATAATAATAATAATAATAATAATAATAATAATAATAATAATAATAATAATAATATAATAATAATAATAATAATAATAATGATGATGATAATAATAATAACAATCAACTAAAAATTTAAAAAAAAATTAATGGGACATATAACAGTTTTAAGAAATAGATAATTAGGCCATGTAAATAAATAAATAAATAAAGTTTAAGTATCGAATTGATTTAAAAAGAATAATAAATGAGCAGATACATAAATAATTGAATACACAAGTAACTACATATTATAGTAATATTTTTCTCACCTCATTCTACGCTGGACAGAGCTGTTTCGGCAGTTTGTCTGCCTCTTCAGGACGAATGATTTGTTCAAGAGTCGTGTTGAGATGGTGTGACTATGTAAGTGGTGAATCTGGTTGTTTATGGTTCACAGATTTATTTTTTAGGAAATTGTGTGTGTGTGTGTGTGTGTGTGTGTGTTTGCGCTCAAACGGGTGTGTATAGGTGCGTGTGTACATTTTGTGCATGTGTGAATTTTTTATTTGAATTAAACTGCTCCCCTTATAAACACTAGTTAAAAAATTTGAGGAAAGTGAAAGTAGAAATTGGCGTTGAACTTCAAACCAATACGAAATCACATTGTTCCCTGCTTTGTGTTCAGTTTATCCCGAGAATCCGAACCCCCCCCCCCCCCCCCCCCCCCCCCCCCCCCCCCCCCCCCAAAAAAAAAAAAACCATGAGAAGTTGGTTAGTTTTCATACAACTCCTTTGAGGTTTGCGACATTGGATTGTTTGTATTACAAAAATATATCTATAGTGCAGAGAGGAGAAGAAAAAAAAACAAGCAAATTTAAATAGTGGTTCACTTTTTTTTTAAATACGGGGAGAACGAAAAAAAAAGGCGGCCGGGGGGGGGGGGGGGAGGATTTATTATTTATTGCGGAATGAGAAGTCTTTGAGGTTAAGGAAAAGGAAGTGAAACATGAAATATATAATACACGGATATCTCTGAGAGTACCCGCCGCTTGATTGCTCGTTCCGCCCAAGTGCCAACTTTTTTCAATCAGATTCTTCACTCCGAGTGCCCTGTCTATTGACGTAATTTCTACTGTGCGGCCCTTTTTTTTCACCGCCGACGGGCATGTCTTCATCATTTCTTTATATCTCAAAGACTTAAAATCTGTAAGAGATAATGTAAAACGAGGCGTGGATTATTTCGTTCATGCTTTTATTATTTTTTTCCCCTACTTTACTCATTGAGCATATTAGAATATTATAATTTCCTAATGCTTTCCTTTTCATCCGTCGGGTGAGGATGGAGCGGGGGAAACCTTTTACAGAACATTCATGTAATTTGATCAATTTCTTGGGACACAAATAAATGAAATAAAAAGACCTAGATTCGTGATAAAGACGGGCATTCTTTCCGCATGGCATCGTATGTCTAATGGGGAAAGTGTAGAGAAAGGAGTAACAAAGGCGTGTTTTATTGGTTATAAAATTTAATCTAAAATAAATAGATTTATTTTTAAAAAACATGATTTTTTAAAAGCATAAACTGATGATCCTGAATACAACTTATGTTACCACTTTCATAAGGCAAATAAAGGCCGAATCAAATATAACAATAGGGATCTAATATGAAACTTGGATTTCCTTTTTCTTTTCTTTTTTCTATGACTCGTTGAGCATTTTGCCTCAAAACCCGCCCCACGTTATGCACGTCTTCTTTTGCTTCCCGACCATACAATGATTTGTTGTCGTTTTTAAGCTTTCACCAAATTCTTTATCATAACAAAAGGTCGAAGGTATGAATGTTTATTGGTCACGATTTACCAGACAGAGCCTT
>NC_088362.1:42455075-42490075 GCF_034508935.2 Berghia stephanieae
ATTGAATGACTCAACTGCCAACATTATTTGAATAGTGGGCATGACTCAACTGGATTTAGTTTTTTATAGCGTGAACTATGTAAGCCTTTTGTGTTTATCTCATAGCTAGTCTTTCAGGGCTTACACAGTTTGTGACTTTCTCCTTGAATATGACGCATATAATGTGCACCTTAAGAAATTCTGAAAAGATGTAAGATATGATTAACACTTCGACACAAACTAGTATTTGCTGGCCACTTTAAATGTTGATGATTTGAAACAAAAAGGCTGGCAATATTGATATGAAAATGTTTAATGGATATCAAGAATATTAATTGCAGTATAGCCGATTAATATGTAGATCTCAAGGTCAGTTATAAACCTTTTCAAGTATGAGCTCTTAAATCATCAATGTTCAATATTCACTCAGGGCCGTGCTGTGTTTGCCAGTGGCAGTCCATTCAACTCTGTCATGTACAAGGGAAAAGTCTTCCACCCTGGACAAGGAAACAATGCCTATATCTTCCCAGGTCTAGCTCTCGCTATCATTGCTGCCGATATCAGGTGTATTACTGAGGATGTTTTTTTGGCATCGGCTGAGGTAATGTAAATTTAGTTACATTTTAAAAAAATACATTTTTGAAAATCTTTATAACAGCTGACAGTCTTAAAATAATTGTCTATAAAAATTTGTTTGTGCATTATTTTTTAAATTGTGTGTTTTGATTTTGAAAATCCTATTTGAATTTTAAGCATCCATCATACTCTCTTCTTCTTACAATTTTTGACTGTCAAACTCTCCAGAACAGTTGATGTGATCAAAACAGAAAACAGATCCATAGAATTGTGGTTTAATTTGACATCAAAATTTATTTATATGGATGAGAACATGTTGAAAGTATATCAATGTCAAATAGATACCACTTTGGGAGGATGAATCAAGTACGGTATTGTTGTTTTTTTTCTCTTAACTTTTTAATACTTTATTTTCTCTTCCATTGCTACTTCTTTGTGAGAAACACAAATATTCTAATTCTCTCTTTTTTTCTCTACCCAGGCTCTTGCTAGGACAATTACTGTAAAAAACCTTGAAGAAGGGAGAGTATACCCACCACTTCCCCTGATTCGAGAGGTGTCTCTTCAACTGGCCTATGATGTCATTGACTATGCATATGACCATGGACTGGCTTTCCGCCACCCCAAACCCAGCAACATTAAAAACTATGTGGAAGATATGATATACGACACCAACTACGATTCTTACATTCCTGCCACTTATGACTGGCCCAGCTACACCAAAATTGGTAAATTGAATGAATAATTACAACTTTTCTATGTTCATGAACCTATTATTCTGTAGATTCTCCCTTTACCTCAATCCAATACAGCTGCTCTAAGGATAAACGCCATATAGCTGCAGTGCATTTCATTAAAATCAACAAAAGTTCAGTCATTTCGTACCATACATTGTGATTCTACCTCAAAACAAGAAAACTGTTGATGGTTTGAGGAATACTAAATCATATTTATTAAGCTAATGGCAGTTATTTGAATCTCAAATAATTTTGACTTCTATTAAGTCATTAAGAGGAAAATATTATTTTCTCATTACTCACCACTACAGACAAAATACATACACAATTATTCTCTCCCTCAATTCACACAACTCAACTCTATAGACAATTCTCTCTATACATTCACACAACTAAACACTATAGACAAAATATATAGACAAATAATCTCTCTCTCTCTCTCTCTCTCTCTCTCTCTCTCTCTCTCTCTCTCTCTCTCTCTCTCTCTCTCTCTCTCTCACTCACACACATACACACACACATAACTCAAAACTGCAGACAAAATATAGGCCTATAGATAATTATTCTCTCTCTCTGCACTATGGACAAAATAGACAAATATATAGCCAATTATACCTTCAATTTGTCCAAACACTATGTACGTAGTATATATAGCCATTTATTCTTCTTCCATCCATCCTTCCCTAGCCATAATTTCTCAAATCCTATATAACCATCTGATCTTACTACAATAGAAATAACTCTGATTGAATGTTAATAGTGAATGCGGAAGAAGGAAAAAGCGTATGTAATCAAAATTGTTTAAAATCATTTGTCATTTCCTGTAGATTCATATTTGTGTGACTTCCTTATGTTATTGGAAACTTTTTGCAAAAAATGATTTTGCTCTTTTAGATGCTCCAAAAAATTAATTAATTAAATAAGTAAATAGATTAAATTATCTTCTCTTTTAACAAAAATAATAATTTTATCATTGAGGAAAGTCACAAGTTTATCAACTATATTTTTGAAAAATTATATTAATGCTATAATAAATCACCTGAAAAGTTAAGCATAACATTTGTACAAAAATTTACGAGAGATTAGGTAAATAACAGATACCCTTTGCACAATTGTAAGATCATAAAGTAAGGGTGCGTATAGTATATCAGTCAGTCATCAACAGTGTTTTGATTCTATTTCCATTATAAGCTATTTTCTGATAGAATGGTGATCATAGTTCTAGTTTGTATTTTTGTTGTTTTGTTTTTTTTTGTTCTTGGAATAACTCATTTTTATTTGATTGGTAATTAAGAGGAGTTTGATTACCGAGCAAAAGGAAACATATTAAGTTAGTAGCACAGAAACCAGAAATGGAACGATATGGTTTCCTCTGACAAGATTTCAATGTGGCCCCATTCTCATACACTATGATTTTTCTCTCTCCATTAATCAGTAAACTGTTAGCTGTATAAATGCCTCAAACAGAGTCTTTCCATTTTTGGGATGAGATGTCATCTTCAGATAAGATGAACTTTATTAAATGGACAAATTAAACTTAGCAATTTAACAACCTGTATACATGTTAGCTTTTTGTTAGCAAATGCACTTGTATTATAATGAAACAATCTGATTTTTTTGTAAAATAATCACATAAAATGCCATGTACACACCTTTTTTGAGTAATGTGCCAAAATATCTGTCTCAATTGGATTAAAACTTTCTATAAAACAATAAGGTAATCCAAAGGACAACATAAATCAAAGAAGTTTAAAGAATTTACGAAAAGGAAAGCTTAAGTTTTGATTGTATAAAATGACATGAGTCACAAAATTGTGACCAACTTTACTTTCACTTCGAATGAAGGCATTAAATTTGTCATCATAGAAATGGTGGCTTTACAAGATATCACGAATACTGTATACTTTTTCTATACCTGTTTCAGCTGTGTTTTCAAAAACAAGATCTGAAATAATACCAATCGGTTTTGAAAAAAATAGCCATGAATAATTATTCAAGTTTCCTGTCACGATCAGGTTAGGGATTTCGTAGAATATGTGTGAAGTCATGATTATTCACCACAATTTCAAAGCATTCCAAATCTATTTTGGCATGTCATGGAGTCATAATAATGATTTTTGCTATGCTTTTATTCTTCCCCTTTTCCTGTCAACATTGAAAATGTTTTGACTTCCCATTTGTTGTGAGAGTCAAGGACATTTGAATGTTTCTGTTTTTTTCTGTGTCCTCATACTCATATAAACTGTTCTAATTTTTAAACTGTTATAATCATACTTCCCTCTGTCTGGTTTTTACTGAATACATACTCAATAATATAAATAAATGTACTTTATATGTTTATTTTGTTTAGAGAGGTGCAAATAATCAAAAGTAACTTTAAAAGAATTTTACAATATTTTTTTACGATATGATCATATCTTCTTTTAAAAAAAAAACAACAAACATTTGGAACATTGACTAATTAACAGAGATTATATTTAACCAGGAAATCATGATTGTTTCAATTTACACTTTTTTAAAAATTAGTTGCTCACCAATACAAATTGCTTTAATAAAAGTAAATTCAGGAACTGCTTAAATTGATTCACTATTTTCTTAACAAATTCAATTTGTCTTAATTGATAAAGTATTTTTCTCTTCCAAAGAATCAATTCTGATTTTCTCTTAACAATAATGGTGAAGATGAAGCAGATAATAATTTATTTTATTTTTATGTGTCGAAGTGAACCAGCATTTATATTTTACTATACACACATACAAATACATATATACATAATAAATTATTAAAATTATTGTTGTTATATGATATTGTATTATATGAGCAATATTCTTCGTATTATAACTAGAGGTTCAAAATTTAATCATTTGATTATATTCCTTTAGTTGCAAAGATTTTCATCGAAAAGAATTGCATTTATTATTTTTAAACATGATGGAAGCGTTGAAACAGACATTAAAAGTGATTTGAATGATATTTTTTATTTCAAACAAGAAATAGAGTGAGTGCTGTTTGTGTTGATAAGTACAAACATAATTTGTTGGCTATCGATCAAGTTGTTTTATCTTGTAATATATAATACCTTTTTGCTCTATCTTGTATTATACAATCCCTTTGACATCTTGTTGCCTGGAGGAAACCCCTAGTCTTTTTATTTGTTAGGTTGCCTGTTTATGACATGAATAAGATCTAGTGTTTTTTGACACAATTGTTTTTAAAATCTTTATTTTCATATTTTATTTATCGGCCCTTCCTATGATATAATTAATTGTAATTTTGACAAATAATAAAACTGCACATCATAGAATTTGGATTACCAAAAATAAGCTTTTTTTAAAATCAATTCTCTTTTACCTGAGTACATATGTACTTGTAGTTATAGGTTAAATTTACAAGAAAGCCCAAAGGATCCGTTTTTGCTGTTTTCGTCAAATAAAAAGACTTTCAGTCAAAATATATGTGTATTCTATTTTAATATACTTCTATAAATTACATTATAAATTTATGGATTGAAATTATTCCCCAATAGAATCATAATTTTACACGCTTGATATAAGGTCAAAATGAAGTTGTTTTTTTATCCTTCAAATTTTATTTACCTCTCACAGATTTTATAATCTTTTTTAGATGTTAATTTATTTACATTCCCACCTTTTAATGTTTACCCCTGTTAACAGATGTGATAAATTACTGTTTTATTTATAGCATTCAGCAAGAAGTGCGTAAATGAGAAATTTGACGGCTATATAAATAGTTGTATGAAACTATGGAATTATTACTTTGTTGACATGTTTTCATCTTTCAACGTATGCAGTTGGTGCAGTTGGTGACTGTCCTTGTGCAATACTCTAATATGATGACCAGATATGTTTTGTAGCTGCAATATTGACACATACTTCTCTGGCCATCAGGTGATAAAATCCAGAACTTGTTCATTGAACTAGAGATTTAATTATCAAAAGTCTTTCACTTCCAGAAATTCCTTCCTTTTAAGTTTGGCAATATAGTTCCTTCACTTTTTAAAAAAGCATGAGTTTATATATTTATTAATTTATTTCTATATTTATCAATAATGTATTATTTTTTAAAGATATTTATATTTTTACTTTTTTAAATATCTGTATCTGTTTATTACTCTTCTTCTTCTTTTTCTTCCTATTATTATTATTATTATTATTATTATTATTATTATTATTATTATTATTATTTCATTATTATTATTATTATTATCATTCATCATCCATCATCATCATCATCATCATCATCATCATCATCATCATCATCATCATCATTCATCATCATCATTATTATTATTATTATTATTATTATTATTATTATTATTATTATTATTATTATATTATTATTTTTATTATTTATTTTATTTATTTATGTTTTTTTTTTAAATTTATTTATTAAAAATTTTTTTTTTTTTACTTATTTTTTTTTTAAGAGGCAACCGGTCTTCAGCAAATGTTTTCTCTTTATATATATTTTTTGTGCAATTTACTTTTAAATGGGCTATTTTCTTTCATTAACAACCGATGCTTAACTATATCATCAGGCAATGGATTTATCAAAAGCTGACTGACATGTGTGACCCTTCTTTATGGAGGTTTGGATATATTGTGGAACAGTTGTCGTCAGATTCTCATTTCAGTTTATACATCATCAATTGTGGACATGAAATACAGTTAACCATCATATTTAGTCAATAGACATTACGTTATGTTGGAAACGATCATATTAACTCACAAATGTATCAGCCTTATAAGCGGTTTAAATAAAGATCCTGTTAAATCACTTGCATACTGTTTTGTTGAGGCTTTTGTGTGTATTTGAAAAAAAAAAAAAAAAGAATATATAACTAAAGCGTCGTTCTCTTTATGGCTATGATAATTTTCAAGTTAAGCTTAATATCTGTGTTGTGCTCACTAAGAATATAGGTTCGAAACATTCTCTTAATGTACATTTTATAATTTCATCAAGGTAATAACAGTTTTTATTTAAATAATAGTTTTAAACGTAAACTCAGTACTTGCGATGTGTTCAGCAAGAATATTTTATCCAAAACATGCTCTCCATTATCCAATACATTTTATTATTTCCTCAGATCTTTATTTTTCCTTTTGATTTATTATATTTTTCTCATTTTCTGGCAAGATTCTTTGAAAGTCATAGTATTACTATATTTTTAGTGACACATTTTTTACAGTAACTTTCTGTTGAGCTTACCACCTCTGTAGCATTTTACAATTTCAGTGATGGATTTTTATATCTAAGTGACTATTCTCATCCCCCTAGTCTAGGATGCTAGTCTTCATAATAGTAGTCCACAATTGTTGTATGTTTAATCCAAAGGTTGTAATGCAGTAATTTGTTAAGTTTCTTGTCACAAGTTGCACAACTAAAAAAAAAATCAATCAAATCCAAATCGCAAAAAGCCGGCGACGTTTTATTCGGTAATCCAATCGGCCGGGGGGGGGGGGGGGGGGGGGAGGGATGAGAATAGAGGCAGCCTTTTTATATATACATATAAAGTATATTCACGTAATTTAGTTAAATCTATAAACTATCCTTTTCAGAATCACTGAATATATAAAGATAACAAGTAAGAATGTATTTAATTTGTGTTGAAGTTTTTATTATTATGCTGTTGGAAAGATGTTTTACATTTACCACACTCCGTTCATTAAAAGATTTGCATTCAAATTTTTATTCATTGTGTTATGAGTTACTTTTGTTTTGAAAATACATGATTTTGATAATAATTATTGTGATTCAGCTTTAATGATCAGTCTTTGGGACGCAAGAAAAATGTATGAAATGGCAAATGTCTTTATTGGCAGATGAATTGCTCAATGGTTGATTGATCTCCTTCTTTACATTGAGTCTGACCTTTGGTTTGGTTATAGGTTCTGGGTGGGATATTTTGACCTTCCATGATGGGCAGGAGGTCAGTTCTGTGTTTTCTATCCCCAATTTCTGAGTTGCTTTCTGTCTTTGTCTTGGAATATGATTACTTGGTTCTGTCCTGGCCTTTGCATGAGTCCTTGGCTTAGAGGGAAACAGTCAAATTTTACTGTTAGTTTTGGGAGATTATATTTTTTTCCTTGTAAATCACCTCTCTGTTATGTACTGATAGTTATATTTTTTGTTGCGTAAACATTTGAGTGTGTTCCTCTTATTGGGATCCTGTGCTGATGTCTGGATGAGACTTTTAGGTGATCTCAAACTAAGTACACTGACAATATGTGCTCTTGAAATCTACATGTTCCCTGTTTGAACCAATGCCCCTTTGTCATAATTTTTCTTGGGTGCTTTAATTGTAATTCTAGAATTTTGCGACTATCCCATTTTCTACCTTTTTAATGACACTGATATAACCTAAATGTGTTGCAAGCACTGTAAACCCCTTAAAACTAACAAAAAAAAAAAAAACAGTTTAATGTTCCTTTGATTATAAAAGTAACCATACAGATTGTGATAATGATTTTTATGTTTTTGCGTTACAAAAAAAAAATAGAGGAAAGAACGATAATATAAAATAGGATTGGAAACCAAAAAAAAAAAGAGAGAAGACTGAAAAAATAAATAAATAAAATGACGCGCACACAAATACATTTATTCCTTTTCCTTCGTTACTCCTTACCAAAAAGTGATTGATAAGTGTCAGGTTATATGGAAACAGTGAGCTGCCTTACAAAAGAATGAAATTGATTTTAATTGTGTTGTCATTTATTGGTGTTTTCAAAATCCATCAATATGTGCCCCAATCAAAAGTTTTTACCTCTTCTTCATCCTCATCCAGCCTGTTAAAAGTAAAAGGTAATCCTATTCTGCTTAACAAGTAAAATCATCAGTGATCAGCACATCAAAGCCACGTTTTAAACCTTTCAAAACATTTAAGATGTTTGATTAACTAGTTGAAATAAGGCTTTGACAGCATGCTCTTCAATAATGAAAAAATTAGCATACAGTCAAAATGAAATCAAGAGAATCAGCACACGGGGTAAATGAATAAAAATTTCTATTTCATGAGAGGGGAAAAAAAGGAGACTTAGGAGGAATGCTCATTCAGACAACGGGCACAGTGATCCAAACCATGGTACATCTTTTGTGACTTTTAGATAGTGTCAAAATAGGCACATTTGTAGATTGCTGTTTCCTATTTGAACCATTCCGCTTTGTCCAACTTTCTCTTTAGATCTAGAACTTATCCTTCATCATCTTTGTTGTTAGCAGTGCTCAAGGAAATAAATGATTCCACTGACTGAGCTATTGAATAAAACTCACAGTGATTAACTTTTTTTTTCACGATCGTTGTCTTGCTTTATTACTTGACTTCTTTTAAAAAATTTTTTTTTTATGGTCAGTTTTAGGCTATTAGATCAGGATGGCAATGGCACAACGCAACTCTCTCTTTCTCTCTCTTAGTGGCCAGTGTGTTGAAACTGAAACAGTTCATAGATGGTGTAAAAAATGTACTAAGACAATGAAGGACATAATTTGGGAATTCTGTCCTTGTTAGTTGAACCCGTGAATTTGTTGAATGCGAGGTCGACGAACGCATGTTGCACTGTATATGATTTGTAAACGTTTGAATGTATTCTTATTGGGGACCTGTGCTTGTGTCAGGATGAGACATTTATGTGATCTCAAACTAAGTACACTGATAGTGTGCTCTTGGAATCTACATCTGTTCCCTATTTGAACTAATTCTCCTTTGTCTTCCCTTTTCTTGAGTACTTAACTGTAATTCTAGAACTTTTTACTGGCGCTGATATGACCTAAATGTGTTACAAGTGCCTTAAAACCCTTAAAAACAAACATAAACTAATGTTACTTCTTTACTTTTCATGTTTTCCTGAACTGGCAACCAATGAAGTGATGCTAATCTGTGGCCATAAAAGGTGCTCTGATCAGTCAGTGATATCTTAAAGGATACATTTTAGATGATCATGCTTATAATATCCTTTTAGTATTCAACAAATGTGGTAACCAGAGTAGAGCTATGCAGTTTCCATTTGTTTTCTTCTTTTTAAAAAATAACTTTTAATCAGTCAATCACTGTCATATCCCACGTTCTTGTTCACAACATATATTGATGTGATGGATGATTAAAATGTTGTATATTAATTTAACCCCTTTACCTTACTTAGTAGGTGTTTTTTTTGTTGTTTTTTTTTTTGGGGGGGGGGGGTTATGCATAAAGAACCCCAACTGATTTGAACATAAACTGATTGTATGATAAGCTCTTTACAATTATAACTTTCTTTTTTTTTTTTATTGTAATACTGTCATTTTATATTTTTGACATAATTCTGTAGTCCCAACAGTGTCGATATAAATGAGTTGAACTGTCAAATTTTAAATTAAATATTGCATTCACTAAATTTTTAATTTATTTTTCTTGTTTTAATTCATTTGACTGCTGTCTGTTATGAAATAAAAGCTCATGTTATCTCTTTAAAATAGTTTTCTCTTTTTGGCTTACTGTGAGTGTATTAATATAATAATATGTACACATGAGTGTGATTTTTATGTTTTATTGCACTTCAATACAAATACCGATGAAAAATATGGCAAGAGGAAAAGTTCACGTAGAGAATAGATGGTCATACAGACTGTTTATCTGTTTCGGTTTTTAAAAATGTTTTAGTGTAAGCAAAATGACTAAAATTAAATAAAAACAAAGGGTGGTCCTTATCACGAATAATACAATTAGCTATCATCACGAATTTCTTATATATATATGTGTTAACAGATTACACTTTTATTTGGTACAGTGACACACAGTAATCATAAGGTCCTCTGAACGTTTTTTGTTTGTTTTTAAGAGTTTTACGGAACTTACAACACATTTAGGTTATATCAGTGCCAGTAAACACGAAGAAAATGGGATAGTAAAAATTCTAGAATTACAATTAAAGTACACAAGAAAAAATAAGACAAAGAGGAATTAGTTCAAATAGGGAACAGATGTAGATTACAAGAGCACACCATCAGTGTACTTAGTTTGAGATCAAATAGATGTCACATCCTGACACAAGCACATATCCTCACTAAGAAGAATACACTCAAATGTTTACAAATTTCATCCGAAAAAGCCTTGGCAATATATCAACTCCAAAAGTAAAATTCAACAAGGGATAGGAGATCTGTGGACCCAACAGACCCATTGTCTGAAACAGTAGCCGATGGTGGAAAAAAAGAATATCTTGGGATCATATTTCAGTCGTGTATTCACTACAGAACCCACAGAAACTGAACTGCCCCAAACCTGAAAACAAGGACGACAACAGAGCCATGGTATCAGCTTGAGATTACAGAATCAAAAATCCTTTGTGCATTAGAAACATTGAAAAACTGACCAAGCACCAGGAATGGACAAACTACACCCAGGATTCCTCAAAGAACTGAGACATGAGTTGATGAAACCTCTAAACATAATTTTCAACAAATCATTGGAAATGAAGAAAGTACCAAAATGACTGGAAAGAAGCCAAAATCAGAGCCATATATAAAAAAAGGGAATAAAGCTCTAGCTAGCAACTACAGACATGTAAGCTTTACATCAGTAGTATGCAAACTAATGGAGAAGCTAATAAGAAATCATATTATTGAACACTTCAAAAAAACAAACATGTTCACTAAGAAACAGTATGGCTTTATGGCAGGAAGGTCAACATCACTGCAACTGATAAGTCTTAGATGAATGGACTGAAGCTATAAATAAAGGCCACGGAGTGGATTGTGTGTATATGGATTATCAAAAGACCTTCGATACAGTCCCACATAGAAGACTTGAATAAATTTAGAGCATACAAAGTTGGTGAAGAAATGATTAGTTGGATAGAACACTATCTGATTGGAAGAAAACAAGTAGAAATTAATCAGTCATACTCTAGTTGGCAGGAAGTAACTCCAGGGATCAGTCATTGGACCAGTTCTCTTTGTCCTATATATAAATGACCTACCTAACATTGTTGAGTCATCAGTTTACCTCTTTGCTGATGACACAAAGATATTCAAAATTATAAAAGAAGAGACTGACAGGGATATATTGCAAGATGACCTGAGGAAACTAGAATCTTGGAGTGATACATGGTTACTCAAATTCCACCCTGATAAGTGTAAATTCCTGCATGTTGGCAAAAGTGAACCAAGAGACAACTTCAAATACACTTTGATGGGTATTCCATTGAAACGGGTTAAAGAAGAAATGGACATTGGAGTCACTATAGACGACAAAATAAATTTTGATACACATATCAGTGAAAAAGTAAAAAAAGCCAATCCATGTTTGCCGTCATCAGATGCACATTCCAATATCTAAACAAAGAGACATTCTTACCCCTCTATAAAGCGCTTGTGAGATCGCACTTAGACTATGTAAGCTCAGTTTGGTTTCCTTACATAGAAAAATAAAACGAGCTTATCGAAGGTGTGCAAAGGAGGACCACAAAACAGTTGCCTGGACTAAGATCACTAGATTACGAGGAAAGACTGAGGAAACTTAATTTACCAACCTTGAAATACAGAAGATATAGGGGTGACATGATAGAACTTTACAAGATGACAAGTGGTAAATATGACCAAGACATGACAGAATTTATCAAATGGAGGAAAGACTTCACAATAAGAAAAGACACCAGAGGTAACAAAAAGAAACTGCTCACACAAAGACCAAGATTGGATGTGAGAAAACACAGTTTTACTGTGAGAACAACGAAAATATGGAAGTTTACCAGATTCTGTTGTGAAGGCAAAAACCATAAATAGATTCAAGAGCAGACTAGACAAATTTTGGTCTGACCAAAATGTTTTGTACAATTATAAATGCGCTTTAGATTGTAAAACTGGAAGAAACTTAAATCACAAAGGCGATGAAAACATAGAGTCTGGCGAAGAGGACCTATAAGGACCTGTGCTGGAAACAGTCCATAAGTAAGTAAATCATATATACCTATGTAAAACAAAAATAATACAGTGCATAACAGAGATATGATTTACAAGTTAAGAAAATATCACCTCCTAAAACTAACACTAGGTATCTACCACATTAGATGTTAAAAAAAACCCTAAAAAAACGACATATTATTATTGATATAAAATTTGAACCGAGTCTGTCTAAAAGGCAAACATCTTATCTCTATTTGTACCAATTTGTTTTAATGATGGTTGTGTGATGGCCGAGTAGGTATCGCGTTTTTTAAAAAGCTCACCAAATCCTTGTTTTCAGCTTTGAGTGTGATCAGATTTTTTACACCTCATTGTAGTTTGTAACAGCACACAAATTGCCATGAGAAATGAAATGGCACAAATAGGGAACAGATGTAGATTCCAAGAGCATACTATCATTGTGCATGGTTTGAGATCGCCTAAAAATCTCATCCTGACACAAGCATAGGTCCACACTCAAACGATTACAGATCACATGTTCCAACAAAAAAAACAAAAATACAATACATAACAGAGGAAAAAAATATCTCCCAAAACTATAACTATGCATTTGACTGCGCCCAGAAAAAGAAATAAAGGGCACCAGTTAAAATGAAACTAGATCTCACAGCAGTTTATTGTATGTCCATGTCATGTATCCAAAGGAGAACCAGATCAAAAGTTAATTCTGATACCAGCACAGCATATCCTGAATTAATTTAAATTATTACAACGTAACATACAGTGAATCGCAACAACATTGCAAGATAAAAACAATTTACAAATAAGCCAATTCATAAAATATGACTTTATTCATTTAAAAAATATGTTACTCATGTAATTTGAGCAGTGATGCAAGGGTCTTGTATATACTGAGTTGCTACAATTCAGTCACATATAACATTGAAAAAAATCAAGAAGTTAATAAATAACAATCAACAGTTTTCTTGTGAGTGTATGCGTGCGTGCGTGTGTTTTGTGTTTGTTTTTAAGGGTATTACGGCGCTTGCGACATGTTAGGTCATATCAGAATCAGTGCCAGTAAAGAGGAAGAAAATGGGATAGTAAAAACATTCTAGATGTACAATTAAAACGACTTGAGGAAATGGTAAGGCAAAGGGGAATTGTTCAAATAGGGAACAGATGTAGATTCCAAGAACACACTATCAGTGTACTTAGTTTTGAGATCACCTAAAAGTCTCACCCAGACACCAGCACAAGATCCCACTAAGAGGAACACACTCAAATGTTTACAAATCATATGTTAAAGATGAAAAAATACAGTATATAACAGATGATTTAAAAGGAAAAAAATATCATCTCCCAAAACTGGAACAATACATTTGACTGTTTCCCTCCCAGCCAAGGACTCCGGTCAGGGTCAGGACAAAACTAAGTAATCTCATTCCAAGACAAAGACAGAAAGCAATTGGAAAACAGATACAAGGGGAGAAAACAGGCAAATACCTCCCTGCCCACTATGGGAAGTCGGGAACCCAACCCAGATGGCCTGAAAGATGCCATTTAACCCTTTACAAGTGGGTTTCAATTTTACTCAAGACACCAGATCTTTGTTGCCACCAAAACTTAAAGAGAAGTAACCTTCCCATTTAGTAAAGCCAAAACAAAACAGTCCCAAACACTCATGGTTTCATGGGAAGCATATCAAAGAACTCAACTATGACAATATATTATATAATGGAGAGGTGATATACAAAAATATCTCTGCTAAAAAAATAAATCCATTTGACCGTTTCCCTCCCAGCAAGCAACTCCCGACAGTGGACATGTGAAACCAAATGGTCTCATTTTCAGGTCAAGATTACAAAGCTAAATGGAAAAGACATGATTACGGGGGGGATAAAAGAGATAGCAAGGCTGAGGACCTATGAAGTATCAATTGGCCCGGGGAGGAAAATTACTCCCTAGGTAGAGATAGAACAACATATAGGGTTTTAAACTCAAACTAAAGTTAGGAAAATTACCTACATTAAAAATTGGGCTCAGCCAATATTTGATCAAAGTGACCACAGGAAAATCATTTATTTCTGAAGTACATAATAATTATCAGTTGTGACAATATCAAGATATCACAGATTTGAAAAGTCATGGCACACGTAGTAAAAATTTGCGGAATTAAAAGAAAAACACCAAGCAAAAAACTTAAGCATTTATATAGGCCAATATCCACGAAATGTACTCAAAGAGCCTTACAGGAGGTCCAAAGCCAATAGCAACATTTAACATGTAGGGCAAGAAATGATGCCTGTTAGGCTATACTACAATTTCTTTCCGACAAAGCCAATGCCAGGTACTCATTTTACAGCTGAGTACGGTGAGAAAGTGTGAGTAAATAGCGTTCTCCAAGGACTTAATTATGCACAACTCAAAAGCAGGACTCTAACCCTGGACCTTCCGAACCAAAGGCAAGTCCCACACCACTAGACCACATAGCTGCACAAAGGACTGGAAAATAGAATTCCATCCAAATTGGGTGGTGGCCTGAAAAAAGGAGCCATCAAATAACATAGATGGATAAAACCATTTCTCCTGAGTTTCATTAGGTACTCCGGGAGGCAGGATTGGATTATTTTGATCAGTACTGATCCGCAACCCATTCCAGCTCGTGTCAGGGTCCACGTAGGGGCATTCTTCCCCGCCCGCCTCCTGGGCAACGGTTGGAGTATTCCGAAAGGAACTTTCTAACCGGCTGATGACACGAGTTTCTATGTGTCTGAGGTGACGGATGAAGGGAGGAATCAACCGCCGTAGCCAGATTGCCCTAGTTCACGCAATAAGCTGTGCTAGCCCCATGACGCTGGTGGGGTGAAGGGAAACTGTCACTCTACAAAGATACCCTCCTGGACTCCCAGCCTAGACACCATTAATGGGTGGACAGAGCTCATAGCCTTGGAAAGCAGTCTGTCTAGGAGAAGGAAAACTCCAACTTCAAACCACCACTGCCTTGTGGATCTGGGAAGATGGCTATGGCTATGGAATCACATCCAGAGAATAAAGAACCGCTGAAGTCGGAGTCGCAGAGCCGAAAGGTGCAAATAGTCTGGAGAGGGAAACCAACCCAAAAATTAATGTGACACGCATCCTCCTCACAATTAGGTACTCCAAACCCAATGAAAATTTTCCCAAGAAAAGTTAAGACAAAGGGGAATTGGTTCAAATAGGGAACAGGTGTAGATTCCAAGAGCGCACTATCAAAGTACTTAGTTTGAGATTACCTAAAAGTCTCATCCAGACACAAGCACAGGTCCCCACTAGGAGGAATACACTTGAATCTTTACAAATCTTATATGTAAACAAAACATAATACAGTGCATAACAGAGAGATGATTTAGAAGACAAAAAATATCATCTCCCAAAACTCTAACTATACATTCGACTGTTTCCCTCTCAGTCGGGGTATCCGGCCAGGGCCAGGACAAAACCAAGTAATCTCATTCCAAGACAAAGACAGAAAGAGATACAGGGGGATAGAAATTTTGAATTTCAGAAAAAAACAAATGAAAATCGCTTTTTTGTTGTTGTGATTCTTCTGTAAAAATATCTGTAGAATCCGTTAGAAACTCAAAAAAGTGTCTAAAACTCTTAAAATTACCCTTGAATATGGTAAGGATAAGGTAAAATATGAATAAAAGAATAAAAGTGTTTCAACTTTACCCCTTAGCAACCTTATTTTTCACTACCGTAACATGGCAAAGCTTGGTATCATTGGAAACGTCTAAATCAAAACTAAACGTTATTTCGTTTCTCTCTATCTGTAAGGGAGGAGCAGAGACTTTTAGAGATTCATAGCCAATTTGATGTAATTGGTGCACGGGATTAAAAATGAGGTCACTATTTTGCACATTTTTCTTAGGGGAGTGGGTTAAAATATGTGGCTCCATCTTTTACAAGTTGCTGTTAGCTTATATCAATCTTTTGAAAAGGTTCACACTGTTTTAAAGTTTTATATAATATGCAGATTAATGCACAAAATATGTGTCTATTTTAGGCACATGAAATGTAGTTTTGCATTTTTCTCAAATTGTCATTTTTGACAAACTTGTGTCACTATTTTAAGAAGATCTCAAAAGGTAACTGCCAGAATTGGCTGTAACTTTGCCACACTGTTTAATTGATGTATATTTACCACCTTTTAATTAGCTGTTATAGTTTTTGAGTTAGGACATTTTAAAATGTAATTATCCTCTAAATTCTGAGACTTCGATATAGCCTAATAATGGAACACTTTGAAGCCGAATATGTAAAAATTTGATAAAGATACTCAAAATCAGCTTTTGTAAGGTGTTAGAGAATCTCCATAGGAGTTATAATGCCAAATATCAGGCCTTAATCCAGAATATGTTTTGAGGTCTACACAAAAAAAAAGTAATGTGTAAAACGCCGAGTCAGCATTTTAACCATGTCACCACTGGATGGAAAAACATAAAACATTTTTTTGGAAGGTTTGCAGTCCCTAGGATCAATAGTTTAAGTTTTTCCCATATCTTAATGAGGAGCAAAAACAGAAATTTATTTACTCCATATTCCACAGACAAAAAACGGGGAAACCTACATTAAAAGTGATATATAACCAATCATCTTGAACCAGTTTTATGTCGGGATGAATCTGATGCATAAAATTGAATTTTAAAATTTGAGTCGTAATAATTGCCTTCATTGGAGAGAATGATTTGATTTTATTTAAAAACTTAAAAAAAACAAAAATCTTCAATTTCATAATTCAGATCATTTTAACTTGAAACCCAATTTTCTCCACTCTGTTCATCCCGACATTATAATAGATTAACGACATTATAATAGATTAATGCTGTGGGTCGTTTATAAGTTCATGTAAATTCATGTTTGAAACAGAAAATCATTAAATATAAAATATTTCTGGCTACTTTTTAGCAAAATGCACCCATGTAAAGAGCGCTAAACCTGAAAATCACAAAGCGACACCCCACACCTTTTCTCAGACCACCATATGCATGTTTATGTATAAGTACTTTTCTCAGACCACCATATGCATGTTTATGTATATAAGTACTTTTCTCAGACCACCATATGCATGTTTATGTATAAGTACTTTTCTCAGACCACCATATGCATGTTTATGTATATAAGTACTTTTCTCAGACCACCATATGCATGTTTATATATAAGTACTTTTCTCAGACCACCATATGCATGTTTATGTATATAAGTACTTTTCTCAGACCACCATATGCATGTTTATGTATATAAGTACTTTTCTCAGACCACCATATGCATGTTTATGTATAAGTACTTTTCTCAGACCACCATATGCATGTTTATGTATAAGTAATGAAAATAAATGATTTTTTTGTTTGTTTGTTGCTTTAGGTCTCTTCCAACACAAATGAGGTTATATGAGAGACCGCTGAAAGAAAAAAACAAGCAATCTAACAAAAATAGTACAAATGTAAATCAAAATCATAACCTAAAGATATCATAAGCTAAATTATAAATAACCAAGAACAAACAGGCAGAAGATTTACAGAAAAAAAAATATCCCCTGTCAAAAATACAATCACAAACCAAAGAAGCAGGATAGGCTAGTAAAGAGAAGAAGAAACGACATCACTATCGGATCGTACACCCATGCGAACATCATAGGTATATGATTCAAAATAAATGACACAACAATGATTATAAAATAACATGACAAAAAACAGAGACATCCACAAAAACAGAAAATCTTGGAATTTCATTTCAATATCCAGCAAGATGTCATGGAATCATTACTTTACATAGACATAATTTGTCACAAAGATACAACTAATTAAACTGTCTTATGTCAAGGCATAAAAGATCAATGCTATATTACACTAAAAGACAAAGCTTTGAATATAGTAGTAGCAGTGTGTGTGGGAACTTCAAACTGAGAGAGTCAGAAACCAGCTTTAGGGATCATTTCAATGTTAGTAAAAAGAAAGATGATAAGGGATAAGTTGTAGATTTGAAAGTTAAAAGCATCATAGAAAAAGTAAGACGAAGTAGACTGGTTCATTTAGTAGGGAACAGAAGAGTCCAGAAGATATAACGAGCAATCCATCAATGAGCCTTTTTTAAAAAAAATATCTAAAAGTCCCATGCAGGCATAAGCAAAGGGTCGTGCTTTCAAGAATAAAGTTAAATGTTTACAAAGTGCAATACATCCAAAACTAAAAACGGCAACAGTAAATAACAGTTTAATTGCAATGAAAAAAATTATCCTCTCTCCAAAAAAAAAAAGGATATATACATTCAACTGTCTCCCTCTCAGCTAAGGACACCTGCCAGGACCAGGAAAAAACGAGCAATGTTCAATCCAAAACAATGACGAGAGGAATGTGTAAAGGTAAAACAGGGATAGAAGACACAGCAATAGATTTACTCCAAGACCTATATTGATGGAAACATCCTCTAACAATCTTTTTAAAAATGTATTGCATACAGTCAGCAGCAGAGGAAGTAGAACAACAGACAAGATGATTCCAACCCATACAAATGAGGAGTAAGACAAAGATAATAATAATACTCTCCCCAGACCTAATTTCCATTTAAGTGATAAAATAGAAAGAATGTGCCAGGAATAAAGGCCAACAGACAAACTGTAAACGGAAACCACGCTCAGTATCTCAAAGAAAAACAGACCACTTTTTTACAAAAAAAAAAATCAAATGATTCGTTCTGAAACAAGTAAAGAAATTTATTATTTGTTTTGTTTTAAACTGATTTACGGCGATTGCAACACATTTAGGTCATATCAGTGCCAGTAAAAGGGAGGAAAATAAGATGGTAAAACAATTCGAAAATTACAGTTAATGCACCCAAGAAAAAGTAAAACAAAGGGGAATTGGAGATGTAGGTTCCAAGAAGAAACCATAAATGTACTTAGTTTGAGATCACCAAAAGGTCTCATCCAGACATCATTACATCCACTAAGAGGATTACACTCAAATGCTAACAAGATGTTCAAAACAAAAATAAAGAGATGATTTACAAGGGACAAAACCAAGTAACTCCATTCCAAGCAAAAGCAGAAAACAGATTTAGGGGAATAGAAGATACAGCAAGTGACCTCTGCCACCATGGGAGGTCCAAGACCCCACCCTGAAAGCAATTTAAATATCTTGGCCACAGCAAATAGAAGATGCGAAACAAATGAAATGCTGAATTAGTCAATCAAAAGCAGCTTTCATACATTTAAAAAAATAACTCCTTAAGTTGATCTTTCATATGATGCGAGGTCCACTAATGAGATAAAAGTGCTTTGCAAAGGGTACCAAACTAAAAACAACACAAAATGTAGGGCGATACAAGACACTATTTCGTTATATGCAGCTTAACATTTGAATACCAATTAAGGATAAACCTATAAGTGAGGTTTTGAGATTAATATTCATTCCAATGAGCGGTTGTAAATTTTGAAAATGCTACCAATACATTGCTGCAAAATATAATATTCTAAAGTAATACTAACTCAATGCTTTAGTAAAAAAATATAAATTAATTTGATTTGGTGTAAAACATAGCATTTTTTTCTGTGCGTAATACTAACACCAATAAAATTTACATATATACAGAACATTAACAGTGTGGGCACTTCGTGGGTATAAAGTAAATGTAATGGCAACAAGAATATGCAAAGTTTGGATACTTGGAAGAATTTTTTTATATTACAACAACACTAATAGAGCAGTAAAATTGGCTGCCCCAAACGTAAACAAAGGTCTAGAAGCACATGGCAAACCACATGTTCCGGTCTTGACAGCTCACGTTCCAATGTAAATTATAGAAAAAAATAACCTTTAAAATTTGGCTGTTAGGTGGCAAAAGAAACACATATTCCTAAATACTCGATCATGCATCAAATAATGTCTAGATATGGATATTTTATGGAACAAAAGGTAAAATTTATCAAAAGTTACAGTCTATCTATTTTTAGACCAGAGCAAATCATTGCGCTGGTGTGAACAAGACGAGAATTATTCGGAGCCTGGTTTTCAGAATAATTTAGCCTTATATTATTATTTCTGCAACTGTTAGATTTTATGTAAACATATTTTCAATACTGAAAGTGTATTGCCTACAACTCAAACTACAAAATTGGGAGACCTATATTGTACGTAAATTATTCCGGTCCCTAAAGAAAATCACTAGCAACTTGTTATTGTTTACGTTTGGGGCACCTAATTTTACTGCTCTATAATAATAATAATAATAATAGTAATAATAATAATAATAATAATAATAATAATAATAATAATAATAATAATAATAATAATAATAATAATAAAAATAATAATAATAATAATAATAATAATAATAATAATAATAATAATAATAATAATAATGATAAAAATAATAATATTAATCATAATAATGGTAATGGTAATGACAACAACAACAACAACAACATTATATGTTTTAAAGGTTTTTGCAGAAAAGTGAGTGGAGCAGTCACTTATGTTGATAAGAACAAGAAATGAAATGAAGTGAGTATGTTTTTCGTTTGTTTTTAAAGGTTTACGACGCTTGCAACACATTTAGATCATATCAGCACCAGTAAAAAGGAAGAAAATTGGAAAGGAAAAACATTTTAGATGTACAATTAAAGGACTTGAAGAAATGGTAAGACAAAGGGGAATGGTTCAAATAGAGAACAGATATATCTTCCAAGAGCATACTATCAGTGTACTTAGTTTGAGATAATCTAAAAGTCTTACCCAGACACCAGCACAAGATCCCACTAAGAGGAATACACTCAAATGTTTACAAATCATATGCTCAAAATAACAAATAACGATACATAACAGAGAAATGATTTACAAGGAAAAAAATATCATCTCCTAATACTATAACTATAACTATACATTCGACTGTTTCCTTCTCAGCCAAGGACTCTGGCCAGGGTCAGGACGAAACCATGTAATATCATTCCAAGACAAAGAGAGCAATTGGAAAACAGACACAGGGGGATATAAGACACAACAAGTACCTCCCTGCCCACAATGGGAGTTCAGGAAGTGAGTAAAAAAGTGCCAGAAGACAATAGAGAATTTTAAAAATTTCATGGCGATGGGGGCTTGAACCCACAACCTTACTGGTAGACATGCTGCTTGATACCACTTTTTTTTTTGAGTGGTGGATGGCTTTGACTACCCTCTCCCGGCCAGGTGGAGAATTTGGACCAGTAAGGTCAGGTTCGAGTCCTCATCACTGCAAAGTTTTTTATTCTCTTGATTTCTGGCACTTTTCTACTCACTTCATTTCTTTTTAAAGGTTTTTGCAACTCTTGTAATTTCAAAGGCTGCAAAAAAAAGGAAGATGATGGCATAGGTCTGCACCTACAACAACAACAATAATAATAACAATAATGATAATAATGATGAAGATGATGATGATAACAGGCACGATTTTATATAAGTTAAATAGTATGAAGTAGGCACTGGTCTTGATGATATAAGTACCTAATAGTACTAAATATATGCCACAGCGTAATCTATATTTTCTTTGTAAAAAATCTGACTTTATCTAATCTTTAAGATTTCTTTCCTGGTGTTCATATATCATCACTTAAACATAATGACTTGGTTTTAAGCTGGAAAAAAGTCCACCAGTGGGTAATCCAACAATATAAATCATAAATTTTCCTAATATAGTTGAGAAAATCCGGGTTAAAAAAATTGACTTTCTCTTGATAACATTAATAATTGTATTTTTAAAAACTGTTTAAAAAAAGTGATTTCATTTGCATAATTGGCAGTTTAAGATTGACAAGCTGCCTTTGATTTATCTATTTATATAATTCATTTAGGGGTAGAAGGTAAAATATGGATTAGGGGGTATATTCTTTCTCTTTTCGCCTCTGGCCCCTTGATATAAAATGAATAATTTAATAGCTTTTAAATCTTTTAAAAAAAAAAAAAAGTGAACAATTTAATCCCCCGATGAAAACAAAATCAATATTTAACTTGGTTTTGAGTATTGAAAATCATTACACAGTTAGCCAGAGGATAGAATAAAAAGTTAAACTATCACTAAGAATGCTGTCAAATGAAGTATACTTTAACTATCGGCAGTGTGATCATATTAAAAAATTTGAATCAAATAAACAGACTGGGAAAATGGGTGACATATCTAACCACAAAACTCGTGATATTGTGTTCATTTCACAAACTGCCAAAGTTTCATGCGCAAGTTAGACACGATTTAACAGGTCAATTTTTAAAACATGGTGGATGTATTTATGCCGAGACATCTGACAGATGGATGAACTTATAGAAACTTGCATCTCAGCTTGAATTCCACCCTGTCCTTTCTAGGAATTGACAAGTCTACGCTGTGGGATTTAAAAATAGAAAGTAAAAATGTCAGTCATCTATTGAATATAAATATACACCATGCATAGCTTGTAAAATAATAATGATGCAATTGAGCAAAAAACTCTTTCTCTCTCCCTTTTCGTCTATTTCATCAACGTGAAGGTGACTGATTGGGGAAAAAAAATTCATAGCTTTTGCTCATAGAGTTTTAGATTAAGGGATGACCTTTGACATTTTCATTGTCTGTGTTATCCATCTCAATTCCAAAATTTGGAATCGTAAAAGAAAGTTCATTGGCATACTATGTCTTTATCAGTCAAGGTGATATCTGTTGCCAACTTGTCAAACAGTTATCACAAATGATCCATGGTTCACTTTTCACCTTAATATCAATTGGTATTAACAACCTAAAAGTACCATGGTAATAAAAAAAAATTAAATTAAAATAAAATTTTATCTTAACCCATTGCCGCCCAAATCGCCCAAAATCGCCCGCTCAAAAAACATCTCAAACAGTCCAAATCGCCCGACATCGCCCACCAGGTACCCAGCATCTTTGAACCCGTAAACTAAAAATGTGTGTAGAACCACTTCTTTTTATTTAGAAAACGAAAGTAGAGAAAGAGTGAAAGTGAAACTAGAAATTTCCCGATCGTTTTTATCTCAATTCGTTTGTCTGCTGTGATTTTTTGAAGTTTGTCGACCAAATCGGTTGTGGTAACATCCTTTTTTTTTTTTTTTTTTGCTGGAATGGCGTTTGAATTCCTCAATTCTCGGGCGTGATCAACGTTTTTTAATGGATAGTGATGATGATAGTTGAGTTGGATGCGCATTTTGATGACATTGACAATGGGTTTCATGTGTTTTAATATTATTACATATTTTTCAACTTTAACATTTTTTTTTTCAAATCAAAATATGAATCAATAGTCCAAAACAATACATCAAATTAAAGGCCATTCATTCTTCTTTCCAAAACAACTTTTATTTTGTTTCTAGCATGCCTCACATTCTTGCAATTAATTTTTTAATGAAGTGTACTATGACATTTGGAAGAGTTATCTCCCCTCGCATGGTCTGTGAGAGACATTTTTTCAGATTATGCCCGGGCAGCAATGGGTTAAAATTACTGACAATTTGACAACTAAATTGATTTATCTAAATTCAAGTGAGTACATACATGACTTAAAGTGTTGCATGTACTGGATAATCCCCTATAAAGCTTGGGCAATCTTTCATTTCTAATTTATGTAACAAAGCCATAATTCTGGACATTATATTTTTCATATGGGGAGGGATTCTTTCTCAGAACGTTCGAGACAAAGTCTCAATTACATTATCACAGGAGCAAACCTGGTAATAAGCATAAAAGTTTGAGAATAAATAATTCAACCACATGAAAAAAAAAAAAAACTTGTTTAAAACAATGACTAACCAGTCCTCCACCCTGGAGAATTATGTCAGCGTATTTCTCTGTGACAAATCGATAGGATATTGCTGCTGCCAGGCTAACAGCAGGAGCTGATACATTCCTCAATGCTGATGAGACACCTTTAGTTATATGAGTGACCATCGCTATCTTGTCAAGGCCTTCATTTCCTACCAGGAACGTTTCAAGTTTTGTTTTCACTTCACCGTAGACGACATTCACCATAGGTTCCTGGTTTGATGAAACATGGGGAAGTTTAATTATCTAACTGAAAAAAATATACATCGGGCTATTACAAAATGATTGAGAGTTAGCTTATTGAGGGAATGCATTTGACAGATTTCAAACTCCAATAGTGACTCAATAATCAGTTTACTATAAGAATCAACAAGAAATTATTGTTTTGAGTCATTTGAGGTGTGCCAAATAAGAGCAGAGAATAAACATATCAGAGTTTCTTGGAGCCAAACCTTGGACACAGAATGATTTGATTTGATGGTCTGATTTGAAGTTCTCTAAGGCAATATAGATCCTAGTTTTTTTTAGTGCAGATATGTGGTCTTGTGGTGTGAAATTCGCCTTTGGATAGGAAGGTCCTGGGTTCAAGTCCCATTCTGAGCATCACATCATAGTTGAGTCCTTGGAAAGGGCTCTTTATTCACATTCTCTTACTGTACTCAGTGTAAAATGAGTACCTGGCATTTAACAGCATTGTCTCTGTCCGAAAAAAAAATTGTAGCATCGCCTAACAGGCGTCATGTCTCATCCTCCGCATTAAGTGTTCTTGTTGGCTAGGACGATAATTGTAAAGCACTTTGAGCACGTTTAGAGGATATTGTTCTATTTATTTATTTTTCTTTCAATTTGATAAAATGTCAATGTCAAAAGTAAAATGATTCTGTTCTATGTCAATGGAAAATCACTAAAATGGCTGGTAGTTCCACTCCTATTCATCCATGATTATTCAAAGAAAGACTGACCTGAAATATGTCACTGGAAGGCATAGATGTACACAACTCTTTTTCTGTAATGAAAAACGTGATATTACACATTAACTAAGGCTGGGCTTAATTTTCCTCAAACCTGAAATCACATCTATTTTCACAATAGTAGAGAGCAGTAAAAGAAATGTAAATCAAGACTTCATTTGAAGCCTGAGATGATTTGTTATTATTATTCTCTATTTTTAATAAATGGCCAGTTCTCCAGATATAAAGGGACGAGCAAACTTTTGGAGAAATAAAAGAAGAAATGTATCATATCATTATCATTATAGCATCATTATTATTATTATTATCATCATCATCATCATCATCATCATCATCATCATCATCATCATCATCATCATCATCATTATATATTATTATTATTATTATTATTATTATTATTATTATTATTATTATTACTATTATTATTATTATTATCATTATTATTATTATTATTATTACAATTCTTCTTCTTTTCTTCTTCTTCTTCTTCTTCTTCTTCTTCTTCTCTCTTTCTTCTTCTTCTTCTTCTTCTTCTTCTTATTATTATTATTATCATTATTATTATTATTACAATCATCATCATCATCAATATAATGTTTTTTTTATCATTATCATAATTAATATTATTATTACCATTATAATTATTATTGTTGTAATAAATCAATATCATAAAATTAAATACATTTCTATTGTGTTTCTATGTATTCGCCATGCTCAATGCATTTCACAGTGCTCCCTGTATTCCTTCAGTGATTTTTGTTAAAACAAAGATCATTTCCATGCTGTACAAGTTCCTGCAAAGTGTGCTTTTTGTATTTCCATAATTGTCTATAACCAAGTACCCAACTATTCATCAGTCAAGCAGAGGGTTATATATGAAAAAAGGCCTTACCCAAGGATGCAAAATTGGGACCATAGTTTTCCGACCATTGTCAACCATCTGATCACTTACCTCACTCAGCATTGTTGGATTCTATTACAAAACAAGGCACTGTGCATATACAACGGAGTCATAAGCACCTAAATATTTCTATTAGTTTATTTATTTTGTTCTAAAAGATCTCAGCACCAAAAACACCTGTGAGTCTAATCAATTTAGAGACAAAATACATCTAGTCAAACCCAGACATTATCAAAGTATTGCCACAAAAAGAGAACTCAAACAAATAGTTCATAACACACCTCACAACGTTTGAGACAAAACAGTGAGGGGATTTACAATGTAAATAAAAAATATGATCTCCTTCAGAAAAATCATATGTCAGGCTATTTTCCTCTTAATAATGGGCTAAACTAGAATTTTTGCCTGTGTCAAGGAAAATTTTTAACAGAACACCTCAATGGTGTATCAATATTTCTTACATAATGAGTTGTCTATTGGATACTGTGTCTTTTTTTTTCCCCCTCTCTTTTTTGGGGTAGGGGGTGGGGGAGGGGGGGGGGGGCTGTTTTTTTGGGTTTTTTTGGTTTGTTCTATCACTTTTATAATGTCAGTTCCAAAATCCAGGTACTCATTCACACCTAGGATGAATGGGGTAGAATATGTAAAATGCCTTACCCAAGGACACAATGCCAAAGGCAGAGTTTTTCATTCATTGGTCACTGATCATATCACTTCAAAATGACACACTAATAATCGCTTGGTCAAAGACATATGGTAGCTGTGCTGCCAACCCCAGCGCAATAAAATTGTGTACAATGGAAACCAAAATAAGTAAGATTTTGAAAAATTGCATAAGAAAACAGTGATGATCACCTAATGCCTGCCAGCCTAGTGCCCATTTTGCCTAAATGCCCACTAATTTGGTGAAACGGATTAATTTCTTTTAAAACATAACTCTAAATGCCTGCTTTTCAAATTGGGAATCGCCCAAGTGCTCGCTCTGAAATAAAAATTTTTGAAAAAAAAGAAAGAAAGAGAGAATTTTTCGTTATCATTTACAACCAAACGAATTGATTCATCCACATAATAACACCGCCCCAAATTACTGTCAATCCATTTTACATTTGCTCCACCTTCATTGTCTCCAGAAGTCTCATCCTATGTCCCCCATACTGCTTTCTCTCTCAATGTAATGTCTCATCAGCTTTATACAATTGTCCCCTTACAAATGGCTGCTGAAAAAGGACAATTTTAATCATCAATCAGTCGGTAGTCCAGCAAGTAAGTCAAGTAAGCTCCTCCCACTAAAATCACACATACCCACGACATGACGCCCAGATCAAGGCGCTTTTGATGTTACAAAACCATCCGCCTCCTTTGACCACATTGCTCTTTTCTTCTTTTCTCACGCCCGGATGCGTCAATTGCCTTGATATCTGCACTGCGATCGGATGTAAGTCTCCTGCATTTTTAAAACCTTGATAGTTATCCGCAACGAAACAACTGATGAAAACAATTTCAACTTACTTTATGGCCTATCTAGGACAGGGAAACAGCAACATTTGGGCTGAAATTTGATCTCGCTCCGAATAACAAGATAGATAGCCGGCAGCAAGCGGATTTCAGATCCATGACCTCGGATGACAAAAGTAGTTTCACCAGTTTCACGATGCAGGGCGCAATCCTCATCGGTAAACCCATTAGCAGTCGCAGAAATTACTCATTTTTGGATTTCCCTGATAGTCTAAAATACGATCTATTATTAGGCTTTGGAGTTTCCATGAAAGATAATAGTAAAGGGTTTCAATGTTGACAGTTGTAAGACTGAAATCTGATAATTGTGTAAAGTCTGAAATCAGCCTATGGGCTGAAAATTTACAGGCCTGGTGATATGAATGCTTATATATGTATTTATCATTCTCTTGATCAACTTCCATCTAAATGCTCCTTTCTGCTTCCCAAACACCAGGCATTTAGGTGATCACCACTGAACCAATTTTTAAAGTAAGATTGACAGCCTGCTCTGTCAAGTTATTCTTCAGGATGACTAAACATCATTTTGTTTGTTACCAGTTTTTTACATGCTGTGCTTACCTAACTTTGCATCTATTTTCTTGGCTTTGCTATCAAGGCACTTCACAATTTCATCAATAAGATTATTTTCCTCTGTTCAATAATATAGAAAAACACATTTAACCATTTAATAAAAATAATAATTATTATTATCATTTACTATAAGAAAAAAGTCCTACAACTAACAATAATTTCAAAAGAAAACTTAACTATGGAAATATTTTTTAGCTGTAAAAAGCAGATAGATAGATAAATAGATAGATAAATAGATAAATAGATAGATAGATAGAGAGAGAGAGAGAGAGAGAGAGAGAGAGAGAGAGGGTGGAAGAGAAGGGTGAGGAGAGAGGTGAGAGAGAGAGAGAGAGAGAGAGAGAGAGAGAGAGAGAGAGAGAGAGAGAGAGAGAGAAAGAGAGAGAAAGAGAAAGAGAACTTCATTATAAATGTCAGCTTACCTTCTTTAGACTGACTATAAGAGTCACCAATAATAGCCAATTTTTCTGCCGCATCCTTGAGAGCCTGCAAATCGTCAACATGATCCTCATTGCAATTTCCATCCAATGGTGAATCACTTTCCATCTCTGAGGAAACTTCTCCCTCTGCTATAAAGTCAGAGTCATGAGATGCCTTACAATCTGCATTGAAATGATAAAGGTTGCATAGATGAAAGTCAGGCCTGTAAATGGTTGGTGAAAAAAATTGTCAGAACTTTTTGAACATGGGGAAATAGACCAACAGGACAAAAATATGGATTAATTAATTAAATAAACACATTATGTGCCACTACCACCATCATCATCAATACCATACCACCATCATCATCAATACCATACAACCATCATCTTCATCAACATCATACCCCCACCCCCCTCCCTTCACCATCATCAACATTACGATCAATTTATTTTTTCACTTTGGCTCATGTTCAAAATGACAATGCAGAGTTACCCCCACCAGGCAAAGTCATCCCAGTTGACGGTACTGCCTCAGGTGAGCACAATGATTTTCAGGGCTCAGATATTGAAGGTATGAAGTTAAGGTCACTCAGCACTTTGTTATTATTTTTAAACAGCCTGTAAGTGATAAGTTTTCAGTAAATGTAGCAATGACTATCCCGCACAAATTTTTGGGCCTCTTTTTCGCTCATGAAGTGCCCGAATTCGCGACAAAATATGGGATGAAGCCGTTTCGTAAATGCTATTTTTTAAAATTAATTACGACGCTGTTTATCGATGAATATGACTGAAAGTTGGCACACAGTTAGAAAAAGGGTTATTTTAGATTATGTCAAGCGACAAAACTCGTGTGATTACCAGAAGACAGTTAAAAATAGATTTTTACTCTTTGGAGTAAAATATTTCTAAAACTACCGGGTGTGGAGGTTTTGTCGCTGACAAGGTAATACATGAACATTTCTTCTTTTTGGTTGTAAAATTTCATATGAATATGACGAGTACTTTTCCCGTATTTTACAAAACACCATCCTAATTTGCTCTTCATTCATAAAAGACATGAAGCCATTTTACGCCCCTACAGCCCGAATCACAATACGAGTTCAAAACGATTTGGCACCAAACTGAGTGGCTGAGCGGGTCGTGGCAAAGCGCTTTCTGATTGGTTGACCTCGTTTTAAAGTTCATGACTAGTCAAAATGTCTGCGCGGTCTCACTGGCAGAGGGGTGTTTATCGTCTGCGTTTGGGTTCAATAAACAGCTGATAATTTCACTGTTTAATTTACAAGAATTTAAGAAATTATGATGTTAAAAGTTTTCGATTGCAACATGATCTACAATCTCAGCATGGCTTTAATTAATGTGTTCCAAGCCACGTTCCACCAGTAACCTTTGTCCCCTTGTCCAATTTCTCTTTTCCTTCTATATTTCTTTCATTTATGTACGCCATCTCTCACCCCCCCCCCTCTCTCTCTCTCTATTTCTCTGTGTGTGTGTGTGTGTGCGTGTGTGTTATATACCATCCTGCTCTAAAATTATATACGTTAGAATTCTTCTAATGTTTTCATCATGTTCTCTATCAAATTTGCCATAAAATTGCCAAGTTTCAATCTTTTAATCCACTTATTACGCAAGATACAACCAAAGGTCGAAAAAAAATGCTGAAAAAGCGTCCCATATTTTCACGTTTTTTTCCTCTTTGGGGGTCATCCAAATAAATAACAGCTTTGAAACTGCATAACTTGTTTATTTATGAATGGATTTTTAAAATTCAAAAACATTTTTACTCAGTGGAGATAGGGCTTTGATTTTAGACAAAAATTTTCCTCAAAAAGAAAAAAAAACATTTTTCATAGTCATTGCTAGTAAATGATATCAATCAGACTATAAACGCTGGAGTTTCACACAGTTTTGTGTGTTGGTATATTAACCTGGCTGGTGGATGTTGTGATTATTTTACCTAAACGCATAGCATCAATTCAGTAGAACACGGATATAGTAAAGAGCTTTTGTAGGCAGATAAAAAATTGTATTGTTAAAATACCTACATATCAGTAGTTAATTATATCGGTTAAACGAGAAGAAAGACGTTGATTGTTAATACTACGAGTTTGTTCAAAATATTCGCTATAAGCGTGCTATGCTGTACTTATATACGTTTTTTTCCAAGTCACACAGGAGCAAACAGGAATGCATAAACCTCTCATTCCACAATGGGGTAACTAAGTTACGCATAAAGTTTGTAAAAAACTTTTTTTTACCCCCATTTGTAAAAAAAAGGCATGTTGCTAAATCGCCATTGGTCACTATGTTATGCAATTTTTTGTAACCATTTGAGCATAAACCTTTGCAAAAATGAATTTTTGAGGATTATTGAAAATTTCAGAGAAAAATTTGAAATATGTTTTCTTAAAAGTAAAAAAAACAAGGCCTGGGGTAACAAAGTTACCCCTGAAGTACTATTAGGGTTAAAAAATGTGTCTACTATTACACCTTTATTTCATTTCTGATGATCTTAAATGAATCCTTTAAGATTTAAGCCAAGCCCGGATAGTCAGCAAGGACAATTCCTTTAGCCAGCAAGATCTCCAAGCAAGAGACAAAAAAGTCCTGCCCCTGTATATATATAGTGGGACTACATGGTCTTGTGGTATGACACTCACCTTCAGATTGGAAGGTCCTGGGTTCGAATCTTGCTCTGAGCAGCACTTAAGTGAGTCCTTGGAAAAGGCTATTTACTCACATTCTCTCATCGTACTCAGGTGTAAAATGAGTACATTGTCTCTGTCAGAAAAAAGATTGTAATATCGCCTAACAGGCATCATGTCTCGTCCTACATGTTAAATGTTGATATTGGCTAGGGACCCCCTTGATAAATGCTTTGAGCACATTTAGTGGTATTGATATTGCACTATAGAACAGTTCAAGCTTTTTTTAAAATACACATGTGCATTTGTGTTTGTTTATGCATCAGTGTTTTTGCTTGTCTTCAAATCTGTTAAAAAGTTGTTTCCTTATGAATGCATGCCGATGATCTTGAAAAGCTCATGCCATGTTTCTATCTCCTTCAATATATGTATAAAAGATTGTAAAAACTCTTAATTATTCTTTGTTTCTTCAACTATTAATAAAATATATAGCTTTTAGAAAATGTGGTTTTGTATCACAACATATATTTTTTTTTAATACAAAGGAGGTCAATTTTTGTGATCACTTATGTATGAAGTGTTCCATTCTTCCAGAGAGTCGCCTTTGCTTATCATGGTATGGTCAATGACACTGACCATTGTCTTATTGATTTCCAGTAGGCACGTAAGACTTGAGTGAAGATCAATGGGTCATCTAGGTGGACAGATGGGTCAGATAAAAACCTCAACTGTGACCCAAATTGATACCCAGCCCTTCACCCTACTAAGTGAGATATCAAAAACTCTTATACCATAAGTCATATGTTCATTTTGAATCAGCCCCGAGACGTCTGATGCCACTGCAAGATGCATGACTGCCCACACTTCTGCCAAAAGTGCATCCGGAAGCTGCTTTTGTTTTGTTGCCATTTTACTTCAGTCTCTCTATCCTGCAATGAGTCATTCAAATGAGAAGAATAGCAAAATGCTTATCATATTAATAGAAAATGGACCAAAAACTATTTTTTTAAATGTCATTAGGTACCACAAGAGAAATATTTAAAATGGGGTTTTCTTACTATATTCATAAAGTATTCTGAAAACATTTTTCAAATTTTGAAAATCCATACAAAAGTAAGTAAAGGAGAGCAAATTCATTTTTCAAGAACTTTCTTAAGGTAAGAATTTTCCTTTTTCCTCTTATGGTTAAGACTATTGGAATGGAAGCGTGAATTAGAAGGGGGAGGAATGTGGAGAAGATTTTGTGCTACTGTTTGTTGTGATAGTTTTGTTATGTTTTGACTGTCGTGTCTCGATCGAGCTGTTGTGAGTAATCTTTGTGTTATGTTTGTTCACTGTCTCCTGCTTAAACGTGACATCATCGTTTCTACCACATAAAAGCTTGCGACAGTCTTCATGATTCATTCTCTCTCTTCAACTTGACATTACTTGATTATTAAACTTCGTTGATCACGTAGATCCGAACCACCATTCCTTGGTATGTTTTTAGTGTGGTTTTACCTGGACTATTCCCGATGTGCTTGTGAGCATTTTAACTGCCCATATATCGTACTCTACGTATATGGAGACACCCACTTCAGTGGAGACTGTCTCTTTACTTTTTCCTATGGCCTCGAAGTCTGAATAGTCTCCCATGGCTATTCAGACTCAAATTCCAATGCGCATGTACAATCAAACGATGATTCAGACTCAGGCTGAATAGTCTCCCGTGGCAGTATAGTTTTTTTTGTTGTTTGAGTTTTTTTTTTTTTTTGTTGTTGTGTTTTAGTTTTAAATATTTTAATTATTGATAATTACATAAAATAAATGCAAATCAAAATTACGATTTAAGTAACTTACAACAGGTAGTCTAATCTGCTATATTTGACGAGAAAGACAAACTCATAGATTAATTGGGTCCAGAGAGAAATTAAAAAGAAGAGTTAAAACTCTTCAAAAGTAACAAAAGTCAGTCAAAATAAATGTGGAATAAATTAAAAGCGTTTCTAAAAACATAACACGATGTCCAAATAAAATCAGGACAAAGAAAAAACATTGTGATAGTGTGAGACAGCCAACAATCATTCTAATAATTCTACAGTCCAAAGGAGGGGTATGATTGATGAGTATGAGTATGAGCTGAAACAGTGTGGATATGGGAGACAGAATTTCTTCTGAACTCTGTTTCTATTTCTTTATCAGTTCCACCCTCTGCCTACTGCTCACATTGTGTCGTCCCCCCCTTTGTATGTGCACGCACATTGGAGTCCGAATAGCCACGGGAAGACTATTCAGACTCAGTCCGAATTGCCACTTCGTTTTCCTATATTGTACCTATTGTGAACCAGATTGAGAAATCCGTTCACGACAGTTTTCCATGACTATCAGAATGCTTTATGAATAAAGTAAGAAACATCCATTTTAAAATTCATAAATTTGTCTCTTGTGTTACCGACTCAAATTACGTTGAAGAAATCTCACATTTCACATCAACGATACTCAAAAAATAATGTGCTACTCTAACATAGCTATGGATTGACAATTAATAATACGAATATTTTGTTTTATTTTAGTTGAATTAATAACTGTTACAAACCTCTTAAATGGCTCTGTAATTTGGGGGTTAAAAACAAAATATTTCTCGGAATGAAAAAGTTTTATCAACTTTTTTTTGTTTCTCGAAGGGCTGTGTTGTCAGTAGTCAAAGTTCCTCGTGGCCAATTTTCGACTTTAAAAAATGGCTATTTGGAACCTCACGTGTCCAAATACTGCAAACTCTTTAATTCTCTTGAAAGGCTCGTCGGTTTGATAAAATAAATAATTAAATAGACCAAGAAAAAAAGTAGTTTTAAGGAAAAAGATAAAAATCAAGAAAAAAGAAAATGGTATAAACACTATTCTCCGTGTGGCTAATTTTAGCAAAATTGGCCACGCACATGGCCATCTGGTAGCCCTGATCGCCCAGCCTTGACTCTTGACCTCGGAAAAGGTTGATTAGAAAAAAAAAAAAAAAAAAAAGAACTGTGTATTCCCTACGATAGTGTACTGAATACAAACGTGGGTAATCCCAAAACCGGAAATTTAAAAAGAAAACCTATAGAGCTAACATATATAGCTGATGCCCTCAAAATAGAGGGACTGGCAGTACGTAAAAAAAACGTGCTCCTCCCTCCGACCGCTTACTTTCTACAGCAAATTATAGAGAAAAATAACCATAAATGTGTAATTGGTAGTTGGCAAAAAAAAAAAAAAAGCGCATACCTACTCATAATATTCGATCACGCATCAAATACTATTTAGATATTCATATTTTATAAAACAAATGGTAACACTTTTATCAAAATAATTGTCGATCTATTTTTGTTTACTTTCCAGGATTTCTCTACAACAGAAAGGACCTACGAAATTTCTCTGTCGTCAATCTGGAATTCAGTAATGTATTTATGTCTTTATTGTTTTTTGTTGTTGGCTCAAGAGGGTTTTCAGTCCCAAACGTTCCGTGTTGGTTATTTTGTTCTTTTTTAAAGCTATTATATTCATTTTTGTTTATTACTTTTAACAGGTGTGTATTCAGTACACTGGTGTCGGGAATACACAGTTCCACATACACAAAAAAAAAAAAAAAAAAAAAAAAGTGTACCCGTTGCTTCGCTCTATAAATCAGACGCTTTTGTGAAAAAAAAAAAAGAAAAAGAAAAAGGAAAAAATAATATTATTATTATTTCATCCGTGCACATATTTGCTAACAATATAAGAATGCAATATGTCGCTTATATTCAAAAGACCGATTCGCTCCACCGGTAAAGTCTCTCGCCTTGATATTAGTCTATGTTTATAAATTATATTATCTAGTTATAATTACCACAGACACTACCCCCCCCCCCCCCCGCCCACACACACATACAGAGAGAGAGAGAGAGAGAGAGAGAGGGGGGGGGGGGAGGGGGGGGGTTACAATCTTGGCGTAGGTAATGGAGCAAAT
>NC_088362.1:42495075-42550075 GCF_034508935.2 Berghia stephanieae
TTAATTTATAATTTTAACTGGAAAATTATAAACAAGTGAGAAGATACTCATTAAGGTCCTATTATTTTTGCTTAGACAGTACCAAGTATTTCGTAACGATTATCAATTAGACGCCCATCTGCCGTCCACTGTGAGAGTGAGACAAGAAGTGTAAAAGCTTTGAAAGAGGAAAAGTGAAGAGTGAAGGGGAAGAATCGCTTTTTAAAAACATTGTCTTGATGTTAGTGTCCTTCAGAAAAATGTAACAACTCCATCTTATTATTTTGTTTTTATTTTATAACCTGAAGGTGAGCATCCTGGTGGGTTAGGCATGGCTGTACTGTGGCAGTGGCTATGTGTATTTATTTTAAAATTCGCAGTGGCTATTTTTACAGTCCCGTAAAGATGGTTCTCGGGGCTATTTTTACAGTCCCGTAAAGATGGTTCTCGGGGCTATTTTTACAGTCCCGTAAAGACGGTTCTCATGGCTATTTTTATGGCGTTGATGCGATTCTGTTCAATTATCCGCATAGTTATAGATTATCATCTTTTTGCAGTATTCACAAAACTTCACATATCATTTCTCCCGATGTTTAGATGTACAGATCTAGAGGCGGTGAATGAAAGCAAAATTAATTTCATTTAACATATTTAGATCTAAAGCTAAAACTAAAATGAACAAATAATTAATGTAAAGTCAATTCTCTTAGCGATTTTTACGGTACTGTCATTTTTATTACATATAATTTTTATTTTATTTATTTTTTTTTTTTTGCATAATTTATGTTTGCAGTACAGAACAGCCCGTTTTCTATCACCAGTGGGCAGGTTAGGTTGTATGTCTTGATTTTTTTTTTTTCTGTCAAACATACATAATATAGATCTATTATCAAACACTGAAAGTATATTTAGTTCCTGCTTGAGTCGACACCCCTCAAGATATAATACTTTACAGGTTGGCTTTTGTTTATACTTTACCAGTATAACCAGTCAGGAAGGACTAACGGTTTATACAATTTTAAAAGACGTAGACGTCTAACATTCAGGGTGCAGTCTTCTCACGTGAGAGTGGGTTTGAATCCAATTTCAGAAAAGAGGCCGTTCACAAACCAATTGGACACATTTTGACCATAATTTTAGAAACCCCCCCCCCCCCCCTAACCTCCCAACCGTATTGTGGACAAATGACTACCCCCCCCCCCCCCCCCCCTCAATGTGGATGTCCATGGTAAAGATGCACATTGCGAAACACCTCATGCTTAAATATTGTTCTTTTGAATAATATTTTTTTTTAAAAAGAAAGTAAATAATGATGATGATTCTCTACCATGGTCGGTCATGATCCAAAAGAATAGAGGTGCCCAAGACTGATCCTCATTGGGGCGCCGAGGTGGAGAGGGCATTTTACTTTGGTCCCACCATCGCGTTGCTCCTACTCTTTTACCGATTGACCCAGTGTTTGTTCTGGCCAGACAAGAGTGGTCGCTGTATTGCTCCTCCCTTCCCAGTTAGGAGGTTGTTTTATTGTTCTCCGCCAAAGCGGTGTTCACCTTGTGGTCAGACCCCTCTGCCTAGGCTTTGAGATACCACTAGGGAAAGAGATAGATAGAGAAAAAGAGAAAGGAAAAAAAAAAAGAGAGAGAGAGAGAGTGAGAGAGAGAAAGAGAGAGAGAGAGAGATTGGGAAAGAATGAAAGAAAGAGAGAGGGAGAGAGAGAGAAAATGAGAGATAGGGAAAGAAAGAAAGAAAGAAAGAAAGGGATAGAGAAAGAATTAAAGAAAGAGTGTGAGAGAGAGAGAAACAAAGGAAGACCGAGAGAGAGAGAGAGAGAGAGAGAGAGAGAGAGAAAGAAAGAGATTGGGAAAGAATGAAAGAAAGAGAGAGGGAGAGAGAGAGAGAAAATGAGAGATAGGGAAAGAAAGAAAGAAAGGGATAGAGAAAGAATGAAAGAAAGAGTGAGAGAGAGAGAGAAACAAAGAAAGACCGGTAGAGAGAGAGAGAGAGAGAGAGAGAGAGAGGGGGGGGGGGAAAAGAGAAGGGAGGGAAAGAATGAAGAAAGAAAAGGAGAGAATGAGAAAAAG
Source organism: Berghia stephanieae (assembly GCF_034508935.2). Taxonomy (NCBI): domain Eukaryota; kingdom Metazoa; phylum Mollusca; class Gastropoda; order Nudibranchia; family Aeolidiidae; genus Berghia; species Berghia stephanieae. The sequence continues at coordinate 42,497,136 of NC_088362.1, forward strand.
AATGGAAAGAAAAAGAAAGAAAGAGGAGAGAGATAGAAAAAAGAAGAGAAAGTAAAAAGAAAGAAGAGAGAGAGAGAGAAAGAGAAAGAAAGAAAGATAGAGAAAGAATGAAAGAGAAAGAGGGAGAGAGAGAGAGAGAGAGAGAGAGAGGATGCTAACTTGCCGCACCTGAACGAAGGGAGTGAGAGTTTTAGAGCCAATGGCGTCTACTCAGCCAATCTGTTACTATTTATAAATCTATTACCGCAACGCCGTAAAAATAGCCACCAGAACCGTCTTTACGGGACTGTAAAAATAGCCCCGAGAACCATCTTTACGGGACTGTAAAAATAGCCCCGAGAACCATCTTTACGGGACTGTAAAAATAGCCACTGCGTTTAAAATTTGACTAGGGAGTTTAATAGAAATTCTAAATGTACCTCACACACTTGAAACCAATGTCATATGAAAGAGCTGGCAACACAGATTACAAAACAGTTTGAATTTTGTTTCTATCTTGATTAGAAATGTAGTTACGGCAGTTCAAAGTCTGAAATTTCAGACCGATTTTTACCCCAAAATTACCATTGCAAAGTTGTGACCGAAATCGCGTGATGTTAATAAAAAATGATTAAAACAGTCAATATCGAGTTCTTATCATATATTGTATACCAAAATGTTCGTCTTATCGAGGACAATGCATTTACATTAATAAAGAGGAAGATAAACATTTCAAATTAACACATTTATTACATAATATGTCGCTAATGTTACATAATCAAAAACTCGGCTAGACGTAAGAAACAATTTGCTCTATCACTTTTGGATTTATCCCCAATATCTCACTGAAACAATTGCAAATAATTACCCTCTTTTAATTAATACATGGAGAGAATAAAAAAAGGTTTGAGAGTATTTAAATGAAAAGATATAAACATGTTGTGTAATGACATAATGAGTTGATTTTTACCTATGGCAATTTAATTGCATATAAATAACATGGTAGATTGAAAAAGTTCAAATAAATTGAAACAGATTCCCTATTATAATTAGAAGGAAAGTTCTGGCTTTTAATACTTTAAAAAATTCTGCTGAACCACTTTGGGTTTATTGCTATTACATCATTTGAACTGACAATTAAAATAATTTTATCCCCCCCCCCCCCTTCTCTCTCAATGTATGGAGGTGTCAAAACTAATAGAACTTCTTACCATAATAATTATTAAGGCTAAGGACTTTAGAATATGGATACAAATGATAAACATATCTAAACATATGGGAAAGAAACTTGATGACTTGATGGCAAAGTAAAATAAAATAAAATTAAAGCAATTGGCATTTTTAAAATATCAATATTATTAATATCGGATTTCATAAAGAGAAGAAATATACGAACTTTTAAAAGAAAAACTATAAAATGCCTATAAATAAAGTTGGAAATTATGTATTCAAAATAAAAACATAGTAAATAATAGTACTGAAAATATTATGGACTAAATTTAACATAATAAATAACTAAATTTAAAATATCGATATGAATATCGATATCGACCGGCAGCCATGATGAGAAGATAATGTAAACAAGGCATTTCGGCGCAGAGTTAAAAGGTGTCTGCGCATCGATATAGAGCCCTGAAATTTGGCATGAATAAAGTTTAGATGTTATTCTAAAAACAAGCGTTTGAATTTTAAAAAGACACGCGGTAAATAAAAAAATAAATGCATTTGAAAATTGCCAAATTTTAACTTCATATAACTTCTGGAATTATTAATGGAATTTTTCTTAATTGGCACCATGTAAAAGGAAATTGAAAGACGAAAATAATGATACCAAAATATCTGCGATATTCCTCTTTATAACGAAGTTATGCATCTTTAATTGAACCCCCCAAAACGCGAAAGGCAATTTCCAGTCACAACTTTCCTATGGGCGAGTTGGGTCAAAATTTGACTGCCACTGCTGCTGCTCACTAAACTGCCTAATTTGACCAAAAAAGTCCCCCCCAAAAAACATCAACAAAAAATAAAACCTCTCTTTCTGTTTTGGAGCCATTCTTCTATCCTTTTCTCCTTTTTTTTGTTTGGCCTTGTTCCTTCCGTTTCTGAGCAGTACTGCAAATAGTGATTTCCTCTATTCGCAGTATCTATCTAGCGAATAATGATTTCATCTATTCATCATGATGATATGATAGTGCTCTAACTCTACCCTATCTCTACTCATCTACTGAGCTGCTGTTGTATTTGGAAACACAGTATGTAATGGTAACCAAATAGCACATACTGTGTTCTTCAATGACACGGTAGCGTGAATATTAGATAGCGTTCTTTTTCGTTATTCGCAGCACATAATATTTTAATTTTCATGATTCTTGTTATTGTTGGCTTTATATAGGACGCGCATTGTTTTACCTGTTTCGTCATTTAATTGTTCGTAGTGTTTTTATGCACCTCCGTTGACGATGTATCTTAACGGATCGTTTTTATACACCTCCGTCACGCATGCGCATCCCACCCAAATTCATCAGCGATATTGTGTTTCTGTATTTGGACATGGCGAAAGTTATATTGTGACATCTGTAGGATGTTTTTGTTAATAAATTTATTAAAAGATAATAATGATTTAAAAAATCGAAATATGAAACTAGAAAATAGAAGTTGCATTGAAGGTAAAATAATTTTTCAGAAAGACCTTATTAAATGTAATGAACAGTCAGGTGGCTCCGTAGCGCAGTGGACAAGCTGTCAGACTCTAACCTTGAAAGTACCGGGTTCGATTCCCATTTTTAGTCTTTTTTTTTTTTTTAAATTTACTTTATTTTTGTTTGATTTTTTTCTTTCTTAAAAAAAAAAACAAAAAAACTTTTAATCATGTTTTTAAAAAACTTCGATTTTAGTTTTCTAAAATTATTTATTTATTTGAGATCAGTATTTGTGTGCCATGTTTCTTTTTACTTTTGATTTTTTAAATTATTGTTATTATTCTTTAATTTATTATCATTGTATAAACGTACATCGGTAATCACTAAGCAGCGTGTTAAACTACAATCTAAAACAATTTAAACCTCATGGACGTATGCAGCAACATTTTCATTAATTTACCATCACCGCCAACGAGGTGCATAAAAACGCTGCGTTTTTGTACACTTCCAATGGAGGTGCATAAAAACGCCACCTTAATTGTTGTCATTTTATGCCATTGTCATGGCACTTTGAGCTCCTGGAGAAAAGGCACAATATAAATAGATATTATTTATATTATTATTAGTATGCAAGTAAGACTAATCGGTCTATAGTTACTAGCATCAGATAGCAAATATATAAGTCATAGATGAACTACTCAACTTCTTCCTCAAAGTTAGTCTAAGTCTAAGTGAAGGACTCGATTTGAGATGAAGACAATCAAGACTTGCACACTCTACCAGGGATTGAGTGAATAGTTTTATGATTATTTATGAGCATTTGTAAGCAACATCTTAAAAGCAAGGACCTGGATTCAATCGTAAAGTTCCAGGAGCCAAAGATTTTGTTTATCGATCTTTGCTTTACTTTCTTCTAATTTAATAAACAAAGTTTTTAACTTATCTTCTCAATTAGGAGCCAAAGATTTTGTTTATCGATCTGTGCTTTACTTTCTTCTAATTTAATAAACAAAGTTTTTAACATATCTTCTCAATTATTTTCACTTGTCACTTCAGAGATCTGCAGAAAATGGAATCCGATGTGATGAGAGTTGTTCCAGATGAACTGAAACGATTGGTTCGTCTTATTGTCAGAGGCTTCTACGCCGTTGAGCACAGTGTCATTATTGATATGCTTGTGCGCCATCCATGTGTCAAAGAAGATGATTTGGCAGATCTATTGAAATTTGAAAAGAAACATTTGAGGTATCTCCCCTTAATCACAATTTATATAATTATAATGGCATATATTACGTATTTAAAAGAAAAAGGAAGGGAACGATAATCATTATTTCCTATAAAGCTGTCCTGAAGTTGACCGTATCAATGAAATATTATTATTAGAACTAGAAAAGTGACCTGGGTTTGATAAAATTAAAAAGTAATTCTTCTGAGCCATAAACCCTATTGATTCATAAATTGAGCTCTTATATAGCGCGGTATCACTAAACGTGCTCAAAGCGCTTTTCAAGGGGCCCCACCAACAACACCATGTAACATGTAGAATGAGACATGGTGCCTGTTAGGCGATGTTATATTTTTTTTTTCACTGTTGACGGCCAGGTACTCATTTTACACCTGAGTACGGTGAGAGAATGCGAGTAAAGAGTCTTTTCCCAGGACTCAACTATGCGCCGAGTGAGGCTCGAACTCAGGACCTTCCGATCCGAAAGCGAGTGTCATACCACTTGACCACATAGCCGCATGATTCGTAGATATATTATCCCAATTTCTATACCGTTAAACAGACCCAGTTACCCTGTCACTGCTGGGTGGACAGCTTGGTTGGCTTGTGAATCAAGTCTTTATTTATTTATATTTAGTTTTTGAAAATACAATTTGGCTTCAGATCATTATGATTTATATTACCGACAGTTTTGACTAATCTCTTGCAGATCTGTTCTAAATGCATTGAAGACAGATAAATTTCTGAAAAGTCGAATGAGAGTTGAGACAGACCAGGATGGAAAGACGACAAAACACAATTTTTATTACATTAATTACAGGTCAGTGTATGTTAAAAGTAAAATTTACTATATATGCATATGGACTTTCTTTTTTTTTTTTAATTTTCTTTCTTTCGTACTTTCTGTTTGTCTTTCTTTACTTCTTTCTTTCCATCTGCTTGTCTTTCTTTCTTTCTTTCTTTCATTCTATCTATCTTTTTTTTTTTCTTAAGAGATGCCAATTCCAGTTTTATTATTTTATTTTCATAAGGTTTTACCCATGACTGATTTTTTTTCCCTTGAATATTTTCCTTAATGATTTGTGCGGCTATGTGGTCTAGTGGTATGAGACTCGCTTTTGGATCGGAAGGTCCTGGGTTCGAGCCCTGCGCCCGGCGCATAGTTGAGTCCTTGGAGAAGGCTCTTTACTCACATTCTCTCACCGTACTCTGGTGTAAAATGAGTACCTGGCCGTTAACAGCGTTGTCTGTGTCCGAAAAATTGTAATATCGCCTATCGTTAAATGTTGCTTGTAAAGTGCTTTGAGCACATTTAGTGGATATTGCGCTATATAAAGCTCAATTATTATTATTTTAAAAAAATGCCAAATCTGAAGTTTTAAAATGTTTTTAGCAGATATCTATTGGATTTCATCACAAACACTTTGAAGTCTGATGTCTCAATGCTTGAATACATCAAGTATGGAATGATCACTAATGTTGGAATAAAATTGTAAATCTGAATGTTTAAAATGAAAATAACGAAAATATTTCAGAAAAGAAGATTCTATAGATGTATGCGTATGGCTTTGGAGAGGGGTGTGTGGGGGAGATCCTTATTTTAAAATAAAACTTGTATTTAAAAATTTTTATTATTAAAAAAAACAAACTATTTGATATTTGTGTGTGTGTGAGTGTGTGTGTGTGTGTGTGTGTGTGTGTGAGTGTGTGAGTGTGTGTGTGTGTGTGTGAGTGTGTGTGAGTGTGTGTGTGTTAGTGTGTGTGTGTGAGTGTGTGTGTGTGTGTGTGTGAGTGTGTGTGTGTGTGTGTGAGTGTGTGTGTGTGTGTGTGAGTATGTGTTCTTGTATGGCATTACTTATGGGGACCAATACCTGGTTACACACCAACGTTCTGAGGACCCCTTGTCATTGTGGGGCCTTACACTCGGGTCCCCATAATGGTATTGGTTTAAAACCATCATTTTGACGCCCTGAACCATTTCACCAAATTTCATCGAAGTCCCCATAATGACGTTTTACTTGAAACGTGTGTGTGGATTTTACACAATTTACGGTGTGTGAAAATATTGAATTGCGTTGGTGTGCGTCTTGTACCGCTCTTCTGAAAAAGAGTTTGAAACGGTAGACGCCAACCGGAAGTTTTTGTCTGCAATGGCTGTGCTCGGCTGACACTGTACTGACAGGCGAAGATGTGGACTTTTCAACGTAAAAAAGGGGTAAGAAATATTTTTTTCCCACTTTTAATTAGTTATTGATATGGATAAAAAGCAAGTCTAGTTTTAATTGTTCGGGATCGGATCTCTTAAAATTATTTTTTGGATTCTTACTCTTACCAATCTAACTAAACAAATCACTAAATTACGACTTCATCAGCCTAGAGTTAGAGCTCTGCGCTATGGCTATGCTATCGGCATCGGCGATTGTTAAGATTTCCGCGTTAAATTCTTAGCAATGAGGGCTGCCTTCTCTTATTATTATTTTTAGAGTTTAAATTCAGGTAATAGTAATATCGCAGTGTTGCGGTTCCCAGTCAATTCACAATGTTCTTGGGTCGATATTTCTCTCCCCACATCAGTGCAGTGAGCAGTGCTACCGGACTTTGAACTTGACAAAAAAAAATAATTCAAAATTAATCAAGACCAAGACATACGTCATTGGAAAGGTATTGCAACACAAGAACAGTGATACCACTTAAATTCCATGCTGTAGAAATAAAGTTAGTACAAAAACAAAATCTGGTACCTATCTTAAATTTCTCGAAATTCGATTTACATTAACATCAATATCAGTTTCAGTATCACTAAAAAAATCGTGTGCATTCTCCACTTTTATCTATTTCCGTCACATTGTAATGAAATATAGGAAAGAATGAATGGCGTCAGGGGTATGCATGCTTGCTGCAGGGATGGTCTGATTTCTGATGCCGGATGAAATTGGGACATGACATTTATGATACATCATCGAATAAGATTTTTAAGTTTAGTGTCATGATGTTAATAATTAATAAAAAGGGACAAGCTTTATAATTGACCTCAGTTATCAATTGAAATATTCCTGTTTCATCCTCAATGCTATTATTCAATCACTTACAATTTATACAAAACATACACCAATGGACTACTGATTGCAAACTAAATACAATGACACAAACACATGCAGCTAGGCGTAGAAACTTGACAGGCCAATCAGCGCTGATCGCAATATTTGATCGTTGCTGATTGGCTGCTTAATTTCTGTGTGACGTCATGGGATGCCATGGAATCCCCACCGACAGAGGCAATGCTAATTCACAGACATATTATGGGGTACCCCATTCACCCGGCGCCTCTCACTCGTGGCACATGAAGGCAGTTGAGTGAGATGTGTAGTGTAATGACCTTAGCGAAACCTATGTGTGCTATGGTAATGACTAATGACGTGTGTAATGACATGTAATGGTTTCCTGCCATATAGGACAAATTGGCGATTTTAATGCCAAGTTTCACAATTCTGATATGTAAAAAAAAATCTTCACGCACAATTAATTTGGTCGGATTTAATATCACTCTTGTGTTGCAATTTTCGCAATTTCATTGTCAAATGATGAAAACTTGGTGATTTGAGGGGGGGGGGGATGCGGGGGTTGACAGCGATTTTAGAGAAGATCCATTTCGCGATGCGAAGGCGTGCCCAGGTAGCATCGCAAATGCTGCTTTTTATAGCTGCTGTTTGCGCCATTTTCACATAAAGAGTAGCAGTTGTGATACGACTAAGCCGTTAAATAGCACATGAGTTGCATCGCAACTATAATTTTTATACAGCTGCCATTTTTGGAATTTTCACTAAAAAGGCAGTAGTTGTGATGCTTAGTTGCGACAGTCATATCGTTCTTGCGGCTGTTTTCAACGCTGATTTTTTCACACCATTTCACTAAAAAGCAGGAGTGAATCGCACCGCAACAATTACTTGCACACAGCTGCCATTTTTGAATTTTCAATAAAAGCGCAGCAGTTATGATACTTAGTCGCGAGTGAGTCACATCGTTCCTGCAGTTGTTTTCAAAGCTGCTTTTTTCACACCATTTCCCAATAAAGCAGGAGTTGCTTTACAATTACGCCATCGGATCGCAACAATCTCTCCTTTTATAGCTGCTATTTTTACTATTTTCATATACAGCAAAAAAAAAAGCGTGTCGGGAGAATGACTATAGTCAGATGCGGTTATGTGAAATTAAAGCCGTAAAAGGAAGCCGTTGTCAAAAAAAATCACAACTGCTGCGCTTTTATTGAAAATTCCAAAAATGGCAGCTGTATAAAAAGTAATAGTTGTGTTGCGACTCACTCCTGCTTCTTTATGAAATGGTGTGAAAAAGCAGTTTTGAAAACAGCCGCAAGAACGATACGATTCAGTCGCAACTAAGCGTCACAACTGCTGCCTTTTAATGAAAATTCCAAAAATGGCAGCTGTATAAAATAATAGTTGCGGTGCGACTCAGGTGAAGAAGTATACACAAACTCCTAGTATAAAACGAAAAGCAAGAGGCGACAAACAAAAAAAATACGGGAACTTTGGGTTTCAATAATCCAACTTGGCATCCATATCTATCAGGCCCCGTTTTGAAAAGAAAACGAAAAAAGTCATGCACACACACACACAAACTACACACGATGCCGAATGAAATCCCCAGTCTGAAAGGACACGCTCGAAATCTTGGACACGCTGGTCGCGAACTTGACATTTCCAGCAGCCAAGGAAATCCCCCATGACGTCAGACTTGTGATCGGCGCTGACTGGCCTGTCAAGTTTCTAAGCCTAGCTGCATGTGACACAAACATCGTGAAAATCCATATTTATAAATAAGAAAGAAAGAAGAAGCTATCAAAAAATAAAAAATAAGGTCACAGCCACAGGCCCTATTTCAGGTGCCCATTTTTGAGTCATGCAGGTATCAAAGTACCTTCTAAAACATGCCTTTACTTGTTGCAAACCCTAATATCAAAAGAAAAAAAAATTAACAATTCCTATGCAGTCTGCAGTAGGCTGGGTAGCCTACACTAAGACTAAGACACTGACAGTTCTTGGCTACGTAGACTTTGAATCATTTATGATTCATCTGCTGATCTATGTGTTTTTAATTTCTTCTGGTTACTTAGTTGGTTTACTTATTTGTAATTGCCACTGTTGTAATTGACGAGGGATGAGTTTTTAAAATGCAAGCCTCCAAATTGGAGTATAATAAATGTTTTTTACATGGCTAAAGTCAACCACTCACTACATTTTTTTTTCTTTGATAAAAGTTTATGTATTTGTATTGTTTCTTTTTTTCAGAAACCGTTGAAAACTGCAAATGAAGTTTTTTCTTTACTTTCCGATTCTGGGATGATAAAGAAAGCAAAAGACAAGACTGAGGTAACTACATTGTTAATGATATGAAGGTTACATAGTTTTCTAGTCATTGATTAATTAATAATTATCTATTCAAAGACCTGCTTTGTTTGATTCATGGAATATGTATTATGACCGAAGCCTTTTCTAATTGGCTGAGATGACTCGGCTAGGTTTATGCTTTAGTTTAAAACAAGATCCTTTTTTGCTCTGAGTTGTCGTTCTTAAGTATGCTCATAGTTTAATGCTATTATCTGTCATCTGCATATTTTGCGGCCGCAAATTCCGGGCCCTTCCGCAAATTTCACAAAATTGGCAAAGTTTGGCAAATTTTCCGATTTTTGACATTTTTTTTCTTCTGAAAAAACGTTTTCTTGTGATTTCTTTTTCACTTTTAGCTGGAATTAATGATATTATTTGTCAGGATATAACGGGCAATAGATTTCATTTGAAACACCATTTTATCTAAAAGTAAAGTTGGAAAAAATTGGAAACCATTTAATTTTCATACATTTTTTCAAGGATTATGGGGAGTTTAGGGGTTAAATATCATATCACGTCTAACTCTGCCCCGCAATTTTTTGGCAAATTTTGGCACTTTTGGCACATTTTGACGTTATTTTTGGCAAATTTTAGGCTCCTATTTAGCAAAAAATGCAGATGATAGTATTATGTTTGTGTAACAATGTACCTTTTTTTTTGGTTGACTGTCAGTCTGGGTAGAGCCATTTGAGAGATGCCAGATTGGAATGCACATATATATAGCTGCATAAGTCTACTTCTAATCCTCTATTCTAATATATTTTCTGTTCCAGAATCAGAGATGTGCGAACTTAAGGCCTCCTCGTCGTGGTGGACAAATTCCTGAAGAAATAGGCAGTAATTGCAGTAAGTTTGATTTTATCATTTTCATTTTGCTTTTCTAACCACTCAAACCAAAAGGAATATTATTACCTCTTGAATGCTTGTCAACTTTTACATGGCATTCAAATGCTCAATTGAGGGTCCCTTGAGATCAGTTGATAGAGTTGTGGCCTATCACACAGATATCCCGGGTTTGATTCCAGGTTCAGGCAAAAAAGACATTAGAATTTTTTCCAATCCCCCTACCTATCCAGCAGAAAGTGGGTAGCTGGATATCATTAGACCTATTGGAAATGGGTGTAAAGTACTTTTCAAAAGACCAGTGTCCTATCCAAAGCGTAACAAGAAATTGCTACTAGTCAGCTCCGAGCTACAGGGTTAGGCTCTGGTCTTATTGGCATGAAGTCCTTTAAGGAGTTACGTATTTGAATGCCTGTTTACTCACATTAAAGATAAGAAAAAGAAAGTAAGTCATTACAGGCCTAATAGTAGCTCATTTTGGTTTCTAATAATGTGTATTACTATTACATTTCATATAGTCTATCACTAACAACTTTCCATCGGTTCTTAATTAACTTTGGACAATCCAGCTGGGTTGTCATAGAGTGAGCCAAAAATATCTTATTTTCCCCTCATTAATGAGAAAGTTCACTGCCAGGCCAAACAACCAGCAGTGCTCTGCAACAAAGATGAAAAATTATTGTTGATAATCTTATCATAGAAATCATATCCTTTCTTTTAGATACTGCATTTTGAAATGAAATAATCTTTTTATCTCTCTCTTTTTCTCTTTCTCTCTCTCTTCCTCTGCCTCTCACAATATTGAGTTTAGAATGATGGCATTGCTCTTTCATTTAGTCTGTAACATAAATGAAGATGGTGGGGGTCAGTTATAGAAAAGAGTTTTGATTATTGTACTTTCATCTCCTTGATTTAATTCTCTAACCAAGTTAGTTTTCAAAGACATAACCAGACTATATGGTTAGAGAATTACATCTACAATATATCTGATGTTTGCTTCTCTGGAGTAAAGAGAAACTTCATTTCAATTTTGCACACATGTTTTGATATATACTTTTCATGGTCATTTCAGAAAAGGACAGTGAAGACGAATATGTCCCCGAAGGCCCAAGAGAGAGTGCTTCTAGCTGAAAAACAGACAGCGATCCAGAGGATACTGATGACAAAGGTAAATAACCTGTGATGAGGTGTTTTTAGTGAAATAGAAAAGATACAAATACAATGCCGAATTAATTCTGTCTTCAGAAGAAATATGCGATACATCATGTTCCGTTTTAAAAATGTTGCTGTTTGGGGAATAGTGAATGACGCATTGGACAATTAACTAAAATATCACAAATTTGAGTATCAATTTGTTTACAGTGGAAGTCGCATTCAACGAGGTCTTTGGGACAGGGCCCCTGACCTCGTTGAATGCGACCTCTTGTTGAATGCGACTTTGTCCTAAACAAGGAATATAAATAATGAATCAGTATGAAAAAGTTAGATTTATGATTTAGCTTCCTTGACGAGCACATTACGGCACCGGGATTCTTCTGGGGTTGTTTCTTTTCATTTTAAAATTTTATTTATTTACATATTTAAAAAAAAAAAAATTTTGCATTTCAATGCATGTATTTTATTAATAAGATTAGCCCTTGTCCTTTATTCATACAAAACTGAGACCATCACAATTAACACTAAGTCTGTGTGATGAAATCTTAGCTGCGCATGACCTAACCATGGCACTACACGTCACATGTCTGCTGCCAGCATCTCCTCATTCATCGAAGTAAATACACCTACCCATCCTCTCCTCGCCTCACAATTTCTACCAACCCACTCCATAGAGGGACTACATGTTGTCTATGACCGACTCACCTCTTGCCTTACACATAGGAATACCTACCAGATAAAATTCTACACGACACACGGCTGAGTAGCATCGTACTACTGTAAACCACGCACTACACATTGGACAACATGAGACGTTCGTTTTGTGGAGGCAAGCAAACAGTGACGTTCAAATGAAAGTTGTGCCACTCTGTGGGTAGCATTGCTCTGGCCTGAAGCCAATGGTCTGGCCTAAATGACCTCGTTGAATGCGACTTTAGGAGCTAGGATGCTCGTTGGATGCGTTTTTATTTACTAAGAAAATATAGGGCTGGGAATCGGGGATTTCTGAATCCCTCGTTGAATCCGACTTCTCGTTGAATGCGACCTCGTTGAATCCGGTGCCCACTGTATTGAGTTAGAAGAATCTTGTACATTATGTTAGATAATTGATATCTTTTTTGTGTTAAAAATGTCTTAAAAACCTGAAAATTAAACCCAACAAACTGTTTTGAAGATACAAGCAAGCATCATTCCCTCTTACAATCTTATTTCAGAAATGGACAGTGAAGACGAATATGTCCCTGAAAGCTCAGGAGAGAGTTCTTCTAGCTGCAAAACAGACAGCGATCCTGAGGATGCTGATGACAAAGGTAAATAAGAACCTGTGATGCTTTAGATTTAAAATCCAAATACAATAAGCAGGAATATACTCTAATTTACCCATAATAGTACGTACTTTGATCCCTTGAAACCTGTTTGTAACTCATTTTATACTGTGACAACACTGGTGCAATCCCACATGTCACACAGATGTATGGCCTTGAGCATTAGTTGTATTGCATGGTTATTACCAAATTGTTTTATGAAGAGAAGAATGATTTTTTTTTAATGCCTTGAGATAGTCTACTATTCTATCCAAATGAGTCAGTTGTAACCAGTCATGTTAACCTACAAAATTGAGACAGCACTTTTTTTTGGTGAAATATTTCACCCCGAGAAGGGGAAATGATTTTTTGGTTTTCCGTGAACCATATGTCGTTGTAAGAGCAGCGGCAGTGTGTGCAAATAACCTCTCCCAAGGTTCAATTGCAGTGCCAAAAGTGGGACTCGAAAACAGATCTCCCATATCACAGTGCAATGGCTTATCCGCTCGGCTATTGCGACACACTTGGGGTCTACATGGTATGCATAAGTACTTTGAATTGCACAACAGCAAGTGAAGTCATGTTTTTTATTTTTGCATTTTCAGACCCCAATGAACACCAAAGAAGTCCTACAACTGCAAGTCTAGTTTGTGTTGCAGAGAGTGAGGTAGAAAGTGGTAGCGAGTCTGTCATCATCCCTCTCCCACAGCTCGATGATCAGGAGGCTGACCTTCCACAGAAAGCAGATGACATGACTGTGCAGAAAATGGTGCCAGGAGGATCGGGGGGTAAAAGAAAATGGGACAAACGACATTCTTGTTTGTATTGTGGTAGACTTTATGCTAAAATGGCTAGGCATTTAGAAAGTGTACATAGTGGGGAAATTGAAGTGGCAAAAGCTTTAGCCCATAAAGTAGGTACCAAGGACAGAAAGAGGGAATTGCAGTTATTGCTTCATCGTGGGGATTTTAAACACAACAAAACAGTGATAGATGCAAAAAAAGGTTTTTTGATTCCGGCTAGAAGGCAACCAATAACTGACAACTTAGAGGCTTTTACAACCTGTGAAAAATGTTTTGGACTTTTTCTAAGGAAGGATTTATGGCGTCACAAGAAAAAATGTGCTGCCTTCAATAATGAAACCAAAAGCTCAAAGAAAAATACAAATTTTCTTTTACTTTCAAGTAAACAGGAAGACGATAATAGTGATTTTGAAGAAAAGATTTTAAACACAATGAGTTCCGATAGGATCTCCCTCCTTTGTCGCCATGACAGTGTCATTTTGCAGTATGGGAAAAATCTTTTTTCTAAATTTTTAGACCAGCCACATCAATACCAGTACATAAAACAAAAAATGAGAGAAATTGGCCGTTTTTTGAATGAAATGAAAAACGAATGTGAAATTGAAAATATTACACAGTGCATTGACCCCCTGTTATTTTCAACTGTTGTCAAAGTTGTCAAAGTTTTAGCAAAGTACAATTGCATCACTGGAATTTATGAAATACCTTCACTTGCTTTAAAGTTAGGCCATTCCTTAAAAGCCTGTGCAGACATTTTGAAATCAGAGGCTTTGCAATCAGGAGATACTCTATTAGAGAAACAGGCTGAAGCATTTACCAAACTTTATTCTTCTGACTGGTCACATCAAATATCATCGAGAGCTCTGCACACTCTTCACAAAAGAAGATTTAACACAGCAAGAAGACTACCTTTAGCAAAAGATGTGCAGCTTTTATATTGTTTCATTAAATCCAAGTTAACAGATGCAATAACACAATTGCGTGAACACCCAAACCCAAATACGTGGAGAAATTTAGCTGAGATTGCTCTAGCACAGGTGGTTCTTTTTAACAGACGAAGAGGCGGTGAGATGCAGAGAATGAAAATTGAAAACTATCAGAATGGATTGGCTTCAGGAAAATCTCTACAAGGGGAAATCCTGCAGAGTTTGAGTAAGTTTGAAAGAAACTTAGCCAAACAACTCGAAAGGGTAGAAATTAGAGGAAAGCGAGGGAGACGAGTGCCAGTTCTTCTACCCAAATCTCACAAGGATAGTATTGACTTGCTCCTCGATTTCAGACAATCCAGTGGGCTTGCTAACAATAACCCATATGTTTTTGGTGCTATCGGTGAAGGTGAAAATGTACTTAGAACTTCAGATGTTCTCAGGAAATTTGCCACTGCATGTGGAGCAGATCAGCCAGACTTATTGACATCTACAGCACTTAGAAAACATATTGGAACAATATGTCAGCTGCTTGATTTGAAGGAGAATGAACTGGAAGCATTGGCTGCCTTCATGGGGCATGACAAGTCTGTTCATAAAGAATACTATCGTCTTCCAGAGGACACGATGCAACTTGCTAAAGTTAGTAAGATTCTCTTGCAACTGGAGAAAGGAAAAATTGACAAGTGTAAGGGAAAGAATCTAGACGAGCTGGAATTTGCTGAAGACGAAGCAATTGATGGAGAGGAATTAAGTGCTGATGAGGATGACCTTGACGACTGCGTTCAAGGCGGTGACACAGGATGTAGCAGCATGACCCCTGATAGTACGACGATAATGCCATACACTGAAAACTGTTAGGAGGCTGATACTGTTAGAGAATCTCATAAATCAAAGAAAATCACAAACAGAGTAGTGAATAAAGAAAGGAAAGGGTGGTCTGAGGAAGAAAGAAAAGCTGTTGAAAAGGAATTAGGGAATTTTTTCTTTTTAGAAAGATTGCCTGGCAAAGCAAACATTGAAAATGCTATGAGAAATTCTCCAATCTTAGCAAACAGACCCTGGAGACAAATCAAATATTACATAAAAAATGTTCAAACTAGAAAAAAGAAATTTGTATAGAAATTTGTTCCCTATGTTATTGTATGTACGGTAGTACATAAACTAAGCATTATCTTGTTGTCGCCTTGATGTACAGACATTTGTTGTTAATTCAATTAATTGGTACCTTATGCAATTTGTGATCAGTACTTTTTCCTCCGACCTCCTCTCTCTCTCGTTCTCTTTTCTTTCTCGCTCTCTCTCTCTTTATAAAAATTTCAATACTATGTTGTTTTTGACATCAACTTAAAATCAATATGAAAACATGAACATATTTTTTTTTCAATAATGATACTGATAATAATATGTCCAATTACAGGACAATTTGTTGTTGATGATAATAATGTTATCTCTGACCATTATATTGTGGAAAATGTCAAAACCAGATGAACACAAAAGTATTCAAAATTACTTTTTATTTTGTCTCGTTATACTCGTATCAATGAACTGAAAGTGATTTTAGCCAAATAGTCCTTAAACCAAAACAATTTGCAGAATAGTTATCAAAATCATTTCTGTTAATTAGACCAACATTCCTATTTTGACATTTGTTAACTTGTATAAAGTGATGTTTTGTGATTCTATCTTTTTCCACGTCATTATCTTTGCTTATTAGACGAGTTAAGATCTAGGCTTAATCAAACTATTGAGAAGTCACATTTTCATTCCCCGTTCTGGCATACCATTTTATTCAATAAAACATTAGATGCATTGACTTGCTAAAATGGAGTCAATTTTACCAATTGTTTAATAATGATTAATGTGTTTGTAAAAATACGCCCTGGTGCGCTAGCAAATTACCTATCTGTTCCTTTGGTTTTCAGGGTCTCACCTCAGATGTTTTTGCTTGCGTTCTTGAACACACAATTCAAACCACTGTTAGTTTATTAAGTTTTGTTTTTTCCGCCACATATATCATCATTATGTATAAAAATTGTTTATGCTTCTTTATCGTCAAGAATGGACTATTTCTTGTTGTATTTTCGTTATATGGGTTCGAGCATCTCAAACGGTAGAGCACTGTCTATTCATTAGGACCCGAATTTAGCTTCAATGAGAGCTGTCTTTGTTTCTGACCTCTCTATCCAGAAAAAAATGGGTACCATCGTTGAATACTAAGACACGTCCAGAAAAGTTATGTGGCATAGACTAGCAGCATCCCATCAATAATGCAAAAAGTAATTTTTGTCATCCCTTCTTACACCTCAGAGAGCAAGATGTATACTCTTACTAATTTTTGAGTCTTCCTGCTCTCATAGGACTTTCGTTTGAAATTAATTAAGATTGGAATTCAATATTTCCCTCAGTTATAGTATGGCTCTTTTCACTCTTTTCTGATAATTATCATGGTATATACAGTGGGAACTCCCAATAACGACATCGCTTGGGACTGGAAGATTATGTCTTTATTGGGAGTATGTCGCTATCCAGAGTTTTTATTTTCACTACGAACATAATTTAAGTATAAGATTAGGGACTAGAGATTTGTGTCGTTATCCAGAGAATGTCGTTATTGGGAGTTTCCACTGTATTTAATAAGATAATTTTAAAATTTCCCCAGAATCAACTTCAAATCTTTATTAATCATTATTTGGCATTATTATTTGGCTATGATTATGAATAAACAAACCTCATTTAAAATCAACATATTTTTTCCGTCTTGATGATTTGACTGGATTCCACTGAACACCCTTTATACTCCTTATGATTATATGTCAATGTTCAGAACCCTACCCTTGGCATTGAGGGAGAACTTTCACTTGGTCAGTTCTACATGATTCGAATGTGTACAAGATAGATTGTTATCTGACATCAGGATCCATATGGTAGTTTAGTTGGTAGATACCTGGCCTGTAGTGTCATCATTTCAAAGCCTCATGAAGACAGAATTGTTCTGATATCATCTACTGAGCAGTGAATGTTTGGTTGCATTTCATTCTGATACAGACATAGTGACTAGAAAAATGATATGCCAATAGTAATGCAAGTCGGGTACAGCCTAAGGTTAGGAACATTTTTGTTTGGAGTATCCCGATCTATCTTAATGTCCTATTTCTTCTTTTGTTTTTACATTCTTTTCCGTATAGATGGGCATCTAATTCTCAAGGTCCTTAGAAGTAATGTCTACTGTAGACACACATCAAAGGTTCCTGCTAGTAATGGCCACATTTTAAACTCCCAAAGGTCCCTAGAAGTAATGTCTACTGTAGACACACATCAAAGGTCCCTGCAAGTAATGGCCACAGTTTAAACTCTCAAAGGTCCTTAGAAGTAATGTCTACTGTAGACACATCAAAGGTCCCTGCAAGTAATGGCCACAGTTTACACAGGTCCTTGCAATAAATGTGCACAGTTTACACACCAAGTGAGTCCCCACTAGTAATGCCCTGTCTCATCAAGTCCTCACAATGACTACACAATGTCCCTACAATGATGGTGTAAAGTGAGGCCCAAACATACTCTAGTCAAACCTTTGTTATTTGACGTATTCTAAAAAACGACACCTGCCATCATAGACGGCTGTTTTGTCCACCAATACAACGTATTGTATGTTTCCTAAACCCACTGGAAATAGAGGTACCCACAAGTCATGTGTGAAATTATGGTCCTGACAAGTCATGCCATACAAGTATATGTGTGTGTGTGTGAGTGTGTGTGTGTGTGTGTGTGTTAAGGTTGGTATCTCTGTATGGTGGCTCTGAAGGACTACATTTTTTAAACAAAAAGGCCGACAGTATTTTTCATTTTCCAACTTCTACGAGGGCTCTTTCATAATTAACCGAAAAATGCCTGTAAAATCCGCGTTTTTTATGCTATCAACAAAATTCTTGCACGTGTTCATACCTTGACTCGTCCTTCATTTCTCTACGTAACAGCCAAGTCTGTCGACACACTTCTGCCAACACCGCACCATGGAATAGATACCCTCTCGGAAGAAATTTCCATCAAGGTTTTGTAGCCATTTCCGCACATGGTCAACAAGCTCTTCATCGACATCAAAGCGCTTTCCTGCCAGCTCACGTTTCAGTGGCCCAAAGAGGTGATAATCAGATGGTGCGAGGTCTGGACTGTGTGGTGGGTGTGGCAAAATCTCCCATCCATATTTCTCTAGCCAACCTTGCGTCACTCGTGCTGTGTGGGGTGTAGCGTTGTCGTGTTGCAAAATGACCCCGTTGATCAACTGCCCTGGGCGCTTTCTGTGAATGGCCTCCCTAAGCTTGTCAAGAGTTTGGCAGTACCTTGCAGCATTGATTGTTTCTCCAGGTTGTAAGGTTTCGAACAGAATAACACCACAACTGTCCCAGAAAACAGTTCCCATTATTTTCTTTGCTGACCGCATGACTTTGAATTTCTTCGCGACAGGTGAGGATGGATATTTCCATGTCATCGAATCTTGCTTTGTTTCTGGGGTGCAATGGTGCAACCAAGTCTCATCACAGGTGACTATGCTGTCAAGATAAGTCACATCGTACCCTAGAAAGTCTCCGCCGGCAGTATGCCCGTGAACCCTGCGTGAGCTCTTGCTTCTTCTCAAAAGTTCCCTGCGGATGTCCAATCTTTGTTCTTTATGATTGTCTGTCAATTGCTTAGGAACCCATCTTGCGCTGACTTTTCTGTAGCCAAGTTCATCAAATACAATTCTATGGGCAGAAGTTTCCGAAATTTCAAGACTGCTTGCGATTTCATGAAGTTTCAACCTCCTGTCTTGACGAATAAGCTCATCAACTCGCTTCACATTGTCTTCTGACGTCGCAGTTATTGAACTCCCTCTCCCTTCCCTGTCTGTCAAGTCGGAATGGCCGCCTTCAAACAAATTACACCAGTGATAGACTTGTGTACGGCTTATAACATGCTCACCATATACACTCTGAAGTTCTTTATGAATTTCGGTAGGATTCAGACTTTTGGCGTTCAAAAAATGTATGACAGCTCTGATGTCCTCCTTTGACCAAGTTTCAAGGTGGGCCGCCATCTTTAAAATCGTCTAGAAATTCATTGTGCAAAATGATGCACTTCATAATTTCTGGGAATATCCGTAAGGAAATAAGGAATATCATGTCGTTTACAGAATTAAAAAATCTCCACTGGTTGCTGAGCAATGGGCATTTTTCGGTTATTTCTGAAAGAGCCTTCGTACTAATCCGATGAATATATATCATGGATTTTCAAGATATTCCTCACTCTTTTGATCAACCACACACGTCACAATTGACACAGATGCTACATTTTGTTTTAATAGTGCTTACAATCCATCTGTATCGTTTGAAATAAAAATTTAAGTTCCATGTGTTGGGGACAAAAATTAATGATTGCAAGCTGAATACACATGTGCATATTTTATCCAAATTTCACAGTCAATTTTATTTTGTTCTATTTTAGTCTTTTTGTCAATGTTGTGAAGTACAAGTTAGATAACATGAGAAGAAGGATAGAGATGGATGAGCGTGACAACACCAGTCGGTCATCTTTCAAATGTCCAACTTGTGGGAAAACTTATACAGACTTTGAAGTGGGTCATCTCCTGGATCCATCCACTGGGGAACTTATATGCACCATTTGTTATGCAAAGGTTCGGAATTTTATTTTATTATTTTTATTAGGGCTTAGTTGGCTAGTGTGGATAGCCATTGGTAGGTCTTATCTCTCTATGTAATCTCTTCAACTTTTCCTCTTCCTATGTGACTTTCTGTCCTTGTCCTGGATTGAGATGAATCAGTTTTGCCCAGACCATAGTTGTAGTCCTTTCCCATGAGGGAAGCAGTCAGATGTGCTTATATATGTTTGTTTATTTGTTTTTTTCTGTCAGAGCTCATATTTTCTTCCCTGTAAATAATCTCTTCGAATAATTGTGTATTAGTATTTGAAGCAATTTGATTGAGTACCTTTTTGATGGGGATCCAATGTCTGCATCTGTGTAAAACTTTGATTAACAGGGTAGATTGTGAGGATCTTCTTTTGAAAAATCATTCCCCCTCTTTATTTGTTCTAAAGTATATGAAAGTGACTTAAGAATACTGCATTCTTGGTGAAAGCAATTGGATATGATGTGGGAAAAAAGCAAAATAATTCCATTTTTTTAAAGGATTAACAAACCTGTCGCTTATACAGATTTAATTTTATTGGTAATTACAAATTTTATTTTATTTTTAGCAAAATTTGGATTTTTGTCTCTCCCACATCACATTTTTAAAACAAAGTTTCACAGAAATATTTGTAAAAATATTGCTTTTACTTTTAGACAGAAACGTGATAAAATACTGTTCATCACTTCTATATCAATTTAAAGTGACAAGTTATGGAGATAAGGCTGGAAATCATGCTTTTTTTAAAGCCCATATATAATGTTTTTTCTTGAATTTCCAATTATTTTGACAACAAAGTACATATTTATTTTTTTTTTCAGCTGCAGGCCTGGAATAAAGTAACCCATTTTATATTCTTGTCCATATCTTGGTGTAGGTGGAAGAAGATGAAAGCTCCATTCCCAAAGAAGATGCTAGAACGTTGTTAGCAAGATTTAATGAACAAATCCAACCCATTTATGACCTTCTAAGAGTTTGTGAGAATGTGAAGCTAGCTCCAGATTTATTGGAACCGGAGCCAACAGATCTACGCAACATAATCAAGTATGTTTTGTTTTTTAAATATTTGGTTGAATAATTTTAAAGAGTTTTGTTCTCTTTGTGAGAAGAGTTTTCCCTCATTTATGGGTTTCTTGCAAAATAATTGAGACCTAACTCTTGTGCAGATTAAATTAGCAATATCGCATAATTCACTGATGTGATTTTAAAAAATTCTATTTTATAGTCGTGCTTATATCCATTTTTAGTATTGTTTTTTCCCCCTTAATCTAAAAAAATAATAACAAGAGGGAAGTGATTGAGCAAATTGCAGAGGGGGTGGTTGATAGTGATAATACTGGCTGTTTTTTAAATTCTCTCTATTTACATTCATTTTGAAATAATTCACAATGAGTGCAAGTTCATATTGATCTTTTGTTTTTATCCTATTCACTTTTGATTAACTTTTCAGTCCTCAGAACCGGGCAAATGCTTCTGGATCCAGATCTCAAACACAAACTGGGGAAAGAACAGTTTGGAGTGGTGATGCTACGCGTAATGTTGACTTTGGCTTCAATGACAGCCGAGTTACCATCACTGTAGGGGATGAAAATGCTGGGAAGGTGGAGAAGAAAGACCAACCAATATGGATGACCCAGAGTACAGTGGATGGAAGTTCTGTGTTGGATAGATTACCTGCTGAGGTGAGGAATTTAACCGTATTGTTATCCTGGTGGATTTGAAGATCGGTCACTGATGTAGATTTAATCGGTATATGCACACATTATTTTATAGTGTAATTTGGCCAAATTCCGACTTTTAATCTCCAGATTTGGATTTTTAAAACAGATTTTAATGGAACTATTGCTATTGTAGTAAAAAAGAAATTTATATATCACTAAACATCAACTCTAAAGGTTTTGAAAGTGGCAACTAATGAAATCAAGTTGATACAGATATTTTTTGTAATTGAAATTCCCCTTCCCCCCCCCCCCCCCCCTGCTTCCAAGTATTTAGACTTTTTGATTGTTTATGGCAGATCTGGGCCATCAGTGATAGGGTAGCTGGGTCTGTTAGATCTGGTGGAAAGTATTTTGCGATAGACTAATATCCTTTCCAATGGGTAGCAAGCAATTGCTATTGTCGGTTTTACGCTATTTAAACTGGGATAAACCCCTGTTCAATCGGCAGATCTGGATATGGTATTAATCTAACATATGCTATTAGGGAAATCTAGTATCTGATTCATTCTTAAGCTTTGTCCAACAGAGATAACACTCTGATGAGAACACTTAAAAATAACATTTCTAAGGACGTGCTACTTTCTCACAGCTCTTAAAATTGATAAGCCACAATGCAAGAGCCATTGTGTTCATTATTCAGTCTTGGATCAACTGACTAAAACCAGTTTGTTTATTTGTGATGAGAGGGTTCCTATAATTGAGTTCTTACCTTACTGGCTTATAAGGAGTTGGGGCAGATGTGAAAGGTTGTAGAAATCTGAGCACTATACTATCTCATGCTTTTGTTTTTATTTATTAAATTATTTTTTTGTCTGTCACCAATACAGATGAGGCCTGAGTCAGACAAACGCAGTCGTGGTGCAGGCGGTGTTGGAGATGACATCTTACAAACCCTATTGGTTCACGAACAGTCGTCGTCTTCAGGTCCCTCCCAGCCATCTATGGCTGGACTTGGCTTGGAGGAGGATGATATGACGAATGCCAATGGCCAGGACAATAGTGGTAAGATGCAGGCTTATATGGTTCTGTTTTATGTTGTCTTTGTGTTGGCTTCTTGTGTCATGTGGGACTTTTGAATGGTATTAATCTCCCTAGATTTATACATCTGTTTTCTGTTTTAACTAGTCCTCTTTTTAGCATTTTTATTGTGCCTGTAAGGGCAGATTAACTTCTGTAATATTTATACTCTTTGTCTTTACTATCATTTTTATGTTTACTGGTGGTGAAATTATTTAAAATCAACACAAGACCTGTAAAATTCCTTGATTTAAATATGTGTCCATGGCTCTTGCAAAACAATTGATTGTTTGTTTCTCTGGATGATGAATCCAAAATGATTTTGCTATTAAAGAACATATTTTGTAGGAAGTTAGGAACAACTTTAAGATTAAAAAATAATTGAAATTGGTATTGGATTCAGTCAAATGTATAGGTATAGTATTGGGAGATTATATTTTTTTCCTTGAAAATCGTCGCTGTTTATATTTTTTTGCTTTGAATATAAAATGAATGTATTCCTCTTTGTGGGATCCTGTGCTTGGGACTGAATGAGAAGTTTTATCAAACTAAGTACCTACATTGATGGTTTGCTCATGGAATTTACATCTGTTTCCTTCTTGAGCCTTTTCCCTTTGTCTTACTTTTCTCTTGAGCTTTTAATTGTAAATTTAGAATTTTTAAATACTCCATTTTCATTTTTTTATTTTTTACTTGCACTAAAATGACCTAAATGTGTTGCAAGCGCTGTAAAAAAAAAGTAACAACGAGGTGAGGTCAGGGGTCACAATTTTGTTCTGTGTGTCCCATAATTGGTCAAGACAGATATTTTGAGAGAGGGATTTTAGGATTCGTTAATTAGAGAAATTTTGCATCAAGGTAACCCATTTCATTATTAATTTGCTCCTAAAATTTCTCTAAACTCCTGACAGATGTCGAGGAAATGGGTAGTGATGACGATGAAGACGATGGCCCTTTGGTGACAATTGGCTCCACACGAGTGCCCTACAACAGCATTACATCAGATATGGTTGCATCCATGACCACACTGGAAAAGAACGAGTACATCAGGATTGGACAAGAGCTTTACGAAAACATGTACGACTGAATCGAATCTGAGCGGACGAAAACTATTTTTTAAACAAAAATATTGTCAATTGAAGACAAGTTACAACCATGCCAGTCTTTGACAAGACTGAAAAGTTAAATCGCCACCCATTGAAGATATATCCGTATGGTAATCTTGACAAGTGCCATGGAGTTAGAACTAGTGGTGGGCTTTTTATTGAACTTTGTGTCCAGAGAATTCCTATCCAAATAGTTCTTATTCTGGGAATTCTATTCACGACCATGGATTAGGACCTACAGAAATAAAACATGCTTGTTGACATAATGATAATGTTAATAAAGTATATTTATTTAGCATGTTGAATCAAAATCTCAAAGTGCCTTTCACCATCCAATAACTACGCAGGCATGTTTTGTTTTTTGTCACTTTATGGGTGAGATCACTAAGTGGATAAGGCATTTCAATTCCACCCGCGACATCCAGGTTCAAGCCCTGCTGTCGGTGTCTTGTTTTTTTTTCTTCCTTTGGCTGGATTAGAAACTTAGTCCTTTTCTTCTAGCTGTCTAAATTGTGCTTCAAGTTACTAATAACAGCTGAGGGATTGAGAGTTGGCTAAACAGAGGCTGCAATACAGTGAAATTAGTATGTCTTAGGTAATCAGCAATACATACCCAAGCCAGGCCTCCTTCCCTAAAGACCCGAGTGTGTCAAATGTGATATCACTAAAGGAAGTGATGTGGTGAAATGATAATAAATAGAGAATAAAGATGTAAATCAAAGGGTGATGGAATGAGGGAGTGATTGCTGATTGATTTATTGGTTGATCTGACGTGTGTGTGTGTGTGTGTGTGTGTATTTGGCCACATGTGTGTGAATGTGATTAAATAGTGATAAAAATAAAGAAAGTCATATAGACTGACGGTTCAATTTTTAGCTTATTTTTAAAAAGTAGTTAACAAGACAACTTTTACCTCTTGTTATACAAGATCTAGGGCCCTTTAAAAATAACCCTGAAACTGCGTGATGTCTTGTTGGTTTCTGATATGCCCACAAAGGCTGTTACTTTGTGGAGCTGATTCCTCTGATCAAATATTGTCTTTTTTGTATGAGACAAAAACACGATTATTCCATACAGAATCTGACCTTTAACATGGTCTGTGTAAATCATCATAAATATCTGAAGTTTTTGTTTTTAACAAAAAATGAATTTGAAGATCTTTCCAGATATTCTATTTTGCTTGAGTTTCAGAATATTTTCTAAAAAAAGAGGATCTCTGGTTTGAATAGATGAATTCCAGGCAAAACGATTGAATTCCAAGCGCAATTGCCTTCTTTACAATGCTCAGTCATTGTGTCGTGAGGCATATTGTCATTTCTTTTATTTAAAAAAATTATATATTATTGTAAGAGAACAGCCGGGAGTCTGAATTAGATTTTCTACAATTTGTCCTTGAAATAGGAACGTGTCCCAATTTATTTCTTGGTTGTTTTTAGTGACATATTTATTGATGATTCCAACAATAAATTCGTGTATACAATGTGAGCCTTTTGTAAATATTATAAAATGATGTTTGTACATCGACATGAAAATGAAAGCTGAAATAAGAATAAATTTCTTGATTGAAATTGACTATCACTGCGCTCCTTATTTCTATCTCTCATTTATTATAGATAATCATTTTGATTGATTTTTAAAATGTGAAAGAATAGAATTTGAAACCTATTTATCAACCTCCTCTCTCTCATTTCGTTCTCATTAACCACAAGCTCTGGGCGGGGTTCCTGACCTCCCATAGTGGGCAGGAAGGTACATACTGTGTCTTCTATCCCCCTATGTCTGTTTTCCAACATGCTTTCTGTCTTTGTCTTGGAATGAGATTACTAGGTTTTTACCTGGCCGGAGTCCTAGCTGGGAGGGAAACAGTCAAATGCATAGTTATTGTTTTGGGAGATGATATTTTTTTCCTTCTAAATCATCTCTGTTATGTATTATTATATTTGTTATTTTTAATGTATAATGTAAGCATTTGAGTGTATTCCTCTTTGTTGGATTTTGTGCTTGTGTCCGGATGAGACATAGGTGATCTCAAACTAAGTACAATGGTGGTGTGCTCTTGGAATCTACATCTGATCCCTAATTGTTCCCAGATCCCCTTTATCTTACTTTTTCTTGGGTGCTTTAATTGTAATTCTAGAACTTTTTACCATCCCATTTTCTTCCTTTTTACTGGCGCTGATATAACCTAAATGTATTGTAAGCGCCGTAAAACAAACAAACAAAAAACAAACAGAATCACAAGTTGGCAATGAATAAAGCACGTTTTTGTCAAGAAGTTTACCAGGAGACAATGAAATCATTGAGAGACTGAAAAGCAATAAACAAAAATGAATATACCAGTCAGCTTACAAAAACAAACCATACCAAACATGTAACGTTTAGGGCTCAGAACCCTTTTTCAGCTGACAATAAAAACGTAAATACAATACTTTAAAAAACAGATACAGTAGACTATGGTCTATCTGGTTCCATGTTTAGTATTTTGTTCTTTTTTGAACTTGTTATATTCATTTTTGTTTAAATGAAACAAACTGAATTTCGGAGAGGTTCAGAAGGATTGGAGAGACAAATTCACCAATGTCTGTGTCTGATCTGGTACTGGTACCACTTGATGATGACGATATTACAATGGTCTGTAGCTGATGTAACATTGCTTGTTACTAACATCTGGGTAGGACATGCGATTATGTAGACAGTTGTTCCATTCATTAACATTACGGCTCTCAGTTCTTTTAGAAAAAGACTTGATTTGCACAAACCACTGCTAGAGTCCTTCATATGGGACGCATTTGGACACAAGCTTGGGTATTTTTTTGGAGATATTTTCTCCCCTGAAAATGTAAACCTCTTCCCTAAGTGTGTCTCAGAACCACCTTAGAATCCTTTCGATGAAATCTGATGCTTACTTGTGTGTGAGTCTCTTATGGGGTTCCACTGCTGTAGTGTATTTATTACCCTCCGTCCGTGACTAAAGAGAGCTGCAGACGCTGAGCTCAAAAATCTATCCCTTTATGGAACACAAGGAAAAAGGGAAACAGTTTAAGGAAATCTGACTTGACTCATCAAAAAGACTTCCGACAAAATCAGAACAAAAGTGATGAAAACAAAATTGTTTATTTTTTATTTATGAACCTAGCATGCGTCAAATTTACAGCCATAAATAATTAACACATGAAACATTTTAGTAATACAGTAGTGCTGAGTACATAGGTAGTTTTAAATAAAAATTAGGCTTTGATATGATGGTGGTATTGAAGATGATGATACCGGTTTAAAAATAAATAAAATACTGAATGACCCGGACAATAATTTGTTAAAGCTGTTTAGTGGATACTGGATCATCACGTGACATCACTGTGTAAACAATGAGTGTCTCCAATCATTCTATTCACTGTGTCACTTCACTAAGACAAGGCTGATCACACGACAAATCATTCAAACAAATTCTCTTTTCACTTGAAATTTAAAGTACACCCTTCTCTAGTTTTATCAAATAAATTTTTGGAAGCATCATTTTTTTTTAAGGCAGATCAACTCAATGACCCAATAAATAAGTAAAATAAAAGTCATTTAACGTTTTTCAAAATGATTACAGCAGACTTAAGGGTTAAATTAGTTGATTTTATCAGTTTTAGTTGAAAAGGCAAAATTCATGTCACATTTCGTAATGTTTAAATCTATTTTCAAAGATAACGATGAATATCCTTTGATATTTAGCTTTGAGAAATTGTGTGTCATTTTAGGCAATTTCAGCAGCAGTAAAAAAAAACAAAATATATGATTGTGGCGATCTCCGTTTCCTACGAACTACGAAGACTTACCACATACTGCTGACTGCAAGACTACTCTACACGTCAGATCAGACAAAAACGTAAACACGAGAGAACTCATTAAATTTATAAAATTCACTACACATTGCTTTCATTGTTTGTTGTTTGCAGTAAAGTAGATGCTACATTGGTGACCCCGACGTAAAACAACTTAAGAGATAGGTATATATTATTATTATTACTATTTACCAGTTCAACTCTTCACAAGAACATAATAATAATAAACATGTCTATCGACGCCGTAGCATTGAAATTGCCCACATTCTGGACCACTTGTCCTTCAGCGTGGTTTGCACAAAGAGAGGCACAATTTGCCTTACGCGATGTAACAAGCGATGAAACAAAGTACTACTATGTAGTGGCTGCCTTAGACTCAGACACAGCAACTAGAGCCCTTGCTATTCTATCATCACCACCCAAGGAAGGTAAATATGAAATACTGAAAAACTTCCTGCTGTCTGCGTTCGGCCTTTCGGAAACAGAGAGAGCGGAATCTCTACTCAACATGAATGGTTTGGGCGACTTAAAGCCATCCGAGTTAATGGACAGGATGTTAGTGCTCCTCGGCAAACACAAGCCCTGTCTGCTCTTCAGACAGTTATTCTTAAGACAACTTCCAGCAAACATCAGACTTCCATTAGCAAACTCGTCCAATCTGGATGATTACAGGGCACTTGCCAGAGAAGCTGACAATTTTTTCTACGCTGCTCACTCAAACTCTAACTCCTTTTCAATTTCTCATACTACTTGTGAAGTTGACACACCAACCATGACCAGTGAAATAGATTCCCTCTGCTGGTACCATCAACGGTTTGGTTCAAATGCCCGTCGATGTGCACAAACATGCAAACTCTTCAATTCATTCAAGAAAAACAAGAAGAACCAGGGAAACGCCAAGCCGGGTCAACAGTAAATTCTGCTGTCGACCCGGATTCTTACTCAGCCAACGCGCCCACATAAAAAAATCTCCAACTCATCGTCGTCGATGAAAATTCAAACCGACGTTTTTTAGTAGATACTGGAGCTCAAGTATCTGTCACACCCCGCCTCTGCATCAGACAAAAGCTTGGGTTCCTCTGATATCGCATTACAAGCTGCTAATGGTTCTACAATAAAAACATACGGATGCTTTGAAACTAACATACGTATTGGATCGCGTTCATTCAATGCATGACTTATCAAAGCTGATGTCAAGCGTCCCCTACTTGGAGCAGATTTTCTACGTCATCATAATCTGCTTGTGGATATTCGTGGTCGACGCCTTATCGACGCTGAAACGTTTTCGCACGTACCTTGTTCAGTAAGTTCAGTTTGCGCAAACGCCGAACTCTCACCACTCGAGCCGAACTGCAATACATTCAGAAAATTATTGAATAACTATCCAGAACTACTTCAACCAACATTTTCAACGGCAACTGTGAAACATGGCGTGCAACATTTCATCACAACCAAAGGTCGCCCAGTATTCGCACGTGCTCGTCGCCTGGCTCCAGAAAAACTCTTGTGTGCAAAAAAGGAATTTTTGGAAATGGAGAAAATTGGCATAATTCAAAAATCAAAGAGCCCTTGGGCTTCCCCATTACACATGGTCCCCAAGGCTGATGGCACAATGCGTCCCTGCGGAGATTTTCGTCGACTTAACGATGCTACTATACCAGATCGATATCCTGTCCCACACATTCATGATTTTACAGCAAACTTAGACAGTAAGATCATCTTCTCGAAGATCGACCTTGTCAGAGGATACCACCAAATTCCAGTCGCTCCAGAAGACGTCCCAAAAACGGCAGTGATAACCCCTTTCAGCCTTTGGGAGTTCTTAAGAATGCCATTTGGATTAAAAAATGCAGCACAAGCATTCCAACGTTTAATGGACTCCATTTTACAAGATTTAGACTACGTATTTTGTTATTTAGACGACATTCTGGTTGCAAGTTCAACTGAGGCAGAACACATGGAACATCTCAAAATCGTATTCAAAAGACTTAGAAACCAAGGCCTCGTTATCCGTCTTGAGAAATGTCTTTTCGGTGTGAGATCTCTTAACTTCCTTGGCCATCACATCTCGCATTCTGGATGTCCCAACGGCGACAAAAATTGAGGCTGTTAAACAATTTCCACAACCAAAAACCATCAAGTCACTTCAAGAGTTCCTCGGGATGTTGAATTTTTACCATCGTTTCATTCCGAGACTAGCTGAAATACTTCGACCCCTATATAGTGCTTTGAAAGTCAAAAAACAACGCCAAGCACTTACGTGGACGCAAGAAATGTTGAAAGCCTTTACTGACGGTAAAAATGCACTAAGTAACGCTACAATGTTAGCCCATCCTTGCTTGAACTCACCCCTCGCTTTAACGTCTGACGCCTCCGACCAAGCTGTGGGCGCTGTCCTTGAACAACTTAATCATCAAGGTAATTGGGAACCATTGGCATTTTTCAGTAGGCAGTTACGTAAACCTGAACAGAAATACAGTACCTTTGATAGGGAGTTGCTTGGCATTCACTTAGCCATCCGTCATTTCCGTTTCATCATTGAAGGGAGACAATTCGCTATTTTTACTGACCATAAACCATTAATCCATGCCATGTCCAAATCAACTGAACCATGGTCAGCTCGTCAACAAAGGCACTTATCTGCCATATCCGAGTTCACAACTGACATCCGACACATTTCTGGAAAAAACAACACTGTCGCAGATTGTCTCTCAAGAGCAGTTACAAACTCAGTCTCAATTGGCATCGACTATCAAGCTATGGCGGAATCCCAAGAAAATAGCATTGACATACAGGCTTACAAAACTGCATTAACAAGCCTCAAAATCGTCAAAACATCCGTTGACTCGGGTCCAGAGTTAATTTGTGACATCTCAACTGGCTACCCAAGACCTATCGTTCCTACCGACTTCAGAAGACCGGTTTTCGAAATTATTCATAATATGAGTCATCCTGGAGTTAAGGCCACAGTCAGACTTATCAGCAAGAAGTTTATCTGGCATGGTCTTAAGAAAGAAGTGTCAGCATGGGTTAAGCAATGTCACAACTGCCAATCTTCGAAAATTCAAAAACATATACGAGCACCGTTAGAAACATTCCATGTCCCAGGAAAGCGATTCTCACATATAAACATTGACCTCGTTGGACCATTACCTCAGTCAAGGGGTTCACCCATCTCCTTACTATAATTGACAGGAACACCCGATGGCCTGAGGCAATACCGTTACAAACCACAACAACAGAAGAATGTGCAAAAGCCCTGATCTCCAATTGGATCTCGCGGTTTGGTATTCCTGTTGATATAACTTCTGACAGGGGCTCACAATTTACATCCACGCTATGGAAACAGATGGCCAGTCAACTTGGTGTGCAGATTCATCACACAACTGCGTATCACCCTCAGTCCAACGGCATGATTGAACGGTTTCATCGGTCCTTGAAGTCATCCCTCAAAGCTCGTCTAATAACTCCAAATTGGGTGGATGAGCTACCTTGGGTTCTGCTTGGTTTAAGAACTGCACCTAAGGATGATATCGGTCATTCTTCAGCTGAATTAGTATACGGAGAACCTTTAACAATCCCTGGAGAGTTTATACCTGACCATTCTTCAGACTTCCACGCTAAAGACTTTTTGGCAACCTTTCGGCAAAACGTGTCCCTTCATTCACCACGGCCAACACATCATCACGGCTATCATCAAACAAATTTACCCAAGAACTTGATGTCAGCGAAATATGTTTACATCCGTGTTGACACCCACCGAGGACCCCTTCAAAAGCCGTATACAGGTCCCTATGTTGTCATAACCCCTGGAGATAAACAATTCCAGATCGATGTTGGTGGCAAAGCAGAACGGATTTCGATCGACCGACTTAAAGCTGCATTTGTCGATTCTACGCAACCAGTTTCCCTTGCCACCCCACCTCGTCGTGGACGCCCACCGAATACGAACAGAAACATACAAAACTCCCGTACTGCTTCTGATGATACTAACGTAGTGCCTACTAAGAAGCTATCTCGCTCAGGACGTACCATTAAACGACCTCGGTACTACAAAGATGACTAGTCCGTGTTTGGGGGGGCATGTGTGGCGATCTCCGTTTCCTACGAACTACGAAGACTTACCACATACTGCTGACTGCAAGACTACTCTACACGTCAGATCAGACAAAAACGTAAACACGAGAGAACTCATTAAATTTATAAAATTCACTACACATTGCTTTCATTGTTTGTTCTTTGCAGTAAAGTAGATGCTACATGATCCTAATTTTAGATTTAGAATTTATCTGGGTTCACAAGCTCTGAAGAAACACGAAGACTAAGATAGAGAACTAAAATGTCACCTAGACAGGATCCTTGAGAGAATACACACCATTATGAGGACAAGCAGCACAAACCGGTCCCCCATTTTTTGAGGAAGAATTTATTTGACAAATAGAAGGAAAAAAAAAAATCAAGAATAAATAACACAGCAATCCAAATAAGTCATTTTCCAGACTGTCTCCAAAGATAAAATACTGTCTAGGTCAAGTTGACATCTCTGTGAAGTATGAAAATTTCAATATGGGTGAAATTATAATAAAGTAAAGTGTAAAAATAACTTAAGATTTACCGATATGATAAACAATATTCAATCTAAAATAATAATATAGTCAATTGTTTGCAACATGTTCAAACACATTCTATTGCACTCGCGGTAACATTGTTAGCTTGTAATTATAATCAAAGACAAAAAATTGAAGCTCGTTGTGTGCACAGAGCATGAAGCAATTGGGATAATAATAATATTTATCAATATCGATGTATTTACACAATTTGACAATGGAATCCAGTTAAACACAATTTGATAGCAATCATTTTTGATGGCATTTTAAATTAAAATAACATAGTAAATCCATTACAAAGAAAATAAAGAATTCTGTACAGTTACACATTCATAATGTTTTTCAATCCTTAGTCAATTACCAAAAATAACAGACCGTTGCTAAATTGAGAAAAGACTACGTATTTCAATTATTCTCCTCTATCACTCAAAACATTTCACATATAATGTATTAACAAGAAAATCAAAAACATTTCAATGGTTAATCATTCTACAAAATATACCTTAACTCTTTGCAGTGACATGTTACAATAAATACCATTATTTTTGAGAACATTCCTTTCACATAAAACGCATCTGTGAATTTCCATTTGACTAAAAAAAAAAGTTTCGTTCACATAAATGTTTACTTGCATTATGAATATAGCAGAAAACACACATAAGCAGCTTATCTGAGATGAAAATATCAATCATAACAAATTACACACAAGCAATCAAATACTGCCGAGAACTCTTATATCACTTTTAAGCACGACCAACAAACAACAGTAGCCATTTTTTTTTTATGATTTGAAAATCAGATAAAGTCACAGTTGACGACAGTTTAGAAAAAATAACATTTCAACATAGAAATTTACTAATATTTTTGTCAATGAAAAGTATAAGATTGTGTAGTCCATACAATCAAACCATTCATACCCTACCTTATGAGGAGTAATGAAAAAAAATAGATTTTAGTCGATTCAAAGTCATGGAATAATGACCTTAATAATAATAAAACAAATCTCATTGATATCACCACCCAAGCTGTGACATACATAAATCATTTACAAGAGAAACATCATCTCTCACAGAGAAAACACAATCTCACATCGAACATTTGCATTCATTTCAAAGTTTTAATCCCCGACATGAATAAATAAAGAAAGGAATAATAGACCAAGCGGTAGATAAGGTCTTAGCATTCGTCTCACCATCCACCCTGCTATTCTCGATTATGCCATGGCCCTTTCTCCACAATTATGATATGATGAAATCAAATCAAACTATCAAGTGCCTTCCTCATAACTAATATTCTTACATGCATTTATTGTAGTCTATGCTCAACTATGGACTCGACATTTGTACAAAAAGTTTCAGCCACTCACCGCTGCTTGAATCAATTTTTGGTCACCCACCAACGTACACACACACACACATACAGATATTGCCTGACGTAATAACAGTCCTGACATAGGTTGTGTACACTGTTAACTTAAATGCAATATATGCACAATATGGAAATGTATAATTATCTAATATATACAGAAAGACATAGGTCAAACTTTATATTATATAGATAAAGTTGAGGACATAATATCATTGTTCATATAATGCCCCTGTTCAACTTTTATTTATTTTGTAGAAACATTGCCATATCCAGGTTGCCTAAGATATAAAAAAACAAACCTGATCTATTCTCATTAAATGCAAGGTATCTTTATAGAAGGAATGAAATTGACGTCACTCAGCTCCGTTATTATTTTTATTGAGCCTTACTAATGAGCAATTTTTATTAAATTATGCCAATCTGACGATAAACGCTTTCTGTGTTTGTAGATTATATCTGGCTGGTGGATGTTGTGAATAATTTAAGTAAGCGCATAACATAAATTGATGTTAATGAGCAAGAAAAAAATTACAGACAGAGAGAGAGAGAGTTTTATCTTTCCTCATACAAATTGTAGGCCTGGGATCCAAGGTAGTGGAATCCTTGGCTACCAAGAAATGATATTGCCGATATCTACATAGACCCGAATGCCCAAGCGATGCCATTTGCCTGGTGACTGATGCGACAGGATTTATGTTGAATGAAATCCATTACGTACACATTTCATGCACTTTAATGATAATTTACTTTATATGTCTTGCTGAAGGAAATCTATTCAAGAAGTATTTCAAAATAATCCTCCTTTCCTTCCCCTGAATCCCACAATAACATTTTTTGTATATTTAAAAAATCCTTGCATTACATTTGCAACTGGAAAAATAACAAATTTTACTGTATTCCTAAATGTATACACATAATTACGAGGGTTTTTAAAACCCATATTTATTTTTTATCAGCCCATCTAAGAAATTTTATGCACTCTAACTACACTTTATCTACAGGACCTTTTGTCTTGGCTCGATGGGTCGGTGAGTTCAATTTAGCCTGGACCCATTCCAAAGCATGAGAAATTCTCTGCAGATGTCTGGAATCAGCACCAGTCATCTTCTCCAACTCGGGCACTTTGACCTGAATCAACTGTTCTACTGTGACAATCTTTGCCTCGGCTAAGGCTCCGTTGTACATAGGTAGTCCGATGGAAAACATGAAATCTTTCACAGATGAAATCTGCAGCTCTACAGCACTGGTACATGACTCGGATAAAGTGTCGTTTTTAATCTGCAACACAAGATATGAAAAAAATATTTGTAATGCATCATTCAATCGATAACATACCTATAAAAACAAAGCTGACAATCTTTAAAATGAGCAACATATTATAGGCAGCTCTTGCCTAAAACGAAATAGATTAATGGAAATTTTTTGAAAATATCAAATTAAGAGGTTCGATCTCCAGTCGTGGTAGACTGATTTTTTGGGATGTTCTTTTTCTTATATTTTTCTTTCTTGCTTTGTCTGGCATCTTTCATACACGCTTGTTCAGATCTTTATCTTACAATAGTGCCTGTGCCTTAATTTCTTAATTTGATATTTTCAATTAATAAAATGGAGCAACTCAAATGTCTTCGTCCTCATCCTCTTGTGTTCAATGTATATGTGTTGTTTGATGCATGCGAGGGTTCACAGTGTAAAAACACGTACCCTTGTGAAGACAATAGGTATAAAATTGTCCCAACTATCGGGAGCCTTTGTGGTGTAATGGTAGCATGTCTGACCAGTAATCAGAAGGTCTGAGGTTCGATCGCCAGTCAAGGTAGACTGATTTTTTGGGATTTTTTTTTTCTTCTATTTTTCTTTCTTGCTTTGTCTGGCACCTTTCAAACACACTTGTTCAGATCTTTATCTCACAATTTTGGGTGTACCAAAATTAAAGTTGGAGGAGAATTTTAAAAAATACACTTTTGAGTTGGTGGGTAACCAGAGAAAGACTTTGCAAGAAATTATTAGGACATTGAAGCCCCATGGATCTACAAAAACTCTGTATTTCTTATGTTGAGTTAATACATTGTATATTTCCAATGAGTGCGTTAAAATATTAGACAACACACGCAATTTTTACAGGTACTTAAATAATTTAAGACAAGCACAATGCATAAAAGGTGAACCAGTGAATTTTGCACTTGTCTACATTAACACTGGGAAATGCAAGGTGAATATCAAGCCTCTCCCATGGATTCAATTTTTTTCACCTCATCTAAAGGTAAAGAAGAGCTGGACACAATATAGATAAACTCAAAGATGCCACATGGTAGCTGTTGCCTTATATCTATAAAAACAAAGAGAACACGTCACCTTAATTCATTTTTGCCATATTATATATATATATATATATATATATATATATATATATATATATATATATATATATATATATATATACATACATTGTCGCCATAGATTCTCAACTTTGTGTTTATACATTTCCATGAATGCCACGTCTGTAAACGAATTTGCATTTTTTTCGATGAATTAAGTATATCTTATCTTATCTTAATTTTTAGAAATTATTTCATCTAATGAGATCCCCACTTACGTAAGTAATATCTTTGTCTTTCAACTCCTTCTCTCTAATTTTCTCCATCACTTGTGCAATCGTCTTTGGATCTTGGCGTAATTCCTCTGAGTATCTCTGAACCAACAATGGCGGGATGGCACATTCCCCTTTCTGTAGGACATCATTGAGAAAAATAAATAAAGGTGAGTGGGGTGGGATGGGGGATGAACAATTACAATACAGTGTATATAACTTCAATTTCAATATTTCAAACCTGTTTATTTTATTTGTTTGAATAATTTTTTTTCATTTTATTGCTTTTAATATCTTCAAATGAGCAGTTAATGAATGAAAAGATAACACGAATGAATAATTAAACTAGGGTCATTATTGTTAAGAAAATTGTATTCCAGGTTATGTTTTATTATTTTAAGGCTGTTTGAAGTGAAGTAAACTTTTAAGCTCCTTTGCAACATTCATTTTGGATGGATAATATAATTTCAATAACTTACTTGTGACGTGTAAGGCTCCATAGACAACTCTATGCGTTCAGCACTGAGTTTGGTTGTTACCAGGGGCATCAGGGAACGCAGTGGACTCTTCACCTGGTTGTTGATGCTGGCGTCTGCTTTGGTGGAAGGACTTGGATTCCTTCCCCTGGTGTTGTACAGATTAGCAATCCCTGCAGATTCCTGGCGACTGGACTGACTGGGCCATGGTTGGTTCTGACTGTTGCCAGTTGTGCCATTTGCAGTTGTTGTGTTTGGGGTGGAAGATGACGATGGTGGTGGTGGTAGTGGTGGTGGTGGAGGAGGAGGACCTGTAGTTGAATCAGTGGTGGATTCTGTTGTTGAATTGATAGGAATGGAAGTGCTTTGCAGTTGATGTGACGGTGAGTTAGTGACTGTATTCGTATTGCTGTTATTATCTTGTAAAGTAAGAAGACTAAGGGATGGGCTTTTAACGCCTTGTTGTTGTTGTATATTGTTATTTCCTTGCTGGGATGATGATGTCAATGGAGAGACCACTCTGTCAGTATAAGAAGGGTATTTATTGGAGGTTGCCGTGTTAGGACGAGGAATGCAATCAGTACAGGCAGCTCCTGGTGCTCCAGGGCTTAGAGGACCAGGGTGCTGATGGGCAGGATGTACATTGGAATAATGTTGGTGATGGTGGTAGTAGGGGTGGTAGTAAGAGGAAGGTGAGTACGGTTGGTAGTTGAGTCTGTTTGGGCTTGTCAAATGTGTTGCTCCTAAGGAACCACCTATGACACCACTGCCACTACCACCACCTCCACTGTTTTCATCTTGGTCGGGGCTAAGACAGGTGGTTTGGGTACAGCCTGAACTGTAGGACATCTTGGATGACTTGCTGTCAGATCGGATGGTGGTGTTGACATAATGGTGGTAGGCAGCTGCACATTGAGGACACGATGCATAAGCAACACATTGAGCACAGTTTGGATCACTGCAGATTGAAGAGTATGCATAGGGGTCGTAATTTGAACGGTATATTGAAGAAGTGGTTGAGGAACTGGATGGGATGTAGTGATTAATCAGGTCACCCGCTGCAGTTGCTGGCATGTCAAATTGAGAATGTGATGAATTAGATGAAATTATCCCAGCTTGAGCAGATGCAGAGGAAGGCTTTCGTCTTCTATGAGTGCCATATGTTATAGCAATCACCTCTTGATCTTCCTCGGTTAAAGATAAACCATCCCCAATACTTGGTAAAGTGTTAAATCGCGGATCTCGGTAAGGATGTTGTTGCTGATTGTTTCCACCATATCCTTCATGAGGGTGTGTAGGTGGGACGAATGAACTCTCTGTAATGTTCATGTTCATTTCTGTTAAAGTGGCCGAGGTGCTCATTGAAGATCCTGTGCTACTCATTGGCTGGTCAGAACTTTTAGAGTACATGCTAGGATGGTAAAGGGTTGAGCTGGAGAAAAGATGGTTGGATCCGTGTGGGTTGTAGTAGCTTAAACCACTGCCACCTGACTGGGAATGACCATAGTACAATCCTGGTGTGTAATACGGCTGGTGGGGTACTAAAGGTGATGGATTGGCCGTGCTGGATGCTGTAGAACTGTTTTTATTTGGTTTTCCACAGGAATTGCAAGGCGTACGGGAAGCTGCCGTTCCTTTTTTACCTTTCCCATCCTTTGTACTCTTATCCCCTTGTTTTTTGCCTTTGTGTTGTTTGTGCTGGTGGTTTCCTCCGCCGCTGTCTCCGCCAGTGCCACCCGTGTAACAGCCAGAGTCACAACTAGAGTTGCCTGCCCTTGAAGATGGTGAATCCACTGCTTTGATGCTTGGAGTTTGAGATCTTGATTGCTTTTCTGTTTACAGAGATGAAAAAAAAACCCAAAAACAATTAAATACGTCTCCATTTTTAAAATTTGTAATCCACTTCCTTCATAATGCTCAATGTAGTGCCATGGCCAATCATAAGCCTAATATAAGTTACAATGAAAAATAATCTAATTCAATGAAGAATAAAGAAAACTCAATCATTATTTGCTTCTATAAATAAACATTTTATGGGAGTTATTATAACAATTCTCAGTGAACAATATCACTGAGAATAGCTATAAGCGTGTACAGATTCAAAGCACTACGAACACAGAGCTATAAAAGGTGTCTTAAATTCAATAAAACTGATTATGAAAATTGGTTCTGGGCACACATTATTGTCCAGGAGAACGAAAAATGGTCATTAAAAAGTCTATATTTTCCATTAAAAACTGGTAAATTTATATTGCCAAATGTGCTAGATCACAGATTGGTTGAACGAATGAAATTTGACTGTTGTATAATTCTTAATTAATTTTAATAAAAAGACTATGACTAACCATTCCAATCAGTTAAGACTTTGGCAGCAGATAGCAAACGCTTCCTGTGGTCAATGTCCTGGATGTGAAGGGCATCAAGGTCAGAGTCATCAAGGTCAGCAAAGATGTCAAGGTCATCATAGCCATTCATGACAAACAGGTTGGTAAGGGTCTGTGGAAGATTATAAATACAACAAATAACAAACATGTCGTGATTGGTGGATTCTGTAATAGACGTGGTAAATGCCCCAAAAAATTATGCCACAAAACAAGGCGACAACTGCCAAAATAAAGTAAAAAATTAGTTGAATATAACAGCGCAACCAATGAGTTCATTTGCTAGTTTGATCACAACTTACAACTCACTTTTCACTCTCTTGGCGTGATCATTATCTTGTATTGTGACATCATTTTTAAGGGTGTGCCAGGTTATGAGTTAACTCACTCAACCCTAACACCGAGTATATCCGTAGTTTACACAGTTTACTTTTACCCCATCCCTGTTTATTACATTTTTCTGAGACAAATTATAGGCGTAGTATCAAAGATAATGTTTTATAGTTTTTGAATGTTAATGGTAGTTGAATAAAACTATCTATGTACATGCTCATTTTTAATACAATTTTTCCAATATTGAAAAGTAGCAAAAATTTCTAGGATTGAGTGAGTTAATGAAGGCAACAGATCTATGCCCTTCAAAATGGCAAAACTGAATCTTACAGCCGGCCATAAGCAGCATTGGCTTCCTGTTTCAATAGAATTGTTGATAAAATTGTTCTCCTTGTTAATGTAAATGACATAACTGAATCTTACAGCCGGCCAGAAGCAGCATTGGCTTCCTGTTTCAATAGAATTGTTGATAAAATTGCTCTTCTTGTTAATGTAAATGACAAAACTGAATCTTACAGCCGGCCATAAGCAGCATTGGCTTCCTGTTTCAATAGAATTGTTGATAAAATTGTTCTCCTTGTTAATGTAA
This sequence comes from Berghia stephanieae, assembly GCF_034508935.2. Lineage (NCBI taxonomy): Eukaryota > Metazoa > Mollusca > Gastropoda > Nudibranchia > Aeolidiidae > Berghia > Berghia stephanieae. The sequence goes on from NC_088362.1 coordinate 42,537,111, forward strand.
ATGACATAACTGAATCTTACAGCCGGCAATAAGCAGCATTGGCTTCCTGTTTCAATAGAATTGTTGATAAAATTGCTCTTCTTTTTAATTAATGTATCTCTACAACAGAAAACCAAGTTATATAAATAATATGGTTGAATCGTTTGAGTCATTGAGGGATTTGAAATCAAGCCTTGCAACTCCTAAGATAACTACCAGACACACAGAATACCTTGTCACCCGAGATAATATCAAATATGTTCAAAATTCACTTTTAAACATAATCTTTAAACTGATTTTAGGGAAATGCCTTTTAGAGTGTCCATTGATTGTACTTTTTATATAATTCTTATTTGAATTTTCTTTATAATGTAAATTTGTTTTGGATGTAATCTATGGCTGATGTTATTTGTGCACATTTACCACTGGAAAAGAGTGATATAAATAAATGTCATTATTATTATTATTATTATTATTATTATTATTATTATTATTATATACTATTATTATTATTATTATTATTATTATTATTATTATTATTATTATTATTATTATTATTATTATTATTAGTATTAGTATTAGTAGTAGTAGTAGTAGTAATAGTAGTTGATGTAGTAGTAGTTGTAGTAGTAGTAGTTGTAGTGGTAATAGTATTATTATTATTATTATTATTATTATTATTATTATTATTAGTATTAGTAGTAGTAGTAGTAGTAGTAGTAGTAGTAGTAGTAGTAGTAGTAGTGGTGGTGGTAGCAGTTTTATAATAGAGTTTTATATCTTATTTCAAAACAGAATGTATGTTCTCTCTCTCTCTCACCTCCAATCCAATCTTAGACAACAGATCGGACACACTCCGAGGAATGTCCAACTGTCCAGGAACAGGGGTAGGTGGTTGAGAGAGGAGACTCCCTCCTTTCTGGTTTAGAAAGGATGAGTGTTGCTGCTGGCTGTTGGGCTCAATGACGACCTCCACGTGTTCAAACCTAAAATTTCCAGGTCTTCCATTGACCACACCTCTCCACACCCCGGATTGTGCCATGTTCATGATGTTGACCAAATCTCCCCTCTGGCAAAAGAAGATGAAGATATCATGTCTCAAGTTGAAGATTAATGCAGTGCAGTAAAACATGTCACAAATAGCTTTAATTCTGTACGGTTTAAGGTATCTCTCTCTCTCTCTCTCTCTCTCTCTCTCTCACACTCACTTTCTCTCCTATTCCTTTTCATCTATTCATTCTTCAGCCTTCCCTTTTCTACACATCCTTCTCCTCTTTTTTCTCCTTCACATAACAAGTCACTCTCTGAAATTAGGCTTTATTGATTAATCAATAGTAATATATAGATCAGCACCAAGTAACAAATATTGTGTTTCTAATACCGTCCCATACAAATTACTATTGACCACAGTCTACCAACAACTTTTATATATTTTTCAGACACAATCATATCACCAACCTTCAGTGGTACAAATCCATCATCATCCGGCCCTGGAGTGAAATCCACAACTGCCATGGCCTGGCCCAGGTACCGATCTGCATGAGGTGAGGGACCAGTTGGAGCAGATGCTTGTCTCAGCAGCGGTGGCCGGTATATTTGGGCCTCTTTGACATAGTGCGACTTCTTGTTATTCTCTTGACTATTGGCCCTGTCTTTGGGGTCATCAGTTTTGTGCTGCCGTGATCTTGAGCGCTGGAAGGAAGTCAGAGGAAAAAAACTCAAAATAAAGAAAGTCAAATTGACAATGTGGCTCATTGTTTCAAATCAATATTATTTCAGATAAATAAGATGCTGATAGATGGAATTCATAGTAAAAAATATTAGACTTGTGTTAAGTTTATTTATTATATTGAAGAGAAATGACTTTGTTTCTTACCAAAAACCTAAAAGTTTGTATTTCTAAGCAGTTAAATTCTGAATTTACTTCTCGATATCTGTTACACCCAACCTAGTGATGAATTTACTCCTCGATATCTGTTACACCCAACCTAGTGATGAATTTACTCCTATTATCTGTTACACCCAACCTAGTGATGAATTTACTCCTATTATCTGTTACACCCAACCTCGTGATGAATTTACTCCTATTATCTGTTACACCCAACCTAGTGATGAATTTACTCCTATTATCTGTTACACCCAACCTAGTGATGAATTTACTCCTATTATCTGTTACACCCAACCTAGTGATGAATTTACTCCTATTATCTGTTACACCCAACCTAGTGATGAATTTACTCCTATTATCTGTTACACCCAACCTAGTGATGAATTTACTCCTATTATCTGTTACACCCAACTGTAATGTTTTGATTAAAGGAATGACAAGCTGAAGGTTTAGTTTGAAACTCAAAGCAACATGTTTATTTCTTAGTCTGGTAAAAAGTGTTGCGTAACCAGAATACAGTTCCAACGGTAGCAGTCTCAATATAAGGGACTTAACCAAGTTAAATTGTACTTGTTAATATACTCAGTTGCAACCCTTAGTCCATGACATCTCCCTTGTTTTCAAATGAAATAGAAATTTTAAAAATAAAATAAAATTTTTAAAAAATAAAACGGGATAGAGTACATCATAATAATAATAATGATAATAATAATAATAATAATAATAATAATAATAATAATAATAATAATAATAATAATAATAATAATAATAATAATAATAATAAGTAGCGATAAGTGTTCTCATTTGGTTGACACACTATATTGTTCGTTTTGTTCTATACATAGTCATCAAAACGGCTTGGTCTCCTGGTCGTGCGAATCGGGCGAGATTTTGTTTGTTGTTCATTAGGAGTTTTAGTTTGAGCAGTAGGCTCTTTTGAGTTTGAGGCAGATGGGGATTCAATTTGGGGACAGGTCTTTGTAGAGAGGGGAATAGCGATAGTTTTCTGATATTCCTCTGGGGCAACGGCGGAAGAGGCAGGTATTTCTCTGATGTGTTGTCTGTTCCTTCGGAAGTTGGTCCCGTTCGCGTCTTCGAGAACATATGATCTGGGATCATTCTGAATTTGGCGCATAACAGTTGCAGGGAGCCATTTATGTGTCTCAGGGTGTAAAACTCGTACAGGTTGTCCTGGGTAGAGGTGTGAGAAAGGGGTTGTGCGGGCGGTCTTGTCGAAATAGAACTTTTGTTGAGCTTGACGTTGTTTCAGGTTGTTGTAGATGTCATCTTGGTTGTGTATAGTATTGGATCTTTGCTTTGATGGGATTGTTGTCTTAATTTGTCGACCCATAAGTAGTTGTGCCGGGCTGCCCAAAGACGGGGTGATGGGGGTGGACCTCCAGTGCAGAAGGGCAATATTGGGATCTGTTTTGGCCTGCATAGCCTTTTTGATAATGTTTTTGACAGTTTGGATTTGTCTCTCAATGAAACCATTTCCTTGTGGTCTGTGGGGGGATGATGTGACGTGTGTGAATTGCCACGAATCGGCGAATTCTTTGTACATTTGACTCGCAAAGTGTGGGCCATTGTCGCTTATAACCTTTTCAGGTATTCCGTATTCGGCAAATATATTTTTTGTGATATTTACTATTGAACTACTAGGTGCGGGTTGAGGAAGTTTTCGGATGATCGGAAATTTTGAATGATAATCGGCTATGATGAGGTACTGTTGGCTTTTAATCTCAAAAATATCTGTACCAAGGGTACACCAAGGTCGTAGGGGAATGTCATGAGGTTCGAGTGGTTCGGACGTTTGGGCATTTTGATGTTCTTGGCAGATTTGACAGTTATCAATTATTGCGTCAATATCTTTGTGAATGCCTATCCAGTAGACGGTGACGTTTGCAAGAAGTTTAGTTTTTACCTTGCCAAGGTGGGCGGTATGTAGCTGTTGGAGAGTTTCTTGTTTTTGACTGGGTGGAATCATAATGCATTGACCTTTGAGAATAAGACCATTTTCAGCAGACATTTGGTCACGTATGCTCCAGTAGGGACGGAGATCTGATGTCAGTTCTGATTGTTTGTTTGGCCAACCGTTGATGATGCAATCTTTGAGGCCTTGAAGGACAGGGTCCTTTTGTGTTTCTTCTCTGATGATTGTCGAACGATCATTTGACATGTATACTATATCAACCCTCATGTCGAGGTCGATGTTGTTTTGATTATATTTGTTTGGAAGACGACTGAGCCCATCTGCTAGTTTGTTTTCTGATCCGGGTCGATGTGACAATGTGAAGTTGTATCCATTCAGGGAAATAAGCATTCTTTGAAGACGAGGCGGTGCAGCAGTGATTGATTTGTTGACAATCATTTGTAATGGTTTATGATCAGTGATGATTTTGAAAAAACGTCCATAAAGAAAGGTATGGAATCGTTGGACTCCGAATACAATGGCAAGAAGTTCACGTTCGATGCATGCATAGTTTTGCTCCGTTGTTGTTAAACTTTTGCTAGCAAAAGCAATTGGTTTTAGTTGGTTGTTTTCATCAGGTTGGAGTAAGGCTGCACCAATGCCACGAAGGCTGGCGTCACAATGTAGTTCTACTGGTTTGGCAGGATCATAGTATTGAAGGAGGGAGTTTACTGATACTTCACGTTTTAGGTCTTCAAAGGCTTGTCTGTGGTGTCTTTCCCAAAGAAAAATAGAATCTTGTTTTAAAAGATCTCTGAGGGTAGCTGTTTTCTGGCTGAAGTCATGTATAAATTTGGATAGGTATGTTGCGAACCCAATAAAGTGTTGTAGTTCTGTTTTTGATGTTGGCTCTGGCATATTTTCTAGGTCTTTGATTTTCAATGGATCTGGTTTAAGCCCATTACTGGTATATATATGTCCGAAAAATGGTACCTCAGACTGTTTGATTTGACATTTGCTCGAATTTAACACAAGGCCTTCTTCATTTGCGATTTCCATGAACTTGATCAGGTTTTTGTCATGCTCTTCTTCTGTCTTTCCATAAACAATGATATCGTCAGCTATCCCGCATGCATTTTGGCATCTTTGTAGTATTCTATCCATTTCCATTTGAAAAATATCTTGGCTTACTGATAAGCCAAAAGGAAGGCGTTGGAAACAGTATCTTCCAACAGGGGTTTGGAATGTGGTGAGAGGTTGGCTCTCAGGATGAAGTTTTACAGACCAGTATCCAGATTTAGCATCCAACTTTGAAAAGTACTTTGCACCTGCGAACTCGTGATTGAGTTCCTCCACAGTAGGAATTCTATGGTGTGGTCTCAGAAGCGCTCTGTTTAGGTGTTTTGGGTCAAGGCAGGTTCTCAGACTGCCATCTTGTTTTGTTACATAGGTCAATGAGCTTACCCAACTGGTTGGTTCCTCTATTCGACGTATCACGTTTTGTTCACACATATTGTCGAGCTCCAGTTTGATTTTTTCTTTTAGAGCGATGGGGACTTTTCGAGGGGGGTCGATGCGGGCAGGTACATTGGGGTCAATAGTTAGTTTGTGTTCAGTTTTGAACTCGCCGATGCGGTCAAATTGCGATGGGTACAGCGCTTTCAGGTCGTGGATGTTTCTTATTGTAGTGTTTTTGTTTTTCGTAGCATGGAGGGGCAGTGGAGGGTGATGATTTTGAATTCTTCGCAGCTCGGGAGACCGAGTATCGCTGGTCCAGCAACATCTACTATGTAGAATTGGGTGTTTATCCATTTTGATTGTCTGTGCTGGCATGGTATGTTTGTGGTGCCGAAGCACTTGATTTCTGTTCCATTGTAAGCAGTGAGGTTTGTGTTTGTATGTTTTAATGTCCCTGCCACCGGTTTCCCTTTGCTGTCAATGTATTTCGGATACATTTGTCTATAAATTCTGAGAGGTAGTGTGTTTGCCTGTGCTCCTGTGTCTAATTTTAGTTGTAAATCATGGATACCTGGAATATCTGAAAGTTCGATTTGTAGTATTGTGAATGCTTCGTTCCTACCGCGTTGTTTTGTTTTGATTTCGGAAAATGAGAAGGAATGTAGTTGTGAATTCATGTCATCTGTTTCTGATTCTGCACCGGATTCGTCTCTTTCTATTGTGTGCATATTGTTTTGCGGTTGTCTTCGGTAACTACGTTGTTGTGGGTTAGTTTGTTGTTGATATTTAGTTGTTAGGCAAAGTTTTGCCCAATGTCCAAGTTTTCCACAAGCGCCACATGTCGATTTGGCAGCTGGGCACTGTCCCCTGTTGAAGGGGTGATCTCGGCCACAGTTTTTGCAAACCGACCGTTGTACTGGTTTGTTATGGATGGGTCGTTGTGCTGATTTGTTACGTAGTGGATGGATAATATCGATTGATTTCTGGTTCGTGGTTGGATGCTCGATTGCTTTCAGTGCAGTTAGATGTTGTAGGGAAGCTTCGTGCGATCTTCCGAGTTGCAGAGCCTCATCTAAAGTATACGTTTGGGGTTTGGTGAGGAGTTCTTTTTGGAAATCAGCGATAGGTGTTGCCGCAATTATTATCTCGATTAGTCTGTTTTGCAATTCATCGTTTGTAAATTTACATTTGTTTGCGATTTGCTTGGCTCTATTCACAAAATCATCCAACGATTCTTCAGTTTGTTGTCGTAAGGTAGAGAGTTTTAGACGATTGATTCGAAAGTTATCAGCGGGATCGAGCTGTCTTGCAAATCTTTCCCAGATTATCTCTGGGTTTGACTTCTCTTGCTCGGTAAGATTCCAGCTGTTGAATCTGGTGAGACCTTCCTCTCCTGATGCTAGGAGTATTGTTGCCACTTTTTCCTCGTTTTTGAGCTTGGAATTAATTATGAAGTAAAGCTCCATTCTCTGTTTAAATAGTCTGAAAGCATCTGACAAATTGGGGGCACCCCAGTCCATTGTTGGAGGTTTATCGGCCATGACGAACAATCAGTTGAATGCCGGTTTGAGGATAGAAGTCAGTACTTCTGACTCGGTAGACCACAGGTGAAAAAATGAAAATAAAATGCTTGGTGGGAAAATACTAAAGTCTTAGAAATTTAGAAATACTTATCAAATGGGGAATGAAGATTCGCTGCCACCATGTAATGTTTTGATTAAAGGAATGACAAGCTGAAGGTTTAGTTTGAAACTCAAAGCAACATGTTTATTTCTTAGTCTGGTAAAAAGTGTTGCGTAACCAGAATACAGTTCCAACGGTAGCAGTCTCAATATAAGGGACTTAACCAAGTTAAATTGTACTTGTTAATATACTCAGTTGCAACCCTTAGTCCATGACACCAACCTCGTGATGAATTTACTCCTCGATATCTGTTACACCCAACCTAGTGATGAATTTACTCCTATTATCTGTTACACCCAACCTAGTGATGAATTTACTCCTATTATCTGTTACACCCAACCTAGTGATGAATTTACTCCTATTATCTGTTACACCCAACCTAGTGATGAATTTACTTCTCGATATCTGTTACACTCAACCTAGTGATGAATTTACTACTATTATCTGTTACACCCAACCTAGTGATGAATTTACTCCTCGATATCTGTTACACCCAACCTAGTGATGAATTTACTCCTATTATCTGTTACCCCCAACCTAGTGATGAATTTACTCCTATTATCTGTTACACCCAACCTCGTGATGAATTTACTCCTATTATCTGTTACACCTAACCTCGTGATGAATTTACTCCTATTATCTGTTACACCCAACCTCGTGATGAATTTACTCCTATTATCTGTTACACCCAACCTAGTGATGAATTTACTCCTCGATATCTGTTACACCCAACCTCGTGATGAATTTACTCCTATTATCTGTTACACCCAACCTAGTGATGAATTTACTCCTATTATCTGTTACACCCAACCTAGTGATGAATTTACTCCTATTATCTGGTACACCCAACCTAGTGATGAATTTACTCCTATTATCTGTTACACCCAACCTAGTGATGAATTTACTTCTCGATATCTGTTACCCCCAACCTAGTGATGAGAAAAATAGGATATGGACAAGTGTCAGATAAAAACAGAGAATAAAAAGTCCTGAGTCCAGCACTGACCCCGTGACTATTTATTCTCTGGCATTTCTCCATACCCTATTTTTCTCATCATTATTGCCTGCTCCACACTTTTTTCTGAATTTTCTTCAATCCAATATCGGAGCTATTCCACGCGTGTCCTACATGTTTATATGTTACCATGTCTTGTTTCATACAGAGGAGGGTGGATAGCTTAATTTGCTCACCCAGCATAGAGAGTTCGCAGGGTTTGTTAGCCAGGACTCGTTGTGGTCCCCACAGTAGTCGAGAGTAGAGGAGTGCATGATTGATACTAAGATTGAAAGCCATATTTTGTGTGGCTGGACAGCTCTGTGGGTTGTGCGACCACTCGCTGTCCTCTCTCTCTCTCTCTCTCTCTCTCTCTCTCTCTCTCTCTCTCTCTCTCTCTCTCTCTCTCTCTCTCTCTCTCTCTCTCTCTTTCGGCCAGGCGGAGGGTGTCGTGTCAATTGGATCCTGAGTTTGGCACTGACCCCGTGAATTTCTATTCTCTGTTTTCATCTGGCATTTCTCCATACCGTATTTTTCTCATCATCGTTGATACAAGTGCCCGCTCTACACTTTTTCTGAATTTTATTCAACCTCACCTAATATGTTTTTTGTGGCAATAGGGTCAAAAATTTGACAAAAGAAAGTAATTTGTGTTGTATATTTATGTATGTCCTTTGCCTTTTCACGTGATGTCTCAATGTCTTTTAAAAATAAATTCTTCATTTGAAAATTTAAGCTATACTTTAAAATAAATTGTCTTATTGCAAGTCATTAAATTTAATTAAATCATTCTTATATTGACTTTTTTTGTCGTTATAATAAGAAACTATATATTTATGCTGTCGTTGCTTTGTAAATGTATATCATTAGTTTAATGTTGTAAAGTGCCAACTAGCATTACATGGATGTTTGTATTACTGAAACGACTTAACATATATTTTGAATATATTAATAATAAAAAGCTCACACTTATTTTATTGCTTCTGAAATATTTAAATGGCTTTTTCAGATGATGAATACTTTTAACGAATTGTGAAAATTTGATCCAAGCAAAATAATTTTCACAACCATCTTTAATATCATTATCTAAACTGTTTTGCCACTAATGAATAAAATGAATAAAAAACTCTCCAGTCATCGAATCATTTCCTCTATTTTTTAAATTTAGTTTTTTTGTTTTGTTTTTAAGGGTTTTACGGCAGTTGCAACACATTTAGGTTGTATCAGCGCCAGCGCCAGTAAAAAGGAAGAAAATGGGATAGTAAAAAGTTCTAGAATTACAATTAAAGCACACAAGAAAAGGTAAGACTAAGGGGAATTGTACAAATAAGGAATTGGTGTAGATTCCAAGAGCATACCATCAAAGTACTTAGTTTGAGATCATCTAAAAGTCTCATCCAGATAAGAACGCAGGCCCCTACTAAGAGGAATACACTCAAATGCTTACATTATAAATTCAAAATAACAAATATAATAATAGATAATAGAGGCATGATTTACAAGGGAAAAAAATAAATAACATCTCCCAAAACTATAACTACATTCGACTGTCTTCCTCCCAAGGTCTCCGGTGAGAGTCAGGACAAAACTAAGTAATCTCATTCCAAGACAAAGACAGAAAGCAAGTTGGAAAACAGATATAGGGGGATAGTAGACACCGTATGTACCTCCCTGCCCACCATGGGAGGTCAGGAACTCTTTTAAATATTTTAAATATTTTTTTTTTTTTTTTTTTAAGACTTACTTGTTCAGGGTCATCATTTTCTGATGAGATCCCATCATCTCCAGTGCTACAACTTCCACTTCGGTGATTCTGTACAAGATTTAAACATAAAATCATAAGAACATATACATATATATACATCATCAATTATGATTGTGATGATGATGATGATGATGATGATGATGATGATGATGATGATGATGATGATGATGATGATGATGACTATTATTATTATTATTATTATTATTATTATTATTATTATTATTATTATTATTGTTATTATTATTATTATGATTATTATTATTACCATTATCATCATTATTATTACTACTACTAATATTATTATCATCATCATCATCATCATCATCATCATCATCATCATCATCATCATCATCATCATCATTATTATTATTATTATTATTATTATTATTATTATTATTATTATTATTATTATTATTATTATTATCATAATTATCATTATTATTATTATTATCATCATCATCATCATCTTTATTATCTATCAGTTATTTCACTCCATTTCACCATTCTTACCCCTTTAATTCTGGGATCAGCGGATAATCCGATACTCTTCTTCCGTCCAGGAGCAGGTGAGTTGTCACTACTCATTGACACAGTGGAGTTGCTGTGGTAAGTGTTGGTCATGTCACCTGTGGTACCACGACGGTTGTTGAGCAAGTCGGTACGCAGTGGGAGCTGGGCCGAGCCATAGTCCATGGACTGGTCTGAACCCGATGAAAGCAAGGAGGTTCTAGGGGAAGACATGAATTAGAAATCATAATCCAAGAATCATCACATGATAATTTAACCACAAAATAATATATTTTCAATAACTATTGCATCAATATAAGCAGATAATTAATTTTAAATCCAAGAGAATTAAAAACATGATGATTGCTTTGCATGGTTCACTTTTTAAGTGATTGCGCATGTGCATGGACGCTTTCTCTCGGGCAAGGCCATATGAATATTCATTGGGTCTATAAAATTAACACTTCATTAAAATATAATGTTCTTTATCTAACAGCTCCAACTCCATTTAAATTCGAATCATTTGAACATCAAAGGCAAAATAGCTGCGTTAAGGAGGTGTTGCATTTCCACCCTGCGTATTCAGGTTTGAGCCTTGCTGTGGGTATCTCATTTTATTTTTTCCTTGAGAAAGAAACGTAGCAAGTATTGATACAATTGTGGTGCTAAACTGCAGCTGATGCCTGGATAATCATGTCTTTTTCTTTAGATATAAAAAAAAAAAATATCCCCATGAGGATTATCAACTGCAAATTATGCCTCTGCACACCTTTTTTATATAATCTATAATAAGTGGTCCTTTGGAGCCATTTGGCTCATAGAGCCGGAGTTTATCCCTGTTTCTATACTGTGAAACGGAAACGGACAATAGCAATTGCTTTCCACCAGATCTAACAGACCTAGCTACCCAATCACTGCTGGGTGAACGTGTGTGGGTGGGGGGTCTAAAAAAATATCTCAACTTCACTCAGGATCGAACTTGGTCCCTTTTGCATGTGAAGTAAGGGCTCTACCAACTGAGCTATTGAGACCCCCTTACGATCTATAAATATTTCAAAATTTGTAAGAATCTTTTCATGTCCTGTACCATATCCGTTAAAGAGTTGTTTGTTTAGTGGCAATGTGATCCAATCCCCCTGACTACATAAAGTCAACTTTTCATTTTTTTTTTCCCCTCCTTGACAAGGTTTTCCTTACTTGGATGAAGTTTTGGAGACACCGTTGACATTTTTCCCAGTCAGTCTTTCCCTGATGGCGTCCACTTTGTTGAGGTGACGGTGGTGGTGATGATGATTGTTGTGATGCTGCTGTTGCTGATACTGATGGTGATGGTTGTTTGGTTGGTAAAGATGCTGCTGTGGGGCGTGTTGAAACAAGCCAGGAGAAGGATGGTGTGAGTGGGCATGGGGGTAATGGTGACTGGGTGGGGACATGGCAACACTGTGGGGGTGGGGGTGTAAGGGGCTTTGTAGCCTGGACATAGCCGTCACCTCACTGCCTTGACTAGGAATCTGAGGAAAGGAGAGAGAAATAGACATTTATTATTACTGTTTTCTATTTGGTCTTTTGCAAATTACCATCAATATCGGTCGTATAATCCCTACTGAGTTATTATTTACCCAATTGTATCTGCCTTGTAACTATGAATGTATTGAGAGAAAAAATGAATAAAAACAATGACATAGCCGTCATCTCACTGCTTTGACTAGGTATCTGAGGAAAGTAGAGTCATAGACAATTATTATTACTATGACTATAAAGTCCTTTGTAAATTACCATCAATACCTGCCATATAATCTCTACTGAGTTGTTATTTACCCAATTGCATCTATCTTGTTATGATTTTTTAAAAAAAAACAATAATAAAAACAAAACAAACCAATCAACCTAAAACCAATGGAGCTTTTATTTGTTTTTGTTTTAAAAGAATAAATATAGAGTATAACCGACATGTACATATATGCAGGTCTGATAACCTAATTCCTTATGGGCTCATTGTTGTAATATATATCTCAAAAAATGATGTAAAATATTGTCCATTACAACAATGTTAAACAAGGCCCATAAGTGGGTTCAGGTGTCAGACCTGCATATATGTACACATCGAGTATAATGGATATGACATATGCGTGACGTTACCTTTTGAAGCGGGGCACAAGCAGGTGAACAGGAGACAGCTCTGGTGAGCATCAACTTGTCTCTGGCCAGGAAATCGGCCTGGGCGGCATTGCCATCCAGTCCAGGGGATGACGGGTGATGATGAGGTAGAGGAGGTGGGTGGTGGTGGGGTGGAAGAGGAGGCCCACCACTGCCCGTGCCACCCCCCATTCCACCACTGTTGCTGCCACTGTCCAACTGGCTGAGGCTGTGTACACGCCGACACACCATGTGTTCACAGGGACTTTGAGGACTGGATATGTTGTAGGGAGGACCTTGACCCAGGGAATTGGGGTCATCTGGATTGGATGGAGATGAATTAGGAAAATGAACACTTCATGTCTTTCCAGTTGTAGCTGTCTTTCATCTATTTATTCATTTATTTACTTATTAATTCATTTACAAACATATTCACTACTGATTCAAATATATTTTTAAATAAATTATCACAGCACTGTAATAGATCAACAGTTTATCTGCTTTTGAAAACGTTCAAAGTGTGGGACTAATTGGTTTAGAACAATGAAAAGAAGTAGATCCAATACAAATAGTCAAGTAGCAATTGACTTTCAAGTCTCATTTGACTGACACAATAAACTTGAGGTGCTTTACCATTGGGGGG